>NC_084559.2:42853145-43165645 GCF_033978685.3 Nerophis lumbriciformis
ACCGAGGGAGCAATGTGCATCTCACACACACAGGATAGGTGATGGTTTGGGGTCGCGGAATAAATACTTAGGTGGGAAAACCGAAGCAAGGAACTTTGGAAGGGACAATAGATGACGGGGGAGGTGTCCATCAGAGAAGGCAAGGGGAGGAAATGTTAAGTAACGACGGAGGAAGGGAGGATGGGAAGCAGAAGGAGAAAGAGAGGCTCTTGTGTGGTCAGCCTGTGTGTGAAGAGGTTGGCTGGGCTCCAGTCGCCTCTCAGTGAGCAAGTGTTAACCACATGGCCACCTCCCTCTCGCCCTCCATCTTTGCCTCTCTCCCTCTTTACGATGATGGCGGCGGACTGGTCAGTGCAGCCTTCAGTCTTTGTTGACCACCAGGATTATTATCTCTACCACACACACTGTGCGAAGAAAAAAGAAAAAAGGTGGTCATGTGACACTGACCTCACGCAAACACACATATTAGCAGATGTGCGGACACACGTCTCGACCGCTCTGGTCAAACAAAGGAAGTTACTCTTTTAAGAAATGTATTTCCATTGTGGAGAATAGCTGACGCCAGATTAAAATAAAAAAAAAACTATATTTTCCTTGACAGCTAAGACCATTAGGTTGCTGTAATTAATATGCATATATTAGGGATGACTCAGGATCAATCACACACACAAAAAATGCAATAATCACATATATGCGCAGAATTATTCCTTAAATTAATTTTGATGGACATTCTCCTTTACCTGGTTACCTGAAAGGCGGCACAGGTGCTACATGGTCAGTGATCAGGTCAATGCAAAGATGAGTGAGTCCACGGCTGTGACTTCCAAAAATATGCCGATGGGTCATTAGTTAAAAAGATTTTGAGCAATACAGAAGTAAATAATAAGTAAAACATTTAAAAAATTGTTCCTGGATGACATTCTGTCAGTAAAATTGCATTTGTATCCACATATTGGAGTCTTTTTTAAATGTAATTTAAATGATGCAAAATAGTAATAACTAGGGATGTCCGATAATGGCTTTTTGCCGATATCCGATATTCCGATATTGTCCAACTCTTTAATTACCGATACCGATATCAACCGATACTGATATCAACAGATATATGCAGTCGTGGAATTAACACATTATAAATGATAAATGATAAATGGGTTGTACTTGTATAGCGCTTTTCTACCTTCAAGGTAATCAAAGCGCTTTGACACTACTTCCACATTCACCCATTCACACACACATTCACACACTGATGGAGGGAGCTGCCATGCAAGGCGCTAACCAGCACCCATCAGGAGCAAGGGTGAAGTGTCTTGCTCAGGACACAACGGACATGACGAGGTTGGTACTAGGTGGGGATTGAACCAGGGACCCTCGGGTCGCGCACAGCCATTCTTCCACTGCGCCACGCCGTCCCAATTATAATGCCTAATTTGGACAACCAGGTATGGTGAAGATAAGGTACTTTAAAAAAAAAAAAAAAAAGATAAATAAATTAAAAACATTTTCTGGAATAAAAAAGAAAGTAAAACAATATAAAAACAGTTACATAGAAACTAGTAATTAGTCAAATTAACTGTTAAAGGTTAGTACTATTAGTGTACCAGCAGCACGCACAATCATGTGTGCTTACGGACTGTATCCCTTGCAGACTGTATTGATATATATTGATATATAATGTAGGAACCAGAATATTAATAACAGAAAGAAACAACCCTTTTGTGTGAATGAATGGGGGAGGGAGGTTTTTTGGGTTGGTGCACTAATTGTAAGTGTATCTTGTGTTTTTTATGTTGATTTAATAAAAACAAACAAAAAAAAACAACAAAAAAACAATACCGATAATAAAAATGATACCGATAATTTCCGATATAACATTTTAACGCATTTATCGGCAGAAACGGACATCTCTAGTAATAACCTGTAGTTAATTATGAATAATCCAAGTTCAAAAGTGTGATTATTTTAATTTAAAAAAAATCATTTAACAGCTCTATTAAATACATATGGGGTACGGTAGTTTGAAAATTAATGACAATTAAGACACTAATTAGAAATAGTCAAGTTATTGTTTTTAATTCGATTAATCACACTTGAATTTTGATTAATTATGATTAATCACATGTTTTTACTCACGTGCATGATTTCATTTATTTAAAAAATTACCAATATTTGGACACAAATGCAATTCAACAGTCAGCATGTCAAATAGACATTTTCTAATTGCATTTCTTCACCGGAATGCATGACATGTGTTTGCTCAACACTTGCTAACAGTTTTATGTAAATGAGTTAATGTTAGTGACATCTGCCCAACAGCATTGGCCTGATCGCTGACCGTATAGCAAGCCACGCCACCTTTTAGGTAACCGTCCCTGGTTAAGACAAAAGAGCATGTGGAGTCAAACTAAATTGTGTGATTAATCTGCATTGATGCAATAATATTATTTATGGCACGAGTTAACTTATTATTGACAAGGGTACAGTTAAAGAAAGTTTAACTTCAAAGTGATTATTTTTCAGAAGGAATAGTGCCACTTTCTCTGATCATGCCGCAATATTGTGCTGTATTTTTGTATGATTCTGTTTAATGTTCTCAAATATATCTTCGCTGTATTTTAAATCCGCACCATATGCAACAAGGTGTGTGTGTTCTTTTCCTACATTTCCCCTGTCAGCTCCCCTCCTGCATGTAGCCTTCTGTAACTTTTAACGGTGATTATTAAGACATCCTCACCCACCAATATTTCCCCATCCTACAAAGACAGATGCGATATGATTCGCATCTTGATGTTGAACTTGTCTCGCCTCCCCCATGCTTGCATAATGCATGCCAGACAGGATCAGATGCATTGAGCCAAAGGATATATGCAGCTGTTGTGTATCTTTTTTTCACAGCGTGCGATTTAGTTAGTGTTGTTAAACAGTCTTGTTTCTTTCACAGCTCTATGGACAACACCGCGATTTTGGAAAACACTACAAACATGTTCATCTTAAATGCGACCTGTAATATTATGTTACTGTCCAAAAGAAGTGTTAAGGTAAAGTGTTAAAGACAAAACATCTAATACATTATTTGTACAATATAAATGTTTTGTACTGATAATAGGGCTGTCAAGTGCGACATGTTTTTCTAAATCAGATTATTCACACTTTTGAATTTTCATTAATCGCGATTAATCACAGTACCGTATTTTCCGCACTATAAGGCGCACCGGATTATTAGCCGCACCTTCAATGAATGGCATATTTCATAACTTTGTCCACCAATAAGCCGCCCCGGACTATAAGCCGCGCCTACGCTGCGCTAAAGGGAATGTCAAAAAAACAGTCAGATAGGTCAGTCAAACTTTAATAATATATTGAAAACCAGCGTTCTAACAACTCTGTCCCAAAATGTACGCAAATGTGCAATCACAAACATAGTAAAATTCAAAATAGTGCAGAGCAATAGCAACATAATGTTGCTCGAACGTTAATGTCACAACACACAAAATAAACATAGCGCTCACTTTCTGAAGTTATTCTTCATTCGTAAATCCTTCGTCTTCGGTGTCCGAAGTGAAAAGTTGGGCAAATGTGAGATCCAAAATGGACGGTTCCGTCTCGTCGAAGTCATCGGAGTCAGTGTCACTGTTATCCAGCAGTTCTGTGAATCCTGCCTTCCGGAAAGCTCGGACCACAGTTGTGACCGAAATATCTGCCCAGGCATTTACGATCCACTGGCAGATGTTGGCGTCGTCTGGCGCTGCCTCCGTCTTAGTGAATGTGTGTTCGCCTTCTGTCATCCATTGTTCCCACGCAGTTAGCAGTCTAGCTTCGAATGCCCTGTTGACACCAATATCTAGCGGCTGGAGGTCTTTTGTCAATCCACCCGGAATGACGGCGAGTATTGAATTAAGCGCGTAAGCGTGTCTCTTAAAGTGATGTTATGAGCTAGCAAATATAACAACTACACTACCCAGCATGCAACGATAGTTACGAGCATGCGCGGTAGCCCTGAGAAGCGTTGTATGCTGGCAGTTAGAATGTGGTTATGAGCACGCTGTGAGTAAACGTTGAGAACTCAGTTAACACGCCTCGTCTGCATTATTTATAATTAGACAGACAACACACTTAATAGGAGCCATTTTGGGGTCTTTACATAAACACACAAATGGAAATGAAACGTCACATATCCCAGCATGCACCGCGCGCTTCTTCGTCATCCACTGTTCCCACGCAGTTAGCAGTCTAGCTTCGAATGCCCTGTTGACACCAATATCTAGCGGCTGGAGGTCTTTTGTCAATCCACCCGGAATGACGGCAAGTATTTAATTAAGCGCGTAAGCGTGTCTCTCAATGTGATGTTATGAGCTAGCAAATATAACAACTACACTACCCAGCATGCAACGATAGTGACGAGCATGCGTGGTAGCCCTGAGAAGCGTTGTTGTATGCTGGGAGTTAGAATGTGGTTATGAGCACGCTGTGAGTAAACGTTGAGAACTCAGTTAACACGCCTCGTCTGCATTATTTATAATTAGACAGACAACACACTTAATAGGAGCCATTTTGGGGTCTTTACATAAACACACGAATGGAAATGAAACGTCACATATCCCAGCATGCACCGCGCGCTTCTTCTTCTTCCGGGGGCGGGTGGTTGCTTACAGTACAAGAAGAAGCGCTTCCTGTTCTATGGGGGCGGGTGCTTACCTTGGCGGTTGCTTGCGTAGAAGAAGAAGCGCTTCCTGCTCTACCGGGAAAAAAGATGGCGGCTGTTTACCGAAGTTGCGAGAACGAAACTTTATGAAAATGAATCTTAATATTTATCCATATATAAAGCGCACCGGGTTAAAAGCCGCACTGTCAGCTTTTGAGTAAATTTGTGGTTTTTAGGTGCGGCTAATGGTGCGGAAAATACGGTAATTTACTTGCTTGAATGATTCAATTTAACTTAAAAGACTCCTAATGTTAAGAATTATCCATGTTTATGTACGTTTTCCAGAGACTTTTATTTTGAAGCATTTCTTGACAGTGTCACTTCCACTTTCCTTTTGACTTGTGTTAATGTGTGGTAACTTGTTTTCTCTCTTCTACGTTCAATCAGTGCTCTAGTCTTTGACGATGTGAGTATTCTGATGATTGTATGACTCATTTAGACTATTAATAGACATTACTGTGTTTGTGTAATGTTTAATGGTGTTTTAAGAACATTATTGGTGCCGGGTTGTGAAGAAGCTACCGGCTAACATCTCACTGTTAAGGATTGCATGGCTGCTGCTAATGTGGCTAATTCACACATGCTATTGTGAAACTGTAATATATTGACAGCTTGTTTGTGCATGCATGATTTCTATACTTTAAACCAGGGGTGTCAAAGTCATTTTAGCTCAGGGGCTGCATGGAGGAAAATCTATTACCAAGTGGGCCGGAATGGCAAACTCATGGCATGATAACTTAAATATAAAGACAACTCAAGGTTGATTTCTTTGTTTTACTTCGGCCAAAAATAGAACAAGCACATTATGAAAACGTACAAATCACAAATAATCCTGTGAACAAAACACTTCAAGTGTGTTGAAAATTCTGAGGAAACTGGTGCAGCTTCAAACACACAATGAGCTTAGACTTTGTCTCAGAGTATCTACAAAGCCAGGATTAAACTTTTAAGTCACAGTCTTTCTGGGATTGAACCAAAAACAAAGCTTGTAAACTCGTCGAGGTATCAAATACCTCCTTTGTCATGTCCACGTATCAATCCAGAGCTAACCCAACAAACCGTAAGAAACGGAGGTACAAACTGTTCAAAATAGTTAAATTCACTTTTCTTGTGTTCGACAGAGACATTTTGGGGCAACAGGTGTGCCAAATGACGATGTGTTCGAAGCACAAGACATAAAACGGCAGGTTTTAAGTTTCATGTGGGTCGAGGAGGGGGAGCCACAGTCACCCTTTACTTTGTACCTTTTGCTTGGCCCCAGTATAAACTGTTTGCTTGCCTAACAGAATTGATATTGTGACATCCAGTGGACACATTTAGAACAGCAGTTTATTTCATTAAAAAAAAGCAGCTCATTTTAATACTTGGCAAACTCATCACACGGGCCAAATAAAACCTGGTTTGACACCCCTGCTTTAAACACATCGTTGTCTGATTAGATAACATAAATATTAATAGGTATGTTACTTGTGTATTACAGATATTAACCCAAAGTACAGCTGTGTATACTCCAATATGCACCATTAATGTTGATGTGTCCAACTGATGACCAGAACCCCAACGTGGTCAATATCCTAATAAACCAGTCTCAGAGTTTAATACTCAACACATATACAAATTGTCACAATGTCATACAGAAACATTTTTATTCACTTAAATGCGTAATATTTGTATGCTCAAAACTTGTAACAGTTTTATCTAAAGTCCCGTCTGGGTGTTTTTTGAAGTGAAATTTGCCAGCAAGCGCACCAGTCGGAGTCTCCTCACTAATCGTATGTATTGACTTTAGGGCTTTAGCCATTCAGTTGATCAAAACAAATCTTAAATGTATATTGTGTTGCTAAAATTCATCGTTTAATGAAAAAGTATGGGAATTGATAAGATTTTTCCAGTGCTTATTCCACTTTTGATTCTGCTTATTAATTCTTATTTGGAAACAAAGAGGGAAAAAAAGGTGGATTAGCCTTGTTTAGTTTAGAGGTAACATGACCTTAGAAAGCCTACAGTGACGTCACACACAGTACAGGCCAAACGTTTGCACACACCTTCTCCTCATTCAATGCGTTTTCTTTACTGCTTTGCACACTCGTGGCATTCTCTCGAGCTTCAAACACACCTGTGAAGTGAAACCCATTTCAGGTGACTACCTCTTGAAGCTCATCAAGAGAATGCCAAGAGTGTGCGAAAAAGTAATCGGAGCAAAGGGTGGCTATTTTGAAGGAACTAGAATATAAAACATGTTTTCAGTTATTTCACCTTTTCCTGTTAAGTACATAACTCCACATGTGTTCATTCATAGTTTTGATGCCTTCAGTGACAATCTACAATGTAAATAGTCATGAAAATAAAGAAAACACATTGAATGAGAAGGTGTGTCCAAAACTTTTGGCCTGTACTGTACGTAGCATAGAAGAGAAAATGTACTTTTGTTTTAAATACATGGAATAAATATTCTTCTGTAGAATTTAACAAATTAAATCATGTGCAAATAACACAAGAATGTAACATTTAGTAACATGTGATAGTAACTTATCACATGCAAAGTGAGATATATCAAGCCTTTTTTTGTTATCATTTTGCTGATTATGGCTTACAGTTTATGAAAACCTTGAATTGAAAAGCTCAGGTTTCAAAAAGTGTAAGACAAGATCATTAAAAAATGATTATAAAGGCTTGACATATCTCACTCTGCATGTAATGAAGTAATATCACAGATTAGTTTCACATTTTAAGTTAATTGCTGACATAAATTGATTTTTGGAGTTTCACCTGTATAATATGATAACAAAATATTTGGTCTGAGGAAAACATGTAACTTTTTTCTGACTACAATTAAACATTCATCTACCGAAAATGAAGAGTGTCTACTGTAGCAAATAGATGCAAGCTTTTGACCACAAACTTAGTCGCTGTTTCGTGACATACGTCTTGCAGCAGACGTGAACTTGGGGGGGGGATTACTGCCCGCCTCGGAGCCAGAATCTATTTCTTGTCACGCTCATCTAAATGACAAGGCGTTCAGTTCAATTTGACAAATAATAGCGCTAACATGATAGGTGGTGAGTTAGTACCTGTTGTATTCAGATGGTGTGCTAGCGTTACTACTGGTGGGGTGAGTTCGGAGCGGTTAAAAAACACGACTTTAATTAATAATTTTTGGCTGCAGTGTGTTGACATTTGTCAACATATTGCTCGTATGTCATCCTCTTGATAAAATAGCAATCTTGTAATTAAAGCTGCAAGCAGCGTTGGTCGGGCCCGCGTATTTGGCAGGTGCTAGTCCCAAGTGTCCCAATACTTTTGTCTACTTTTAGTCTGAAGTGTCCCAAGACTTTTGTCTAGTGTACCTACCTTGTCTGCATTGTGTGGGCACGTTGGTGCTTCCTGCTTTTAAGCAGCCATCATGAGAAAACAGCAGCGCAGCAGCATCAGCGCAGCGGGTCTTTGAAGGGTCATAAAATCAAAACCGGAGCAGGTATCACAAAACGGTTCTGTTAATTTATGCACAAGGGTTTAATCTCTGACCTGTGTTATTTTGAAGCCGAAACGACAAACGCGCTCAGAGGAGATAGTTTTTGAAGGAAGGTGACCGGTTTTTACAAAAAAATTGTTTTGAAGGGGGAATAGCAAACATCCTGTTGATTTTTGCTGGAGGTTGTCAATTAATGAAATGTAGGTCCAAGTGAGACCTACATAGAGGTTTTTGTTTCATGTCTGTCCGACCTTCCCAGTGGGAGTTACAAGCATTTTTGTCAGATTTTTCATCCGAGGAGCAGTTTTTTGTGCGTTTTATTAAAAAATTGCTGTAGAGCACAATTTTTAGATTTGGGGTTAGGTTTTTTCATTAGATCACAGTTTTAGCCAGTCCTGATGTGTGTGTTCAGTTTGGTGAGTTTTGAAGCATGTTAAGGGGGTCAAATTACAGCTCAAAGAGGGAAAAGTGACTGTTTTTAGTACTTTTTTGTGTTGAAGGGGGAATAGCCAACTTCCTGTTGATTTTAGCCCGAGAATGTACCATTATGAAAGTTAGGTCTGAGTCAGACCTACATAGAGGATTTTGTTTCATGTCTTTCCGACCTTCCTAGTGGGAGTTACAGGCAGTCTAGTTTTTTTTTTTTCTAGGGGGCGCTAGAGCGCAATTTTGATTTTTGCAGTTTTGTTTTTTTATTAAAAGGCAATTTTCGCAGGTTCTGATGTGTGGGTCAAATATGGAGAGTTTTGAAGCATGTTAAGTGGGTCAAATTACAGCTCAAAGAGGTGGTCGGTATAATAATAATAAAGAATAATAATAAAACGAACGAATAACAATAGGTCCTTATGTCCCATTGCATAAGGACTCCCTGTGGGAGTCCTTTTGCAATGGGCCATTGCGGGCCCTAATTATGTCCCATTGCATAAGGACTCCCTGTGGGAGTCCTTTTGCAATGGGCCATTGCGGGCCCTAATTATTACAAGTAGCGCTATTGTAATATTTTCTTGTAAAATGTTAGTGTTTGTTCCATTTTGCAATCCGGAAGAACCGTTAAGAGAACCGCTAGACAAAATGCCAAGGTATTCCAAGCAATTGACACACCGGAAACCGGTTGTGAACAATACTACTAATAAATGTTGTTAAGATTGGAACTGCATGGAGTACCAGGCATGTACTCTGGCATGATGGTGTAAGGGTGCAGTGTTTTTTCCATTAATGCTCACATGGTAAAAGTACAATTTTGATTTTGATGATGTGTAAATATTAGGAAAAAAATGAAGGTTATGACAGGCAGAACAATTGTGCATCTTTTTTTCTTAAAATACACATTGAGGCTATGAAGTGTATTTTATACCAGTGGTCCCCAACCGATTGGTACCGGGCCGCACAAGAAATAAAAAAAAATAAATAAAATAAAAATACTTTTTTTTATTATTTTTTTTTTTATTAAATCAACATAAAAACACAATATATACATTATATATCAATATATATCAATACAGTCTGCAGGAATACAGTCCGTAAGCACACATGACTGTATTTCTTTATGGAAACCTCCCCTGGTCCGTGGGACAAATTTTCAAGCGTTGACCGGTCCGCAGCTACAAAAAGGTTGGAGACCACTGTTTTATACGATTACTCGATTAATCGAACGGACTTATCGATACATCACTTGATTAGTAAAAAATGTGATAGCTGCAGCTCTAATTGACCTGATCACTGACTTAATAACAACCCACGCTGCCCTTCAGGTAGCGTTAAGGTAAAGGAGCATGTGAAGTAAAAAAAAAAAAAATTTGTTTTTTCTGTGTTTAATGTTATTGTTTTCATGAGTCATCACATTTATTAGGGCAGTGGTATCAAAAATGCGGTGTGGGGGCCCTTTGTGGCCCGCAGCTCACTTTATATATGTTCGTAGCACATACACAAGACAATATAAACACGCTCTGTATTCAAACACTACGCAAAAAGATGGACAACCGGCCCGCATCTCCCCAAAATTTTGGCCCAAACGAGCAGACGACCTGTGCTTTTTACAGTACCGTATTTTCCGCACTATAAGGCGCACCGGATTATTAGCCGCACCTTCAATGAATGGCATATTTCATAACTTTGTCCACCAATAAGCCGCCCCGGACTATAAGCCGCGCCTACGCTGCGCTAAAGGGAATGTCAAAAAAACAGTCAGATAGGTCAGTCAAACTTTAATAATATATTAAAAACCAGCGTTCTAACAACTCTGTTCACTCCCAAAATGTACGCAAATGTGCAATCACAAACATAGTAAAATTCAAAATAGTGCAGAGCAATAGCAACATAATGTTGCTCGAACGTTAATGTCACAACACACAAAATAAACATAGCGCTCACTTTCTGAAGTTATTCTTCATTCGTAAATCCTTCGTCTTCGGTGTCCGAAGTGAAAAGTTGGGCAAATGTGAGATCCAAAATGGCCGGTTCCGTCTCGTCGAAGTCATCGGAGTCAGTGTCACTGTTATCCAGCAGTTCTGTGAATCCTGCCTTCCGGAAAGCTCGGACCACAGTTGTGACCGAAATATCTGCCCAGGCATTTACGATCCACTGGCAGATGTTGGCGTCGTCTGGCGCTGCCTCCCTGTCTTAGTGAAGGTGTGTTCGCCTTCTGTCATCCACTGTTCCCACGCAGTTAGCAGTCTAGCTTCGAATGCCCTGTTGACACCAATATCTAGCGGCTGGAGGTCTTTTGTCAATCCACCCGGAATGACGGCGAGTATTGAATTAAGCGCGTAAGCGTGTCTCTTAATGTGATGTTATGAGCTAGCAAATATAACAACTACACTACCCAGCATGCAACGATAGTTACGAGCATGCGCGGTAGCCCTGAGAAGCGTTGTTGTATGCTGGGAGTTAGAATGTGGTTATGAGCACGCTGTGAGTAAACGTTGAGAACTCAGTTAACATGCCTCGTCTGCATTATTTATAATTAGACAGACAACACACTTAATAGGAGCCATTTTGGGGTCTTTACATAAACACACAAATGGAAATGAAACGTCACATATCCCAGCATGCACCGCGCGCTTCTTCTTCTTCTTCCGGGGGCGGGTGGTTGCTTACAGTACAAGAAGAAGCGCTTCCTGTTCTATGGGGGCGGGTGCTTACCTTGGCGGTTGCTTGCGTAGAAGAAGAAGCGCTTCCTGCTCTACCGGGAAAAAAGATGGCGGCTGTTTACCGAAGTTGCGAGAACGAAACTTTATGAAAATGAATCTTAATATTTATCCATATATAAAGCGCACCGGGTTAAAAGCCGCACTGTCAGCTTTTGAGTAAATTTGTGGTTTTTAGGTGCGGCTAATGGTGCGGAAAATACGGTATATGATGATTTCTGTGTGTCCTGTCATGATGAACATGTGTACACATCTCTTGCAAGTTTTGGTAAGTTATCCATTGTGCTAAAGCCATCAAAAAGGTTTTAGTCAGCATTATAAAGTTAGTAATAAAAATACATAATATCTCGAGTGAAACTCCACAAATGTGTATAGCAATTGAAATATTTTCCAGCAATAAAATGTACAAAATGAAACTGATGTATGCCATAGGCTCATAACATGCATCTCAAGATAATTTTGGGTTATCAAAAACTGTAAGCCATGATCATCAACATTCTAACAAAGTTTTAACATATCTCACTTTGCATGGAATGAGTTTGTATCACATATTAGTTTCACACTTGAAGTTGAATTGCTCATACAAATGAACATTTGCACGATAGTCAAATGTTTTAAGTTCCACCTGTGTATTGCCCCAATTTGCTTTGTTACGTAAAACACAAAGCTAATATGTGGATGTTTTGTTCAGATATAAAATGAATTGACCATTAAGTATCCTTAAAGTACAAAGTATAGCTTCTGCATCCTCCAATGTTTTTGTATGTGGCCCTCGCTAGAAAAAGTTGTAACTTTGTCAGCCCCAAGTAATATGGAACTATATTTTTTTCTAACATATAATTAGAATAAATAATACAGATTACATAATAAAGATATAATGTATAATAATATATTATATTTCAGGCTCTGTGACTCGCTATGATGCATCATTACCAGTTTGGCCACAGAATATATATCCACCTTAAAAGCATTCGGTTCAACTTCCCACTTTAACAAAGTGCAGATTTTTTTTCTATAAGCTCCACTGTAAACTTTGCCATACGCATATAGTAGGGTTGTACGGTATACCGGTATTAGTATAGTACCGCGATACTAATGAATCATATTCGGTACTATACCGCCTCTGAAAAGTACCGATCCACCACCCGCCTGCGCCCCCGTCGTCGTCACGTCCTGTCATTGCTGGTTTACGAGCAGAGGAGCATGTTCGGTAGTGCACACACACAGAGTACTTACAAGCAGACACAGTGTGTAGACAGAAAAGGGAGAACGGACAAATTTTGGCTTAAAAACTAACGATAAAGCTGAAGTTATAACACTGAAACGCCCCCGGAAGAGGTGCTTTAAGACATGGCTAGCTAGCTAGCGGCGGACGTCCAGTCGCAGTTGGCAGTGTTTTAGCTACTTCTAAATCACTGATCCTCGCCTCCATGGCGACAAATAAAGTATGTTTCTTACACATACCATTATCACTGGTGGATCTACACCTGACATCAACTGTAATGATACCAAGTACAATAGCGTATCTAGTCGATACTACTATGATTACGTCAATATTTTTTGGCATCACAACATCTTTAGTTTTTTAAAATGTATATTATGTTTATAAACTCAGTAAATATGTCCCTGGACACATGAGGACTTTAAATATGACCAATGTATGATCCTGTAACTACTTGCCCAAATTTGTGGTATCATCCAAAACTAATGTAAAGTATCAAACAACAGAATAATAAGTGATTATTACATTTTAACAGAAGTGTAGAGAGAACATGTTAAAAGAGAACGTAAGCAGATATTAACAGTAAATAAACAAGTAGATTAATAATTAATTTTACACCACTTGTCCTTCATCATTTTGACAAGTTAATAGAATGGAAAATGACACAATATGTTACTTGCACATGTCAACAGACTAATTAGGAGCCTTTGTTTGTTTACTTACTAATAAAAGACAAGTTGTTGTGTATGTTCACTATTTTATTTAAGGACAAAATTGCGATTTTTTTGTTAAAATAAAGCCAATAATGCAATTTTTTGTGGTGACCTTTATTTAGAAATGTATCGAAAAGTACCAACATGTTGGTATCGGGACAACACTAGCATATAGTATTTCATGTGAGTGAATAACTCATAGTAAAGTTATTATATATAGTGTATATACAGGTAAAAGCCAGTAAATTAGAATATTTTGAAAAACTTGATTTATTTCAGTAATTGCATTCAAAAGGTGTAACTTGTACATTATATTTATTCATTGCACACAGACTGATGCATTCAAATGTTTATTTCATTTAATTTTGATGATTTGAAGTGGCAACAAATGAAAATCCAAAATTCCGTGTGTCACAAAATTAGAATATTACTTAAGGCTAATACAAAAAAGGGATTTTTAGAAATGTTGGCCAACTGAAAAGTATGAAAATGAAAAATATGAGCATGTACAATACTCAATACTTGGTTGGAGCTCCTTTTGCCTCAATTACTGCGTTAATGCGGCGTGGCATGGAGTCGATGAGTTTCTGGCACTGCTCAGGTGTTATGAGAGCCCAGGTTGCTCTGATAGTGGCCTTCAACTCTTCTGCGTTTTTGGGTCTGGCATTCTGCATCTTCCTTTTCACAATACCCTACAGATTTTCTATGGGGCTAAGGTCAGGGGAGTTGGCGGGCCAATTTAGAACAGAAATACCATGGTCCGTAAACCAGGCACGGGTAGATTTTGCGCTGTGTGCAGGCGCCAAGTCCTGTTGGAACTTGAAATCTCCATCTCCATAGAGCAGGTCAGCAGCAGGAAGCATGAAGTGCTCTAAAACTTGCTGGTAGACGGCTGCGTTGACCCTGGATCTCAGGAAACAGAGTGGACCGACACCAGCAGATGACATGGCACCCCAAACCATCACCCAACCATGCAAATTTTGCATTTCCTTTGGAAATCGAGGTCCCAGAGTCTGGAGGAAGACAGGAGAGGCACAGGATCCACGTTGCCTGAAGTCTAGTGTAAAGTTCCCACCATCAGTGATTGTTTGGGGTGCCATGTCATCTGCTGGTGTCGGTAATTACTGAAATAAATCAAGTTTTTCAAAATATTCTAATTTACTGGCTTTTACCTGTATATTTTTTCCAAATACTTCTATTCACGCTGAAGATGCACTTGGCGATGAATTCGGCATGGCATCTATCAGAGCACAGGTCATTGGAAATCGTATACTTTTCCAACCAGCAGCATCCTACAAAATAAGGCCCATTAACCAGAAAAAAAAAACAAGGGGTCATATGGAAGGTTTAGATTTTCCAGCCAAATACACTTTTCCTTAGATGCGGGGATTGCAGGGCTCGGGATAAAGATTAATGGCTGAACAGTTCTGTGTTGGTGACCCTTGAATTTTGATCTTTGACCCAAAAGTCAGCATGATGTGAGTATGTTTGACCTTGTCTCTGTCAAGCACGCCCCCTCCCGCACCGCCCCGATCGCCGCTGCTCTGCCTCCGTCCGCCCTGGAGTAAGCTGTCACACACATGCAGATGCACACACACACACACACACACACACACACACGCACACACACTTGCAGACAAAAGAGTGAAGGAGGAGGGAAGAAGAACTAAGGTTTTGACGTGTGTGTGTGTGTGTGTGTGTGTGTGTGTGTGTCCGTCCTCTTTTACCTCCGTCAGTCAGGGTGGGTGGTGGATCAAATCAAACCTCTTTAGCCGGCCTGTTTTCATCTTTTTTCACCAGAACCCACCCAAGGCACGTGCATTCACACGCACACAAACCTTTTTTTGTTCCCCACACCTCGCACTCTTAACTCCCGCTGAGCTCCGAGACCACCTGCGCACAGCCATTCAGTCGCACAATCCAATATATACACCTCGTTCTCATTGCGGCGTGAACAAAATGTGACTCCATTCCCTTTTTTTGCATAGTATTTAGAGAATTAGGATAATAATTTGACAATTGTCCTTTTTTGGTTATAATAACTTCAATGAGCCGTGCACACACATGAACATAAGCCCATAATAAAGCTGAGGTGATTAATATGCTTCCTTACACCCATTAATAAGCTCTTTACTGCTTTTAGGGTCCCTACTTTTTAGCCTTAGGTCCATAGTGTGCAACCCCTCAACCTTACCTAATCCCTCTTCTCTCCTCCTGCGTCAGATCACACACCAGCAGCCCATATTTAAAGGGGATGTTTGATGGACTAAGGAGTGATGGGGGGGGGGTATAGAAAGTGGGATGCTGATCAGGAGGAGCAGGGGCGAGGGGGGGCTTTCTTCGTACTTTGCCGTATAGAAGTTTGGGAGTTCACTTTACTCTGAATTTTAGCAGTAATCCAGTTAGCTATTTTCTGTCAGCCAAGCGGAGGAATGGCAGGAACAAAAGGCACATTCATGGGCTTAAGAAGCTTCCAAAGAGTTCACCCAAGGCTGGCTGGCTGGGATTAGGCCAGCGGGTCCTGGAAAAGAAGAAGGGGGGAAAAAAAGAGCAGAAGGGACCAACAAAAAAAAAAAGAACGGTGCTTCATCTTCCTTTAAGGACCTTTATTTTATAAATGAAAGAATGCTTTTTTCACGCTATTTTTAAGGACCGTTTATATTTAAAAATGAAAGAATACTTTTTTTCTCCACGCTATTTTTACGCGTTTTCCCAATAATATAACACACCTCTTAAATGTTGAGAGAGATAAATTGACAGACTCACTTCTATAGCACTCTGTTCTTCTTCCCTCAACTATATTCAGCTTCAGTGCAACATCAAGGAGATATCTTGATAATCGAGACCGGGGAACATCAAATGTGTGACATCTTTCCGCTTTTCAATTATACATTCAGGATAAACCCACTGTATTCCAGGAAGAAAATATATAAAGTCTTCTCAGTTCTCTCTTAAAGACGAAATGCTTTTTTAAATTCCCTCATGCGTAACGTTTTTAGCCCTCACTTCTTTTAAAATGATGTCGGGTATTCTTTCAGTGGCTAGAAAACGTCCCTTGTAGAGGGAGCACAGCTGTTCAGTTCAAAAAACGACCAACACGCCGGATTGTAGTCAGCTGGAGGCGTGTCTTAATGAAATTAAACAATGGATGTCCGCTACCTTCTTGCAACTCAACGCCAAGAAAACGGAAATGCTGATTATCGGTCCTGCTAAACACCGACATTTATTTAATAATACCACCTTAACATTTGACAACCAAACAATTACACAAGGCGAATCAGTAAAGAATCTGGGTATTATCTTCGACCCAACTCTCTCTTTTGAATCACACATTAAGAGTGTTACTAAAACGGCCTTCTTTCATCTCCGTAATATCGCTAAAATTCGTTCTATTTTATCCACTAGCGACGCTGAGATCATTATTCATGCGTTCGTTACGTCTCGTCTCGACTACTGTAACGTATTATTTTCGGGTCTCCCTATGTCTAGCATTAAAAAATTACAGTTGGTACAAAATGCGGCTGCTAGACTTTTGACAAGAACAAGAAAGTTTGATCATATTACGCCTATACTGGCTCACCTGCACTGGCTTCCTGTGCACTTAAGAAGTGACTTTAAGGTTTTACTACTTACGTATAAAATACTACACGG
The DNA here is from genome assembly GCF_033978685.3 of Nerophis lumbriciformis. NCBI lineage: Eukaryota > Metazoa > Chordata > Actinopteri > Syngnathiformes > Syngnathidae > Nerophis > Nerophis lumbriciformis. The sequence goes on from NC_084559.2 coordinate 42,870,049, forward strand.
TCTAGCTCCGTCCTATCTTGTCGATTGCATTGTACCATATGTCCCGGCAAGAAATCTGCGTTCAAAGAACTCCGGCTTATTAGTGATTCCCAGAGCCCAAAAAAAGTCTGCGGGCTATAGAGCGTTTTCTATTCGGGCTCCAGTACTATGGAATGCCCTCCCGGTAACAATTAGAGATGCTACCTCAGTAGAAGCATTTAAGTCCCATCTTAAAACTCATTTGTATACTCTAGCCTTTAAATAGCCCCCCTGTTAGACCAGTTGATCTGCCGTTTCTTTTCTTTTCTCCTCTGCTCCCCTTTTCCTTGGGGGGGGGGGGGGGGGGGGCACAGGTCCGGTGGCCATGGATGAAGTGCTGGCTGTCCAGAGTCGGGACCCGGGGTGGACCGCTCGCCTGTGCATCGGCTGGGAACATCTCTACGCTGCTGACCCGTCTCCGCTCGGGATGGTGTCCTGCTGGCCCCACTATGGACTGGACTCTTACTATTATGTTGGATCCACTATGGACTGGACTCTCACAATATTATGTCAGACCCACTCGACATCCATTGCTTTCGGTCTCCCCTAGAGGGGGGGGGTTACCCACATATGCGGTCCTCTCCAAGGTTTCTCATAGTCATTCACATCGACGTCCCACTGGGGTGAGTTTTTCCTTGCCCGTATGTGGGCTTTGTACCGAGGATGTCGTTGTGGCTTGTGCAGCCCTTTGAGACACTTGTGATTTAGGGCTATATAAATAAAGATTGATTGATTGAAAAAACCTGGAAGAGACTAAAATTTTTTTTAGCAAATTCCTAAAAACGAGTGCTCCTGTTATTATCCAGCTAATTGTTTTCCAAATTTAATAAGGCTAAAGTGTTTTTACAAAAAAACAGACGATATACCATATGCAGTAGGTAAGGTTGTACTTCTGCCTCATTCCTGCGAGAATCCTGCATGCGACAGAAGCATTAAGGTGTAGGACTATCCAGGACTAGCTGCAGTGTACTCATACAACCACCAGGTAGCATCTGTGAGCAGATAATCCTTTATCATCTCTTTCGCTTTCGGAATGATCAGGTCAGGAGTGCATTCTTCACAGATTCTTCCCTCACGCCTTAAGTGAGAGATGAGACAAAAACTATCTACCACATTTTCCGGACCATAGGGCGCACCGGATTATAAGGCGCGCTGCCGATGAATGGTCTATTTTTGATCTGTTTTCATATAAAGGTGCACCAAATTATAGGGCGCATTAAATGAGATATATTTATTTGTTTTTCTAAATGTAAAACACTCCCTTGTGGTCTACATAACATGTAATGGTGGTTCTTTGGTCAAAATGTTGCATAGATTATGTTTTACAGATCATCTTTAAGCTGCTTTCTGACAGTCGCTTCTGGATGCGCCGTTTTTTGGGTGGTCTTATTTGCGTGGCTCACCTTCCGCAGCGTCTTCTCCCCGTCATCTTTGTTGTAGCGGTGTAGCGTGCAAAGACGGGAGTGGAAGACATGGAGCTAACTGTTTTAATGACATTCAGACTTTACTTCAATCAATAACGGAGCAGCATCTCCTCATCCGGAAACAACAACACCGGAAATGTGTCCCATGAAAAACCGTCCGACCGGAACTCTCTAATAACTTAAGTTCCTTGGGTGAATAATGTATACTCACTACACCGGTATGTTTTAGCCCTTTCATGGCGAGTTTACTGACAGATATAAGTAACAACTTTACACTACTTTATATTAGAAATGGCAACAGAGGAGGATGAATGCCCCCATAACAAGAAGATAGAGAAAAAGAAGAAGCTTCTAGACTACGTTGCGGGACAGACTATAAAGGCGAACGTGCGCAATTTTTCAGGATTTATGCAGATCCCAAATACAGATCAGGAGGTACCAGAAAGTACCTCCTGTACCGCTTTTGCATAATTTTGCGAAACAAAACGCCAGATAATATGTCTTACCTTATACTCACACCATAACATATGTTGAAACACATTACAATCCATCAAGCGGTGCGGCTTCATAGTTTACCAAAGTCTTACTAAAACATTTTGATGGATTTTTGAGCGCCGTGTGTGATGTTCTATACTTTCAATGGAACATATAAAATGTTGGTGTTGTTTACTTGAGTGACATTGCCATTATTGCTTATGGTTGTCCATCGATTCGATGATGACCATCTTCTTTTATTTATGAGTCTGCTGATGTTTGAAAAGTCCGATCCTGGATCTACAGATGCGGTTACAGACCGGGCATCTGAAGGAGGTGCTGGGGGGAGCAGGGGTGGCTTGGCGAGCATGCCTCTTCACGCGTTTTGCTGCACGGTGTTGTGTGCGCTGTTCCTCAATATAATCCACTCCTTGTGAGGAGTGGGAGCGCCAGAGGTCTCGGCAGGAAGCAAGTTCCTCCAGTGAAGAGGGGTTGATCTGGCATCTCTTCAGTGTGGTCTTCATTTGGTCTTTGAACCGCTTCTTCTGCCCACCAGCACTGCGTTGGCCTAGGTGTAACTGACCATAGAGGATTCTGCGTGGGAGTCTATGGCTGGGCATTCGGATGACATGCCCCAACCACCTGAGTTGATGTTGGGTCATGATGGACTCCACGCTGCAGCTACCTGCCCTCTCCAGCACTTCTGTGTGCGGCACTCTGTCCTTCCATGTGATGCCAAGGATCTTCTGCAGACATCTTACATGGAAGGTCTCCAGGCTTCTCAGATGGCGGCTGTAGATAGTCCATGCCTCACATCCGTACAGTAATGCAGTGATGCATACTGCTCTGTAGACCAGCACTTTGGTGTGGAGTTTGAGGTTGCTGTTCTGAAAAACCCTTCTCCTTAGACGACCAAAAGATGCTGATGCTTGCTTGAGGCGGTTCTGGATCTCGTCATCCATTGAGCAGGTGTCAGACATTATGCTCCCCAGGTATTTGAAGGTGGGCACTGTGAGCAGCTGTTGCCCTGCTGCTGTGAGGGTTATTGTGGGGTTTTGTGGGAGGTCAGCACTGGACTGACAAAGTACCTCTGTCTTCTGGGTGTTGATCGTCAGTCCCATTCTGGTATATGCAGTTACAGCTGCCGAGAGGATGTTTTGCAGAGCCTCTGGTGTATGGGAAACCAGGGCACAGTCATCGGCATATTGCAGCTCAATGATGGTCTCCGAGGTCAGTTTGGTAGTTGCCTGTAGCCTCCTGATGTTAAACAGGCTACCATCAAGCCTGAAGTCTATGGTAACTCCAGCCTGCTCCTCCATCCCCCTACGTAGCAGTGTTGTGACACAGACGAGGAAGATGTTGAAGAGAACTTGAGTATAAGGTCTTACCTTATACTCACACCATAACATATGTTGAAACACATTACAATCCATCAAGCGGTGCGGCTTCATAGTTTACCAAAGTCTTACTAAAACATTTTGATGGATTTTTGAGCGCCGTGTGTAATGTTCTATACTTTCAATGGAACATATAAAATGTTGGTGTTGTTTACTTGAGTGACATTGCCATTATAGTGCAGTCTACACATATCTCTTATAAATAAATGATAAATGGGTTGTACTTGTATAGCGCTTTTCTACCTTCAAGGTACTCAAAGCGCTTTGACACTACTTCCACATTTACCCATTCACACACACATTCACACACTGATGGAGGGAGCTGCCATGCAAGGCGCTAACCAGCACCCATCAGGAGCAAGGGTGAAGTGTCTTGCTCAGGACACAACGGACATGACGAGGTTGGTACTAGGTGGGGATTGAACCAGGGACCCTCGGGTCGCGCACGGCCACTCTTCCACTGTGCCACGCCGTCCCTTATGTTTGACTGTCATCTACTGGTCACACTTATCATTACACCATGTACCAAATAAAATTGCTTTGAGGTCGGTGAGCAAAACCAGAATTATTCCTTACATTAGGCGCACTGGGTTATAAGGCGCACTGTTGAGTTTTGAGGAAAAACAAGTATTTTAAATGTGCCTTATAGTCCAGAAAATACTGTAAACTAACACTTTCTCAACGCACTCCAGTATTATTGCTAGCGGGTAATGTCCCTCCACAGTGCAAAGCCGCCTCCAAGTCAGCAATCCTCACCTTAATGCCGACAAATAAAGTATGTTTCTCACATGTGTCATCCCTAGAGAACGAGGAATAGCTAAACATGCTAAACTCCACACTGCAGGAGGATATGCTAACCGCTAAACACAAGCTAGAGTTCCTATATGTCAACAAAGTTGGACGAATCGATACAAATATCGAGAGTAAAAATACCAAGAGTGTAGGTTGTAGCCGATACTACAGTAAACATTTTTTTTTAGCGTTTACAAGTCCCTGGACACAAATACAATAGTAGGAAATAATTTCAATAATTAATTAATATTGATACACTGCCATCCTGTATGTCCGTCTAACTATAATTATGATCAGAAATGAATCATTAAATGATCTTGAAAATTCGATATGGAACCTGGAACTACTTGGTATTAGATCCCCAAATGTGTAGTGTTAGTCAAAACTAATGTAAAGTAGCCAAACAATAGAATAATAAGTGCTTTTTGTATTTTATTAGAACCATGATACACCAGCAAATAACCAACTATTAACAGTCAATCATCAAGTAGATTAGTGATAGTCATGAAACAAAATGATACAACCAGAAACGACACAGTATCTTACTGTATTATTTTGATTGTTGAGATATATCGATATACATTTTGGACTATAAAGTTACAATTTGAAGTACCCATGATAGTCACACACACACTAGCTGTGGCGAAATTATTCTCTGCATTTGACCCATCATCCTTGATCACCCCCTGGGAGGTGAGGGGAACAGTGAGCAGCAGCGGTGGCCGCGCCCGGGAATATTTTTTGGTGATTTAACCCCCAATTCCAACCCTTAAAGCTGAGTGCCAAACAGGGAGGTAATGGGTACCATTCTTATAGTCTTTGGTATGACTCGGCCAGGGTTTGAACTCACGACCTACCGATCTCAGGGCGGACACTCTAACCACAAGGCCACTGAGCACAATATTGCCCCTCCCCTAGTTCACTGCAAATAATGCTGGTTTTCAGGAATATACAACATTTACAAAAAAATGTGGCAAAAGAAGTGTGTCCCCTCCGGTCCTGAGCTTTCTGGAAATGTGGCCCCTAAAACAATTTAGTTCAGTGGTTCTTAACTTGGGTCCGATCGAACCCTAGGGGTTCGGTGAGTCGGGCTCAGGCGTTCGGCGGAGGTCAAGACACACCCGACTCATCGTGTAAATAAAAACTTCTCCCTATCGGCGTATTACGGATACGGCAACAGCAGAAGTCACACTGATTTTCAGGTGTGTAATTTGTTGTGAGTTTATGCAATGTGTTGGTTTTGTTCTTTGAACAAGGTGATGTTCATGCACGGTTCATTTTGTGCACCAGTAAAAAAACATGGTTACACTTTAGTATGGGGAACATATTCACCATTAATTAGTTGCTTATTAACATGCAAATTAGTAGCATATTGGCTCTTAACTAGTCATTATTAAGTACTTATTAATGCCTTATTCGGCATGGCCTCATTATAACCCTAACCCTCTAACCATAACCCTAACCAAATAACTCTAAATCTTTATTACTTAGAATATGTTCCCCTAGTGTCCAAAAAACTCTAAATTAAGTCTTTGTTACTTAGAATATGTACCCCATACTAAAGTGTTACCAAAAACATATAACTTTGTCTTGAATTTGAAAAAAAAAAAACATTTTATTTTTCACTAAAGAAGGGTTCGGTGAATGCGCATATGAAACTGGTGGGGTTCGGTACCTCCAACAAGGTTAAGAACCACTGATTTAGTTGAATAGTATTTTTCCCGCAGCCCTTTGTCCTGTCCCTTGTTCACCATTTGAACTCTGGTTTATTGTTCAAACTCCCTAATGTGCTGACACATGACAAACGCAGAAGCACTCGCACAGGTAATTGCATTCAACACGATGCTACATTATTTTTTTCCCACCCTCTAAGGAACAGGTTTTTCTGATCTTTGTCACTTTCATTACCCCAACGTAATTATATAGACAGGATTTATTTGACCTTTAACCTGTGATCATGCCAAGAGGTGAGGCTCAGCACACCCAAGGACAGGTAGGGGCTTGATTAACCTCTGAACCCGGTCAGAGGAGAGGTCGACGGCCAAGGTTTGAGGGCAGCTCTCTGGAAGGAACAAATTGGTGGGATGCCATCCGTGTAGCTGCTGTGTATTTTTGTGTGATTAGCGAGTCGATCTTTGTGTGTCTTTGTCTGGCTTTTTGTGGCAGCATTTGTAGGCTGCATTCTTTGTTCAGTGCAATCATGTTGCACCACTTCTAGTTTGCTCAAAACCACACCTGTGTAGTGCTTCTACAGCCGTGTATCTGACACATGGTACGGCTGCTTTCACCTTGCCACAGTACAGTTTGGAATGCTAAAGCTTGATCTGGCGTTTCTCATATCACTGTGAACCATGTCTCAACAATGGCGGAAAGCCTTTTTTAACGCATAGCAGTAACACGGATCTCCTCGAAATGTGGCGGAATCCTCCACCCTACGCCGCATCAACCGCGATGCCTACGTGTAGTTCAGGGGTGCCCACACTTTTTCCTCAATTGAGCTACTTTTCAATTGACCAAGTCGAGGGGATCTACCTCATTCATATACATATTCATACATATACAGGTAAAAGCCAGTAAATTAGAATATTTTGAAAAACTTGATTTATTTCAGTAATTGCATTCAAAAGGTGTAACTTGTACATTATATTTATTCATTGCACACAGACTGATGCATTCAAATGTTTATTTCATTTAATTTTGATGATTTGAAGTGGCAACAAATGAAAATCCAAAATTCCGTGTGTCACAAAATTAGAATATTGTGTAAGGCTAATACAAAAAAGGGATTTTTAGAAATGTTGGCCAACTGAAAAGTATGAAAATGAAAAATATGAGCATGTACAATACTCAATACTTGGTTGGAGCTCCTTTTGCCTCAATTACTGCGTTAATGCGGCGTGGCATGGAGTCGATGAGTTTCTGGCACTGCTCAGGTGTTATGAGAGCCCAGGTTGCTCTGATAGTGGCCTTCAACTCTTCTGCGTTTTTGGGTCTGGCATTCTGCATCTTCCTTTTCACAATACCCCACAGATTTTCTATGGGGCTAAGGTCAGGGGAGTTGGCGGGCCAATTTAGAACAGAAATACCATGGTCCGTAAACCAGGCACGGGTAGATTTTGCGCTGTGTGCAGGCGCCAAGTCCTGTTGGAACTTGAAATCTCCATCCCCATAGAGCAGGTCAGCAGCAGGAAGCATGAAGTGCTCTAAAACTTGCTGGTAGACGGCTGCGTTGACCCTGGATCTCAGGAAACAGAGTGGACCGACACCAGCAGATGACATGGCACCCCAAACCATCACCCAACCATGCAAATTTTGCATTTCCTTTGGAAATCGAGGTCCCAGAGTCTGGAGGAAGACAGGAGAGGCACAGGATCCACGTTGCCTGAAGTCTAGTGTAAAGTTTCCACCATCAGTGATGGTTTGGGGTGCCATGTCATCTGCTGGTGTCGGTCCACATATATATATATATATATATATATATATATATATATATATATATATATATATATATATATATATATATGTACATTTGAATATATACTTTATTGATCCCTGGGATCAATAAAGTGTATCTATTTGTCTATCTATGTATCTATATATTGATCTATTTATTTATTGATCCATCTATATATCTATATAAATCAACACGATCAATTAGCATACCAGCTCGTTGGAGTGACGTCAGACGGCGACTGCAGACCTGTCAGCGGATGCTATCTTGCTTCTGAGCAACCTTATGGATTATTATATTACTTAAATTCGTCACTTTTTTAAGTGGATAAATATTGGCCTCCACCAAACCGGATTCCCTCAACGCCCTGACTTGGCCTAGGAATTTTGAATTATCTTATTTTTGATGATCAAACTATGATCTATGATCCCTGAGAACCCGCCATGGTTCTCAGGGCTCATGGCGGGTGAGTGACGACTAGGTTTTGTGTTTGGTCTAAACACAGTCTTTGGCAAAACATTGCAGATCCGCCATCTATGAACTGTCAATGTGTGAACGCCCCTTAAAATCTTTCGAGGCGGGATGATCAGTAAATAATACATCAGCTGTGTGAAACTGTGTATTCCTCTAATGAATCTCTTAGGAAGTGAGGAAAATAGGAAAGGAAAACCATCATAGGTCTTTACAGGGCAAGGGTGGGACTTGGCAATTAATTGCATCAATAATTCATAGACCGCTTGTGTAATGATTATACAATTTGACTGTACAGTGGGTTAGTTTTTGCGTGTGACTGAAACATTAAGGTGTGGAACTATTCAGGTCTAGATGCAGTGTGCTCAAACACCCACCAGGTAGCATCTGTGAGCAGATAATACTGTATCATCTCTTTCTCTTTGTGACTTATTGGGACGTATCAGGTTGGTTTTGCATTCTTCATGCATTCATCACCCACGCTTTAAGTGAGGGTTGAGGCAAAAGCTAACCCAGACCCACTTGTACTTGAGCACAATACTGTAAGGCAGGGCTGCCCACACTTTTTCTGCAGGCGAGCTACTTTTCAATTGACCAAGTCGAGGGGATCTACCTCATTCATATATATCATTTATATTTATTTATTTATGAAAGAGACATTTTTGTTAACTAGTTAAGGTGTTTAATGATAATACAAGCATGTTTAACACATATAGATTTCTTTCTTTCATGAAGACAATAATATAAGTTGGTGTATTACCTGATTCTGATGACTTGCATTTATTGGAATCAGACCGTAGTGATGATAACGTCCACATTTTCAAATGGAGGAGAAACAAATTCCTCCTTTCTGTCCAATACCACATGAAAGTGGTTGCTTTTTGGCATCTTATTTGTCCAGCTTCCATACTCCTTTTTATACATCCATCCATTCATTTTCTACCACTTGTCCCGTTCGGGGTCGCGGGGGGAGCTGAAGCATTCGCGCCGTGAGCTCAGCTGCATTCGGGCGGAAGGCGGGGTACACCCTGGACAAGTCGCCACTCATCACAGGGCCAACACAGATAGACAGGCAACATTCACACTCACACACTAGGGCCAATTTATTGTTGCCAATCAATCTATCTGTACAAGAAATACATTGGCGGTAAACTCCGTAGCTTGCTAGCTTGTGCAGGCCAGCTTTCTGAGACTTTTATTTTGTTAGCACAGGCAGGATGAAGCAACACTTTTATTGTGAAGACAGGAACTGTGCAGTCGGTCTTTAGAGTTTTGACGGCAGGTTGAAATAAAAAGGGTTTCTCGCCTTCATGTCGGTAATTCTGGCAGCAGCCAGCGTAATCTCACAAGACCCTCGGGTGCCGGGAATGTCAATCAAGTGACGAAAGTGACGTCTTGGTGAAGATTGATGATTGCAAATTTTTAGGTCTATTTTTTAATGCCTGGCTGGCGACCGACTGACACACCCTCCGCCATCGACCGATAGCTTGCGATCGACATAATGGGCACCCCTGCTGTAACTGGTGCCAGAAAAGTCCTCCCATGAGGTGTCCTAATGTTTTTGTGTTGTGGGGCGGTATAGCTCGGTGGAAACTTGAGGGTTCCAGGTTCGATCCCCGCTTCCACCATTCTAGTCGCTGCCTTTGTGCTCTTGGGCAAGAGACTTTACCCACTTGCTCCCAGTGCCACCCGCAGTGGTTTAAATGTAACTTAGATATTGGGTTTCACTATGTAAAAGTGCTTTGAGTCACTAGAGAAAAGCGCCATATAAATATAATTCACTTCGCTTTTCACATGAGTTTATGTTGATAGGTTTCAAAACTTTTGACAATTGCAACGGAAATCAGTGTTAACTTTACCGAGGTGAGACGGAAATGAGGGTTAAGTGTGTGTGTGTGTGTGTGTGTGTGTGTTTGCTCAAGGCAAAAACAATGTCTCACTCCCCTGCTCCCAATCTTCTAGTTAGGTCAACCATCAAACGCATCCATCCTGCCCTCCCTGGTCGCCCCCCCACCCACTGAGCTCTCTGTCTCTCCACACTCCTGTTGTGGATACAGGCTGACCTGAATAAGAAAAAAAAGAATACCCACACACATACACGGCACACCTCAGGGTCATCCTGGAACAAACACGGCCGCGTCTGCCCGCCCGCGCTTCTTTGCCTTATGTCAATTAATGGCTCGGAGTAATTTCACCTGACAATCTGAGCGACGGCGGGAGGCTCGCCGAGATGTCACAGCGATGACCTTTCTGGCCCACAGCCGCTCTTTTCTAATAAAGAATCTCACAAACCCACAGCCACTTCCTTTGTACTTTGTTAATGAGTTATTGATTTGAAACAATGCCTTGGTAAATATTGTCAGAGCAGAAGGACCTCATCAAGGTCACGCTGTTTTATTGTATACAGTTTCTGCACACTAATCTACACGTGGTATATCTATCTACACATACACTATATTGCCAAAAGTATTTGGCCACCCATCCAAATGATCAGAATCAGGTGTCCTAATCACTTGGCCCGGCCACCGGTGTATAAATTCAAGCACTTAGGCATGGAGACTGTTTCTACAAACATTTGTAAAAGAATGGGCCGCTCTCAGGAGCTCAGTGATTTTCAGCGTGGAACTGTCATAGGATGCCACCTGTGCAACAAATCCAGTCGTGAAATGTCCTCGCTCTTAAATATTCCAAAGTCAACTGTTTGGCTTTATTATGAGAAAATGGAAGAGTTTGGGAACAACAGCAACTCAGCCACAGAGTGGTATGAGTGTGACATTTGGTGGAGGAGGAATTATGGTGTGAGGTTGTTTTTCAGGAGTTGGCTTGGCCCCTTAGTTCCAGTGAAAGTAACTTTGAATGCTCCAGGATACCAAAACATTTTGGACAATTCCATGCTCCCAATTTTGTGGGAACAGTTTGGAGCAGGCCCCTTCCTCTTCCAACATGACCGTGCACCAGTGCACAAAGCAAGGATGACATAGTCTGGTGTGGATGAACTTGACTGACATGAACCTGATAGAACACCTTTGTAATGAATTCGAACAGAGACTGAGAGCCAGGCCTTCTCGACCAACAACTGTGTGTGACCTCACCAAAGCTCTTTTGGAAGAATGGTCAAAAATTCCTAACAACACACTGCACAACCTTGTGGGCAGCCTTCCCAGAAGAGTTGAAGCTGTAATAGCTGCAACAGGTGGACCGACATCATATTGAACCCTATGGGTTAGGAATGGGATGGCACTTCAAGTTCATATGTGAGTCAAGGCAGGTGGCCAAATACTTTTGGCAATATAGTGTATCTACACGTGGTATCCACACATGGCTAGAGTTTTTTCCCCCCCTTTTCTTTGCCTCCTAACCCCTTCCATACAGTCTGACACTGCATTAAACCTCCTCTATATGTACTTAGGGCCTGATTCACGTAAGCTTTGTGTGTAATAAAATATGTGCAAACCTGGTAACACACGCAGAGCTAATCTACTAAACGAGTGCAAAGAGGATTGCGTCTGCGTGCAATTTTTTAAATGTTTTTGTTGATATGTAAAGTAAATGCTGATCATGAAAACGCCCACAATACTGGGAGGAGAAAATGTAAATATAATTATTTAGCACGTGCAATGTGACTCATCACTCATCACTGTTTTGTGAGCATTACTTGGGGTTTTATGTTTATATATTATATTTATTATTGTGTGTGTCAACATTTAAGACAGTCAGAAATTTAAAAAAATATTAGACTTATTCAGTAACATAATTGTATGATTGTATAGCTGCTATAGGATTTAAGGACTTAATAAAGCAAATAAAGCATTTTGGTGCCATTTAATGTTTTTAGTGACATTCATTCATTTCACATTGAATATATCTTATTAGAATAATTCTTATATGTACAGTACGGCCAAACGTTTGGACACACCTTCTCATTCGAAGGGTTTTGTTTATTTTCATGACTATTTATATTGTAGATTGTCACTAAAGGCATCAAAACTATGAATTGACACATGTGGAGTTATGTACTTAACAAAAAAAGGTGAAATAACTGAAAACATGTTTTATATTCTAGTTTCTTCAAAATAGCCACCCTTTGTTCTGATTACTTTTTCGCACACTCTTGGCATTCTCTCGATGAGCTTCAAGAGGTAGTCACCTGAAATGGTTTTCACTTCAAGGGTGTGTCTGAAGCTCATCAAGAGAATGCCAAGAGTGTGTAAAGCAGTAATCAGGGTAAAGGGTGGCTATTTTGAAGAAACTAGAATATAAAACATGTTTTCCGGTATTTCACCTTTCTTTGTTAAGTACATAACTCCACATGTGTTCATTCATAGTTTTGATGCCTTCAGTGACAATCTACAATGTAAATAGTCATGAAAATAAAGAAAACCCATTGAAAGAGGAGAAGGTGTGTCCAAACTTTTGGCCTGTACGGTATATAAAAAAAAAACCCTTCTTAAAGTCTGCATTTTTTGCGCCTTGGGCTGGAGTAAGTGCAGCCTCCCTCCAATAAGCGCAACTTCGGCGGTAAAAAAAACAAATAAATAGTGATGCTGTGATGATACCGGGTAGAAGGAGACGGCACTGAGACAGGGAGAGCGTTTAGCCTGGGGCGTACTTATTCAAAAGGGAATTATATATATCTTTATATATATATATATATATATATATATATATATATATATATATATGTATATATATATATATATATATTATAATAATATATATATATATATGTATAATTCATACAATATATTATCCAATATATTATATGATATTATATTATATTATACTATATTATATTATATATATCAATATATATATATATATATATATATTAGATGTGTATGTAACCAAACAGGAAATGGGTGTCAGACTATGTGTAGAATTTAATTGGAGGGTTTTACCGTAAGTGTGGGGTGAGAGAGGGCTGATAGACACAGGCTTGATTTGGGACACGTGAAAACTTGGGTGGATCTTCATGGAAGATGGGAGAGAGAGACGAACGGCAGCAGGGTTGACACTGGCGTTGATGGGGAAAGGTCCCACGTAGCGGGGTGCCAATTTAGAAGGACTGTACCTTGAGGTGGAGGTCCTTGGCCCGTAACATCACCTGCTGCCCGGGCTGATAGGAGGGTGCCGGGATGCGGTGCCGGTCGGCGTTGCGGCGCATCCTGTCTGATGTCTTCACTAAGGCAGCCCGAGCAGTCTTCCAAATGGTCTGGCAGCGTTTAAGGTGGGCCCGGGTGGAGGGTACCGCTGCCTCGACCTCTTGCTGTAAAAACATGGGTGGTTGGTAGCCTAGAGAGCACTCGAAAGGGGACATACCTGTGGCGGAACTGGTCATGGAGTTAAAGGCATACTCCACCCAGGGTATGTATTTGCTCCAGTGAGAGGGTTGGCGGGCGGCGACGCAGCGGAGCATTGTCTCTAACACCTGGTTGGCTCTCTCTGCTTGTCCGTTACTCTGTGGGTGATATCCAGAGGTGAGGCTGACCGTTTCCCCAATTCCCTTGCAGAATGACTGCCACACACGGGAGGTGAACTGGGGGCCACGGTCAGAGAGGATGTCCTGGGGGTTGCCGTGGAGTCTGACCACATGTCTGATGAGTAAATCGGCAGTCTCAGCTGCGGACGGAAGCTTGGGGAGGGGGACAAAATGTGCAGCCTTGGAGAATCTATCAATTATGGTTAGGATAGTGGTATTACCTTGGGAGGCGGGGAATCCGGTCACAAAATCCAGAGCAATGTGAGACCAGGGTCGACCAGGAATAGGTAGGGGGCGTAAGAGTCCCGCCGGAGGGCTGTGGGAAGCCTTGTTGCGGGCGCACGTGGAACAAGCGGCGATGAACTCTCTGGTGTCGGTCTCCATAGATGGCCACCAGAATGAGCGCCGGATAAATGATAGCGAGCGGTGGACCCCCGGATGGCAAGCGAAAATACTGGAGTGACCCCAGTCCAGTACCTTGGATCGAAGGTCAGGTGGAACAAGCAGTCTGTTGGGGGGTCCACCACCCGGTCCTGGGTTCACGAGGAGTGCCGCTTTTACCAGTGCCTCGATCTCCCAGGTGACCATCCCCACCACCCGGGCAGGGGGGAGAATGGGTTCCGCTGACTGTGTGCTGATAGTCTCCATCGAGAACTGTCTGGAGAGGGCATCAGCCTTTGTATTGCGGGAGCCTGGTCTGAATGAGAGCGTGTAGTCAAATCTACTGAAAAATTGTGCCCATCGTGCCTGACGGTCATTAAGTCTCTTGGCAGAGCGAATATGGATGAGGTTGCGATGATCGGTGAGTACCAGGAACGGATGTTTTGCCCCCTCCAGCCAGTGTCTCCACTCAGTTAGGGCGTCGTGAACTGCCAGCAGTTCCCGATTACCTGCGTCGTAGTTGCGCTCCGATGGTGTGAGTCTTCTGGAAAAAAAATGCACATGGATGCAGGACATTATTCTCTCGGGCACGCTGGGAGAGTACCGCCCCGATACCCGAATCTGATGCGTCCACCTCGACGATAAATGGACAATCAGGATCGGGGTGGACGAGCACAGGTACGGAGGTGAAGGTCCTCTTCAGCCCCTGGAAGGCGACACCGGCTTCCTTGGTCCATTGAAATGGGATGAGGGTAGAAGTGAGGTTATGGAGAGGAGCGGCCACCTTACTGAAGTCCTTAATGAAGCGGCGGTAGAATCCTGCGAAGCCCAGAAAGCGTCTCAACTCCGTCCGTGTGGAGGGCTGTGGCCACTCCATTACTGCCTCGACCTTTTTGGGGTCCGCCTTGATGTGTCCCTTTTGTATAATGTGACCCAGAAAGTTAACTGCAGAATTGTGGAACTCACATTTTTCGGCCTTGACGAACAGGCGGTTCTCCAGTAGACGCTGCAGGACCAGTCGGACATGCTGTTGGTGTTCCTGTAGGGTTTTAGAAAAAATAAGAATGTCATCAAGGTACACCACCACAAACTGGTCCAACATGTCCCGCAATACGTCGTTGACCAGAGCCTGGAAAACCGCCGGGGCGTTCGTCAGGCCGAAGGGCATTACCCTGTATTCGAAATGGCCCAGGTGCGTATTGAAGGCGGTTTTCCATTTGTCCCCCTTCCTGATGCGTACCAGGTGGTACGTGTTGCGGAGATCCAATTTACTGAAAACTGTGGCGGGTGCGAGTGGCTCGAAGGAAGAGCTCAGGAGGGGGAGGGGGTATCTGTTCTTGATTGTGATGTTATTTAGTTGCCGGTAGTCAATACAGGGGCGTAGAGATCCGTCCTTCTTGCCCACAAAGAAGAATCCTGCTGCCACCGGGGACTTAGAGGGAGTAATGATGCCGGAGGCGAGAGAGTCCGAAATGTAGTCCTGCATGGCCGTCTTCTCGGGCAGGGACAGATTGTATAGGCGGCTAGATGGGAGGGCAGCATTGGGAACTAGGTCTATGGAGCAATCATATGGTCGATGCGGGGGAAGGGAGAGTGCCTGTTCCTTGTTGAAGACCGCGGCAAGGTCGTGATAGACGGGGGGCACATTAGAGAGGTCTGTGGGGGGTAAGGTGGCCTTGGGACTGCCACTCGGAGGAACTGCGGATCCGAGGCAGTTAGCGTGGCATGTAGCGCTCCAGGCCAGGATTTTGCCTGTAGACCAGGCAATGTGGGGATCGTGCTTGCAGAGCCAAGAGCGACCAAGGACTAGGGGGGCAATGGGGGCATCCAGAACCCAGAGACTAATGGTCTCAGTGTGGTTCCCTGAGAGGGTAAGTGAGAGGGGTTCCGTCCGGTGGGTTATGGGACCGAGGGGGTGTCCGTCCAGGGCTTGAGCCGGTAGGGGGGGTCTCAAGGGGTAGAAGCTGTATACCAGTCTGTTGTGCGAACTCCCGATCCATAAGACTGTCGTCCGCTCCAGAATCCAAGTAGGCCCCGATGGTTAAGTTCTTGGAGTTCCATGATAAAGTCGCTGGGAAGAGGATGCCTGGATTCTTCAGCTTGTGGGGAACGGACGTATGGCTCACCAGGATTCCCCTGACTAGCGAGCCTTGTCTTTTGGCCGTATCGGGCAGTTCCTGATCTCATGACCTGCCACCCCGCAGTAGAGACAGAGGCGTTGCCGGAAGCGTCTCTCTCGTTCTTCGGCTGCCAGGCGGGATCTGCCTAGCTGCATGGGATCATCCGTGCCGGTGGCCCCAGGGGCCGATAGTGGTGGCCACATGACAGCGGGCGTTCTGGTGCGAGCACTTGGGCTTGAACTGCTGTGTGCTCGCTCTGCAGCTCGCTCGATTAGTCTTTGGTCCATCTGGAGAGCGAAGTCAATTAAGGCCCGGTAGGACGTTGGTCGGTCCCGAAGAAGTCCGTCCTTCACTGAGTCACTGAGCCCGCGTCGGTATGCGCTCTGGAGTGCCTTGTCCCCCCACCCGCTGTCAGCTGCAAGGGTGCGAAACTCCAGGGTGTAATCAGCAACAGAGCGGGAGCCCTGCTGAATGGAGTGGAGGTGGGAGGCGGGATCCCCCCCATCCACTCGGTGGTCAAAAACAGCGCGGAACTCGGCGCGGAAGGCTGAGTAGTCAGTACCGAGTCCGTTGCTCTGGTCGATTGCCGCTGTGGCCCATCACAGCGCTCTGCCTTACAGGAGGGAGAACAGGAAGGCAATTTTGGCCCCATCAGATGAGTAGCGAGAAGGCTGGTGCTGAAATATGAGCTCGCACTGGACCAAAAATCCCCGGCAGAGTTCAAAATCTCCCTCAAATGTCTTGGGGGTGGCAAACTTGGGTTCCCTGGTGAGGGAGGTGTCCCATGTTGTGGCAGCCGCTGAGGCAGCCGCGGAGGCACCCGTATTCAGCGCAGGTGGAGGGGGGGGGTCTTGGCTCAATGGTGTCCAGCCTTGACAGCAGGTTGGCAAAGGCAGCATTAAGCTGGGTCTCCCAAGTGATCGAAGCGGGACTGTTGCTGCTGGACAATAGTGTACACGGTGGGAAGATCGGGGTTCGTGGGGGGTCGGGGAGAGGGAGTGGAGCGAGCTCTTCCCGTGCTGTCTGGTTCCGACATGGCCAGAACATACTGTGATGATACCGGGTAGAAGGAGACGGCACTGAGACAGGGAGAGCGTTTAGCCTGGGGCGTATTTATTCAAAAGGGAATTATATATATCTCTATATAAATATATATATATATATAATAATAATTATATATATATATATATATATATATATATATATATATATATATATATATATATATATATATATATATGTATAATTCATACAATATATTATCCAATATACTATATGATATTATATTATATATTATATTATATTATACTATATTATATTATATATATCAATATATATATATATATATATATTAGATGTGTATGTAACCAAACAGGAAATGGGTGTCAGACTATGTGTAGAATTTAACTGGAGGGTTTTACCGTAAGTGTTGGAGGTGCGTGTTGAGAGGAGCGGTGCTGTCAGACAAGGGCAAGGCAGGCAGGGTTTGTCCAGGGGCGGAAGCGTGGTCGGGAGGCAGGAGTGGGTCGTCGTAGTCCGGGGGGCGAGCGATGAGTCGAGAACCAGGAAGCACGAGGAAGACAGGGAAGATCCAGGAGCACACGACACACAGCGTGACTCGGGGACGCACACAGGGAGCTGCGGGGTGAGGAAGGACACGACAATTAACGCAGGGAAAAAAACACAAGAGATCAGGATCAAAAAAGCACTAGGAAGCTGGAGACGAGCTTACGGTACGATGTACACATTGCTACGTTCTGGCAAAGGATCTCTGGTGGCGGTTGTTTAAGTAGTCGTCCCTCTCATCAGTGTGTTGATTGAAGATGGAACGCAGCTGCCTGCAGCATTTTGAGTGACGCGCGCGCGAGCGCGCTTGGAGGTGCGCTCAGCGCGGCTCCCAGATGATTGCGCACTGGTGTGCGTCCGGGCCGTGACAGATGCCCCTGTCGTCGCACTGCACTACTGCTTCTAAAATGCCCATAAAATGTGGTGCATGTCTCCTGCATAGCGTAACGCCACAGGTTGGAGCTCAATAACAGTAATGTGCAGTAAATAAGAGTGTCTCCGTAGTGATGGCTCGTGTAGTACACGCTAAATCCTAATTTGAATAAGGCGGTCTGCACTACTTTTCAATTACACACACAGTGTTAGTAAATCGGACGCAACATGCCCACTAATAGTACAGGCTATTTTATAGATTGCACATGCTGGTTATCGTGTGGTGTTTGGATCTTCATAAATCAGGCCCATATACTTATACTGCATAAAATATCCTATCTGTACACTTAAGAAAAATAACACACATTTATCTCTCACACACAATTACTGGATTTATTTTCCTTCCCTGCAGAATTCCTTCCCAATTAGCCATAGCTACTATACCTGTTAATTACTCAGTATGCCGCTATCATCTCCACATCTAATTTGCTTTTTACTTTTCTTTCTTCCTCTGGTAGACTTCCCATCTCCCAGACAGCTTCTCGCCTTCATCTCTCACTTTATTTTACACGCAAGTAAATCGAAAGAAAAAAAAAATGTTAACCCTTGCAAACAGGTGTCATTTCTAGTATTTTCATTCTGACTTTGTGTCGGTGTGCAGTCATACACTCACACAAACACACACCAACACAACTGATAACCTCATTGCTAATAGCAAACAGGCAATTATGTACTTTGCTAATTTAATATTTAATCATCAGGCAAAATGAAAGCAATCATGTACTGATGTCTTGTGCTGATCAGGACATTAAAACATTTAATGCTTGGTGCTTGCAGTAGATTTCCTCAGTATGTGGCCTAATGGAGTGGCTCAACATATGGGAATATTGTTTTTTGGACATAAAGTTCATCATGTATTAGTTTTTCCTTCATTTTTTAGTAATGTTAATGTGAGGTATTCAGTGTACAGTTTGTAAAGTGAAAATGCACAGTTTAGTGTGTAAACTGAGTTGAGTTGAGTTTGAGTTTATTTGGAACATGCATGCATACAACATGATGCATCACAATGTCCAGTTTCTCTATTCAACATGTTCAATAAGGACTAGGAAGAAGCATATCTTATTTAATCCTACCCCTTTTCCTTTACATAACAGTTGCTAACACTTTTGTTCACTTCCTTTTCTCAATTTATTCACAATGTACTCCATAAGTAATAACATTAAAAATAATTAATAATTAGTGAAGTAAGTTATATTTCTTATGGTGAGATAAATAAGATTATCTAGAAAATGAATTGATGGATGACATAAATTGAAAATGTTTATCATGGTTCTTTTTCTTTGTACTTTGTAAACACTTTAAGTTTGAAATAGTTTATTGAAGTGGATCATATTAGTACATTGTTTGATTTCTTTACTTAATCCATTCCATCATTTAATTCCACTGAATGTTTTAAGTGTTGTACGTGCGTACAAATGATTTAAATTACATTTTTCTCTATGATTATATTTCTCGTCTTTAGTTGAGAAGAATGGTTGTATATTCTTGCGTAGCAGGTTATAGTTTGCTTTGAGCATCATTTTAGCTGTTTGCAAATTCACTATGTCGTGGAATTTCAGTATTTTCGATTCAATAAATAAAGAATTTGTATGTTCTCTATATCCAACATTATGTATTATTCTAACTGATCTTTTTTGTAGCACTGTTAGTGAATGAAGTGTACTTCTGTAGTTATTTCCCCATATTTCTGCACAATATTTTCAGAATTTGAACACTTTCCTTTGTGGATCATTAAAGTTTGTCTAACTCTAAGTAACACTAGCAAGCAGTAGAGAATATGGAGGGATTTTTTGGTCTAGAACATATTTAGCTTTATTCATTATTGACGTGTTTCTGGCTACTTTATGTTGCATATTTTTTATATGAGATTTCCAGTTCATTTTATCATCAATCATTACACCGATAAATGTGGTTTCATTTACTCTTTCAATTTCTACTCCGTCTGTTTGTGTTTGATTTTGACTTTCTCTTCTACTGTTACCAAATAGCATTATTTTAGTTTTACTTAGATTTAAGGATAGCCTGTTTTTGTCAAACCATCTTTTTAATTTTTTCATTTCTAATGTTATTATTTGTATTAGCTTCTGTGTGTTCTCTCCTGAACAAAACGCTGTTGTATTATCCGCCAATAATACTAACTTTAAATCTTTTGTAACTTTACAAATGTCATTTATATACAAATTTAACAATTTTGGTCCTAGTATTGATCCTTCAACTTCTGGCAAAAAAGTGTGAAAATGTTAACTTTGGACCCAAAAATGTCACAATGTCAGCTCCTTAAGCAAGACTAAGGTCGTCTTGGAAGTGTGTTGGTCCCCTTTTCATGTTGGAATACTGCTTTGCGGCCCAGTTTCTAAAGGGAGTATAGCATGCAGTCATGTTTTACTCAATGAACTGTAAGAGCATGACATTCGCACCCCCATGCTCGACTGTAGTGTTGTACTTCTTACAGTTGTGTAAACAATGTGTTTTCACCACGTTGCCGCCACGCACACTTGACGCTATCTTTACTAAATAGGTTTATCTTGGTTCCTGACACTATCTTTACTTTATTTATCTTTGTTATATCAGTTCCAGTTCAGCCACTTTCCACTTTAGCAAACGGTCTTTCTTCTGCATGGTCTTTAGAAGATGGTTCCTTCTTGGACTACAGCAATGGCAGACCAGTTTGATACAATTTACTACGTTTGGTGTGTGTGTGTTGACCATATGACCACTTTCAACCTCTGCAACAATGTGTCTATTTTTCCAAACACAACCTCTGGATATGACACAGAGCATGTGCGTTCAACTTCTTTGTTCGACCATGGTGAGACCTGTTCTGACTGGATCAAGCTGTAGGATCTGTGCATAATTGTAAAAAATTACAGATAATTTGATTGAGAATGTCTCCCAAATTCCATATTATATCATTTAAATTGAGGTTGCAAATAGAAAGCAGAATTGAAATTCTATGACATTCCAATTGATAATTGGGGGGTACTCTCAAATCATGCTTTATACTATATTCCATAAATGACTGTTTTAGCTACACCTTAGTATTACTATGAACTAGTGTTGTCCCGATACCAATATTTTGGTACCGGTACCAAAATTATTCTGATACTTTGCGGTACTTTTCGATAATTTTCTAAATAAAGGGGACCGCAAAAAATTGCATTATTGGCTTTATTTTAACAAAAAATCTTACGGTACATTAAACATATGTTTTTTATTGCAAGTTTGTCCTGAAATAAAATAGTGAACATACAAGACAACTTGTCTTTTAGCAGTAAGTAAACAAACAAAGGCTCCTAATTAGTCTGCTGTCATATGCAGTAACATATTGTGTCATTTTCCATTCTAGTATTTTGTCAAAATTATTAAGGACAAGTGGTAGAAAATGAATTATTAATCTACTTGTTCATTTACTGTTAATATCTGTTTATTTTCTCTTTTAATGTGTTCTATCTACATTTCTGTTAAAATGTAATAATCACTTATTCTTCTGTTGTTTGATACTTTACATTAGTTTTGGATGATACCACAAATTTGGATATCAATCTGATACCGAGTCGTTATAGGATCATACATTGGTCACATTTAAAGTCCTCATGTGTCCAGGGACATATATCCTGAGTTTGTATATCATTTTTTTTTTTTTTAAATGAAAGATGTAATGCCAAAAAATATAGATGTAATCATAGTAGTATCAACTAGATACGTTCCTGTACTTGGTATCATTACACTGGATGTTTGGTGTAGATTCACCAATGGGGTATTGCGAGGGGGGACCGGTACTTTTCAGAGGCGGTATAGTACCCAATATGATTCATTAGTATCGCGGTACTATACTAATACCGGTATACCGTACAACCCTACTATGAACCTTGTGTCCACATTATGTTCTAACAATGGCAAATTTGGTTTATTGACAATTAGGAATAAAATCATCCTTTAGGCAAACAATAATTTATTTTGATATATTATCACTTTCCAATTATGGTAAATAGTGGAAAAATACTTAATTTCTCAGAATGCTTTACTTAACTAATTATTCAAAATTGATGCAATCTGTATTTTGTTTTAGTCTTGGTGGAGTATTTTTATTATTTAATGTAGTGTGTGAATGTTGTCAATCTGTGTTGGCCCTGCGATGAGGTGGCGACTTGTCGAGTGCAGCTGGGATTGGCTCCAGCACCCCCGCTACCCAATAAAGGACAAGCGATAAATAATGGATAAATGGATGGAAGCTAAAAACTTTGTTAAAGGGGACCTACTGTGTGGTGATTTTCATTTAAAACCCTTCCTGGTGGTGTATGAAACATATTTGGAATAAACTTTGTGCTCAAATCTTGCGTACATTTTGCTCCACGGTCACTTTTTTTAACCTGTTTTCTGAGTTTGTCTGCAACCTGGCCGTTTGTGGAGGCGTTTCCCGGTTGCCATTGAAACCCTGCTCTACCCTCTTAAAAAATATCGAATTTATCTCTTCAAAAGTGTACACTGTTTAAATATATTTATTGAAGTCATTTTTTTCCCAGACACGGTCGAAAAATAAACTTCAAAAGCGTTCGATGGGTCGCCGGTCACAACATTAAGTGCACCTGCACACTTGCCAATAGATCAGACTAGCTACATGAAAAATATACTTTTGGCAGAATTTAAGCCACTGCGTGTTTTACGTCACTGTTATTATGTGCATGCCAAGATTGTATGGAAAAAAAATACTTTATCCTACCTTTTTTTGCGTTCCTCGACTTAATGTCCAAATAAGGACATCCACATCGATGTGTCACTCCTGCAAAATCCTGAGAAAAAAAAGCATCCAAAACTGCGTAAACGTTATGGTTTGATACTTTGTTTAACACGAGTAGTTTGTAACAACATTTATAAGTCATAAAATATTAATTCCATCAAATATTCCAAATTAGCAATAAGGAATTTCTCTGAATTGCAATAAATTGAATTCAAATCCCTATAATTGCAGTTTAAATTTAATTTTAACATCATGTACGGTGGAGCCAGTTTCATTGACATTTCAATTCTTACAATTAAATCTATTAAAATTCTAAATGTTTTACTGACATGATACAGATGTATGAATGAGTCTTAACACCGAAAAATGGGACTGCTTTCATATGTTAAGACCCCATACAACGGAAACGATTTGATGTCTACTATCCTGACGTGTATCAGACAGAAACTACTTTCTGAGTGTAACAAATACTAGCAGTGAATCCTCATCTCTCTGCGCCTCCTTCAGTCTTATGTGGATTTGATGACTGAGAACGTCCAGTGAAAAGCAGGGAGGTCCGAAGTGTGTGTTTGTCGAAGTGTGTTGTGTGTTGTTGTTAGACTCATTGTTTCCTGTGTTATTCGGACACCATGTTTGTGTTGGCGTTGGGGGCTGTAATTCCAGCAGAAGTACCGTATTTTCCGCACCATTAGCCGCACCTAAAAACCACAAATTTACTCAAAAGCTGACAGTGCGGCTTTTAACCCGGTGCGCTTTATATATGGATAAATATTAAGATTCATTTTCATAAAGTTTCGTTCTCGCAACTTCGGTAAACAGCCGCCATCTTTTTTCCCGGTAGAGCAGGAAGCGCTTCTTCTTCTACGCAAGCAACCGCCAAGGTAAGCACCCGCCCCCATAGAACAGGAAGCGCTTCTTTTTGTACTGTAAGCAACCACCCGCCCCCGGAAGAAGAAGAAGCGCGCGGTGCATGCTGGGATATGTGACGTTTCATTTCCATTTGTGTGTTTATGTAAAGACCCCAAAATGGCTCCTATTAAGTGTGTTGTCTGTCTAATTATAAATAATGCAGACGAGGCGTGTTAACTGAGTTCTCAACGTTTACTCACAGCGTGCTCATAACCACATTCTAACTCCCAGCATACAACAACGCTTCTCAGGGCTACCGCGCATGCTCGTAACTATCATTGCATGCTGGGTAGTGTAGTTGTTATATTTGCTAGCTCATAACATCACATTAAGAGACACGCTTACGCGCTTAATTCAATACTCGCCGTCATTCCGGGTGGATTGACAAAAGACCTCCAGCCGCTAGATATTGGTGTCAACAGGCCATTCGAAGCTAGACTGCTAACTGCGTGGGAACAATGGATGACAGAAGGCGAACACACCTTCACTAAGACAGGGAGGCAGCGCCAGACGACGCCAACATCTGCCAGTGGATCGTAAATGCCTGAGCAGATATTTCGGTCACAACTGTGGTCCGAGCTTTCCGGAAGGCAGGATTCACAGAACTGCTGGATAACAGTGACACTGACTCCGATGACTTCGACGAGACGGAACCGGCCATTTTGGATCTCACATTTGCCCAACTTTTCACTTCGGACACCGAAGACGAAGGATTTACGAATGAAGAATAACTTCAGAAAGTGAGCGCTATGTTTATTTTGTGTGTTGTGACATTAACGTTCGATCAACATTATGTTGCTATTGCTCTGCACTATTTTGAATTTTACTATGTTTGTGATTGCACATTTGCGTACATTTTGGGAGTGAACAGAGTTGTTAGAACGCTGGTTTTTAATATATTATTAAAGTTTGACTGACCTATCTGACTGTTTTTTTGACATTCCCTTTAGCGCAGCGTAGGCGCGGCTTATAGTCCGGGGCGGCTTATAGGTGGACAAAGTTTTGAAATATGCCATTCATTGAAGGTGCGGCTAATAACCCGGGGCGGCTTATAGTGCGGAAAATACGGTATATACTTTCTCCCCATCTTTTGTGTCCCTGCTTCTCGTTACAGTGAATAATACGCAAGCATCTTGCCTGGACTCGTTTTTAAGAAACGGTCTGTCAGTGTATTTGAAACATGCATGCATACGACATGATGCATCAAAATGTCCAGTTTCTCTATTCAACATGTTTGAAAAGGAGTAGGAAGAAGCAGAGCTTATTTAATCCTTCACGATGTATTCACAATTTACTCCATAAGTAATAACATTAAAAATACATGAATAATAATTACTGAAGTAAGTTGTATTTCATATGGTGAGATAAATAAGATTATCTAGAAAATGAATGAATGGATGGATGACATAAATTCGGAATGTTTATCATGGTTCTTCTTCTTTGTACTTTGTAAACACTTTAAGTTTGAAGAGTTTCTTGAAGTGGATCATATTGGTACATTGTTTGATTTATTTACTTAATCAATTCCATAATTTAATTCCACATATTGATATACTGAAGGTCTTAAGTGTTGTACTTGCGTACATATGTTTTAAATAAGATATGTGTCTCTCCTTTTGTTGAGAATAATTGTTGTATATTCTTGGGTAGCGGGTTATAGATAGCTTTTTGCATAATTTTAGCTGTTTGCAAATTCACTATGTCGTAGAATTTCAGTATTTTTGATTCAATAAATAAAGTGTTTGTATGTTATCTATATCCAACATTATGTATTATTCTAACTGATCTTTTTTGTAACACCGCTAATGAATGAAGTGTACTTTTGTAGTTATCTCCCCATATTTCTACACAATAACTCAGGTATGGTAACACTAGTGAGCAGTAAAGAATATGAAGTGATTTTTGGTCTACAAAATGTTTTGCTTTATTCTATATTGACGTTTTTCTTGCCATTTTATGTTTTATATTTTTTTAACAATAAGCAACATAGGGGAAGACAAAAAATGTTAAAGCACAGTGATTTTTAATACCTGACAATTTGAAACTGCATCAGTATTGACTACTAACATGTCTGACCCACAACAAGAGGAGAGAAAAATAAGGAACTTATTGACTACTGTATTTTTCGGACCATAAGGCACACTGCCGATGAGCGGGTCTATTCAGGTCTATTTTCATACAAAAGGTGCATTAGGGGTAATATTATGATTTTTTTTCTACATTTCCAAAACCCAAAACCAGTGAAGTTAGCACATTGTGTAAATGGTGAATAAAAACAGAATACAATGATTTGCAAATCCTTTTCAACTTATATTCAATTGAATAGACTGCAAAGACGAGAAAGTTGAGGAATGCTCATCAAACACTTATTTGGAACATACCACAGGTGAACAGGCTAATTGGGAACAGGTGGGTGCCATGATTGGGTATTAAAGCAGCTTCCATGAAATGCTCAGTCATTCACAAACAAGGATGGGGCGAGGGTTACCACTTTGTGAACAAATGCGTGAGCAATTTGTCCAACAGTTTAAAAACAACACTTTTCAACGAGCTATTGCAAGTAATTTAGGGATTTCACCATTTACGGTCCGTAATATCATCAAAAGGTTCAGAGAATCTGGAGAAATCACTGCACGTAAGCGATGATATTATGGACCTTGGATCCTTCAGGCGGTACTGCATCAAAAAGTGACATCAGTGTATAAAGGATATCACCACATGGGCTCAGGAACACTTCAGAAAACCACTGTCAGTAACTACAGTTGGTCGCTACATCTGTAAGTGCAAGTTAAAACTCTACTATGCAAAGCCAAAGCCATTTATCAATGGGTCCGAGCTCATCTAAGATGGACTGAGGCAAAGTGGAAAAGTGTTCTGTGGTCTGACGAGTCCACATTTCTAATTGTTTTTGGAAACTGTGGACGTCCTGTCCTCCGGAACAAAGAGGGATAGAACCATCTGGATTGTTATAGGTGCAAAGTTCAAAAGCCAGCATCTGTGATGGTATGGGGGTGTATTAGTCCCCAAGGCATGGGTAACTTACACCTCTGTGAAGGCATCATTAATGCTGAAAGGTAAATACAGGTTTTGGAGCAACATATGTTGCCATCCAAGCAACGTTATCATGAACGCCCCTGCTTATTTCAGCAAGACAATGCCAAGCCACGTGTTACAACAGCGTGGCTTCATAGTAAAAGGCCTGCCTGTAGTCCAGAACTGTTTCCATTGAAAATGTGTGGCACATTATGAAGCACTAAAATACCACAACGGCCTGTTGAACAACTTAAGCTGTACATCAATCAAGAATGGGAAATGATTCCACCTGAAAAGCTTCAAAAAATGTTTTCCTCAGTTCCCAAACGTTGTTAAAAGAAAATGCCATGCAACACAGTGGCCTTTCTTTGTACCATAATGATACGTGTATGTACACAGTATAATTTGAAACAATTATAGGATGGCGAATGGGATATATCGAGGTTGTCTTTGACCATGCATTCATTGTCATCTGTAAAGGCAGAATTAAATACCAATTGTTAATTGGATCTAATTAGCTTGTGTATACATATTGTTCTTGTCAGTTTATAAATTTAACTTTTTTTTTTTCCAGTCTCTCTCCGTCTAGTTGTTGATGTCCTCTCTGCACATCTTTGATGATAATAGTTCAGCGGCGTATCTCGAGTGGAAAATTGTGTTTTCTAACATTTGAGGGGACAGTGTGGATTACTCACCAACAGCACGCTTCCTCACTCTCCCTTGACAGTCATGGCTGAAGGATGTTGGCAACAGGTGTACAGTTGGGACACTCCTCTGACAGCCCTGGCGCACACAAACAAATAAATAAATAAGGTAAAATACAAAACATGTGTGTATGTGTGTGTGGGAGCTGGTGACAGGAAGCTGGTCTCGCTGGGCGGTGCGCTCCACTGCAGCTAATTAACCCCAGGAAATAATTGCAATATGCAAATGTTGTTTAGATAATTCACTATCCCGTGACATGCCAGGTATAAGTCAGTCACTCTGCTGAGAGTAAAGACCAAAACAACATGTTTGAGCTGCTGGGAACGGAGAGATGGTGTAAATGGAGGCATTGCAGCTGCCATTATGAAGCTTTTATATCAAGTTCTTATAAATAAATAAGCAGACAAGGACCGCACCGTTTAAAGTGAAGATGTCTTGCATGTTAGATTTGCAACACAACCAACTTGGCTTATGTCAGGCGCAATTACAAAGAAGGCGTGTGAAGAACAAGCGGTAGCAGAAGGTAGGAGCGAGGGATGGAGTTAATGAAACAGGTCTCTGTGATGAAGGGCGACATGGCGGAGGGGAGAGCGGGGAGGCTTCAAAAGACTTTGATGTCACAGCCTTTCAGACAGACATCTCTGTCTCTGCATGCCCTCCTCCATGAACACTGGCCCGCACGCACAAACACACACACACACACACACACACATTCAACCCTGATGGCAGGAGGGCAGGCCAGAGCACAGTTGCCTGCTCTTGCATCAACCCTGCGAGTGGGGCCGGGGGCTGACACTACAGCCCCCACCTCCTGCTAATCTAACGGTAAACACTCTGACAGGTTAATTTACCTCAAGACAAACACAGCAACAAAAACACACATCAGTTTTATAATATTTTTTTATTTTTTTTTTATTTTTTTTTGTACTTTGCTCTATTACAGTCAGTGTATTGTCCCAATAATTTTGTATGATTGTTGCACAAAGCAAAACTGAAATTACTAGCAAACTTTGTTAAAGTACAGTTGTGGTCAAACATTTTGAATGATGAAAATTAAATGATACGAATGTAAGATTGCATTGCATCATCGAGGATGTGGTGGCCATCACTAGTAACAACATACAGTCGTGGTTAAAAGTTGACATACACTTGTAAAGAACATAATGTCATGGCTGTCTTGAGTTTCCTATAGTTTCTACAACTCTTATTTTTTTGTGTTAGAGTGATTGGAGCACATACTTGTTGGTCAGAAAAAAACATTCCTGAAGTTTGGTTCTTTTATGAATTTATTATGGGTCTACTGAAAATGTGACCAAATCTGCTGGGTCAAAAGTATACATACAGCAATGTTAATATTTGGTTACATGTCCCTTGGCAAGTTTCACTGCAATGAGGTGCTTTTGGTAGCCATCCGGGCAGCACGGTGGAAGAGGGGTTAGTGCATCTGCCTCACAATACGAAGGTCCTGAGTAGTCTTGGGTTCAATCCCGGGCTCGGGATCTTTCTGTGTGGAGTTTGCATGTTCTCCCCGTGACTGCGTGGGTTCCCTCTGGGTACTCCGGCTTCCTCCCACCTCCAAAGACATGCACCTGGGGATAAGTTCATTGGCAACACTAAATTGTCCCTAGTGTGTGGATGTGAGTGTGAATGTTGTCTGTCTATCTGTGTTGGCCCTGCGATGAGGTGGCGACTTGTCCAGGGTGTACCCCGCCTTCCGCCCGATTGTAGCTGAGATAGGCTCCAGCGCCCCCCGCGACCCCAAAGGGAATACGCGGTAGAAAATGGATGGATGGATGGTAGCCATCCACAAGTTTTTGGCAAGCTTCTGGTTGAATTTTTGACCACTCCTCTTGACAAAATTGGTGCAGTGCAGCTAAATGTGTTGGTTTTCTGACATGGACTTGTTTCTTCAGCATTGTCCACACGTTTAAGTCAGGACTTTGGGAAGGCCATTCTAGAACCTTAATTCTAGCCTGATTTAGCCATTCCTTTACCACTTTTGACGTGTGTTTGGGGTCATTGTCCTGTTGGAACACCCAACTACGCCCAAGACCCAACCTCTGGGCTGATGATTTTAGGTTGTCCTGAAGAATTTGGAGGTGATCCTCCTTTTTCATTGTCCCATTTACCAGTTCCATTGGCAGCAAAACAGGCCCAGAGCATAATACTACCACCACCATGCTTGACGGTAGTTATGGTGTTCCTGGGATTAAAGGCCTCACCATTTCTCCTACAAACATATTGCTAGGTATTGTGGCCAAACAGCTCAATTTTTGTTTCATCTGACCACATAACTTTCCTCCAGAATGTCTTAGTGCTAGAGTGTATTAATGTTCCTGAAAAAAGGGACCCAAACACACATAGTAGATTTTTACAGCTAAATGTGTATACATTTGTTATATACATTGGCCCCGCGGACACATTCTTTCTCTCAATGTGGCCCCCGACTCAAATTATTTGCCGAGCTCTGCACTAGACCACCAGTGATGCAATTGTGTCTGTTTTTAAGTCCATCTAACAACAACAATTTCACTTTTGGGAAAATATTAAATTTTTCTACAGCAGTAGTGCTCAAACTTGTTTCACCAAGTACCACCTCAGAAAACACATGACTGTCCAAGTACCACAATTATGACAATTTTGAAGTCGTCCTAAGTATTCATTAAAAACAATGCAGAGGTTTTATTTAGCAGGTATATTGTAACATTATACACAGATTGAACAGTAACACCATGTTTGAATATAGGAGAATGAAACTGTTAAATTACAATATTTGATTAAGTGATTCTTTGGCATATCACTAGACAGCGCCCGAGTACCAGTTGTGGTACCTGTATTACCGTTTGAGAATCACTGTTGCTAGAAAATTATTGAGCTCGTGAAAACAGGTGGTGCAGCTCGGTCGGTCGAGTGGCCGCGCCAGCAACTTGAGGGTTCCAGGTTCGAACCCCGCTTCCGCCATCCCAGTCACTGCTGTTGTGTCCTTGGGCAAGACACTTTACCCACCTGCTCCCAGTGCCACCCACACTGGTTTAAATGTAACTTAGATGTTGGGTTTCACGATGTAAAAGCGCTTTATAAATATAATTCACTTCACTTCACTTCTAAGAAATATCGTAAGTGTAATGTCAAACCCATTCTAGGATTTGTATGACCTTATGCTGTCCCAGACGAAATAAAGTAAATACAACGAATGCGTTCCTGAGTTGTATTTACATTTGGCCTCCACAAAGTCAAACACAAACTGGAGCTAAACTGTCTTTTTAGCTACAAAGTCAAACATCAAACCGCCATATGGGACGTGGCTTTGTTGCGTTTTTGTGATTCAGCCCCAGAAAGTTGCCGTAATGGAAAAACTGAAGCGTGACGGTTACCATACAACTGGAAATGGAACGTACTGCTCATTACAATAATAGCACTGCAATTACTTCAATATCAAGTGTTAATAATTGCTATTAGGTGACTGAACGGCCCTGCAAAAACTTTCCGGTCCTGTCCTGTGCCTGTGTGTGAGTGGTTCACTCTATTTTAGTTGTGTTATACATTGGTTTACCTACTTGTATACTTGTATAAAACATTGCCTAAGAATTTGCCTGTACGATTAAAGGTTTTATGGAGCATGGAATCTCAAGGGATGAGACAACATGGCTTAAAAGGGACCGATTATGCAACACTTAACTGTTATGATCCATTCGTACCTGTTTTTGTGTATTTGCGGTCTGCATACAGTACAAACAAATACAAAATAAATTAACCATGGAGGCATGGCATATATATTATATTGCCTTCCTTCATATTTCCTCCAAACAAACTGTTTGGAATTTGTCCAATTTGTGGCGTTTTTCCAATTCGGAACAATTTTCCAGTTCTTGACGTCAGCGGCTATCTCCATACACAGTATCGTAAAGATTAACCCGAACAACTTTGCGCGATTCTGCCATTGTAGTCCAAAGTGCATGCACATGCATCCTCCGCTGTTTTTCCATTACTAATACAAAGTTGCGTATAGTTCAAACTTAATCTATCAACAGACTCACTATGGAAGCACTAAAAACTACAACATGGCCGATGGGTAGAAGACGCTGTCGAAGTGCAGCAACGTAAATCAAACACCGCACAAAACGGTACATCCTGAAAAGACGGTCAGAAAGCGGTTTGAAGATGACGTGTAAAACATACAGGTAAAAGCCAGTAAATTAGAATATTTTGAAAAACTTGATTTATTTCAGTAATTGCATTCAAAAGGTGTAACTTGTACATTATATTTATTCATTGCACACAGACTGATGCATTCAAATGTTTATTTCATTTAATTTTGATGATTTGAAGTGGCAACAAATGAAAATCCAAAATTCCGTGTGTCACAAAATTAGAATATTACTTAAGGCTAATACAAAAAAGGGATTTTTAGAAATGTTGGCCAACTGAAAAGTATGAAAATGAAAAATATGAGCATGTACAATACTCAATACTTGGTTGGAGCTCCTTTTGCCTCAATTACTGCGTTAATGCGGCGTGGCATGGAGTCGATGAATTTCTGGCACTGCTCAGGTGTTATGAGAGCCCAGGTTGCTCTGATAGTGGCCTTCAACTCTTCTGCGTTTTTGGGTCTGGCATTCTGCATCTTCCTTTTCACAATACCCCACAGATTTTCTATGGCGCTAAGGTCAGGGGAGTTGGCGGGCCAATTTAGAACAGAAATACCATGGTCCGTAAACCAGGCACGGGTAGATTTTGCGCTGTGTGCAGGCGCCAAGTCCTGTTGGAACTTGAAATCTCCATCTCCATAGAGCAGGTCAGCAGCAGGAAGCATGAAGTGCTCTAAAACTTGCTGGTAGACGGCTGCGTTGACCCTGGATCTCAGGAAACAGAGTGGACCGACACCAGCAGATGACATGGCACCCCAAACCATCACCCAACCATGCAAATTTTGCATTTCCTTTGGAAATCGAGGTCCCAGAGTCTGGAGGAAGACAGGAAGACTTCAGGCACAGGATCCACGTTGCCTGAAGTCTAGTGTAAAGTTTCCACCATCAGTGATGGTTTGGGGTGCCATGTCATCTGCTGGTGTCGGTCCACTCTGTTTCCTGAGATCCAGGGTCAACGCAGCCGTCTACCAGCAAGTTTTAGAGCACTTCATGCTTCCTGCTGCTGACCTGCTCTATGGAGATGGAGATTTCAAGTTCCAACAGGACTTGGCGCCTGCACACAGCGCAAAATCTACCCGTGCCTGGTTTACGGACCATGGTATTTCTGTTCTAAATTGGCCCGCCAACTCCCCTGACCTTAGCCCCATAGAAAATCTGTGGGGTATTGTGAAAAGGAAGATGCAGAATGCCAGACCCAAAAACGCAGAAGAGTTGAAGGCCACTATCAGAGCAACCTGGGCTCTCATAACACCTGAGCAGTGCCAGAAACTCATCGACTCCATGCCACGCCGCATTAACGCAGTAATTGAGGCAAAAGGAGCTCCAACCAAGTATTGAGTATTGTACATGCTCATATTTTTCATTTTCATACTTTTCAGTTGGCCAACATTTCTAAAAATCCCTTTTTTGTATTAGCCTTAAGTAATATTCTAATTTTGTGACACACGGAATTTTGGATTTTCATTTGTTGCCACTTCAAATCATCAAAATTAAATGAAATAAACATTTGAATGCATCAGTCTGTGTGCAATGAATAAATATAATGTACAAGTTACACCTTTTGAATGCAATTACTGAAATAAATCAAGTTTTTCAAAATATTCTAATTTACTGGCTTTTACCTGTAATCTATGCAACATTTTGACCAAAGAGCCACCATGACATGTTATACAGACCACAAGGAAGTGTTTTAAATTTAAAAAAAACTTTCTAATATGACTCCTTTAACATCTTGCACATATGTTGTCTGGGTTTTAGATTTGTATTTACCTTTTGCACCAGATTCCTCATGCAATTCAACGGCAAATTATGTCACTGTTGAGTTCCAGTGTGTAACGGTTCATTTTCCGAAAATGTATTAGAGAGACGTGATACTGGGATAGGGTTGTATGCTATACCGGTACCAGTATAGTATCGCGGTACTAATAAATCAGAAATGGTACTAAACTCTGTTTGAAAAGTACCGGCTGGTTTTACGAGCAGAGGAGCATGCTCGATAACACACAATCACGGAGTACTTACAAGCAGACACAGCGTGTAGACAGAAAAGTGAAAATGGACGCGTTTTGGTCTAAAAACTAACAATAAAGGTGAAGTTATAACACTGAAACGCCCTCAGGAAGAAACATAGCGGCTAATGTCCATCTGCTGTCGGCAGAGTTTTAGCTACTTCTAAATCACTAATTCTTGTCTCCATGGCGACAAATAAAGTATGTTTCTTCAATCAATCAATCAATCAATGTTTACTTATATAGCCCTAAATCACGAGTGTCTCAAAGAGCTGCACAAGCCACAACGACATCCTCAGATCCCACATCAGGGCAAGGAAAAACTCAACCCAATGGGACAATGAGAAACCTTGGAGGGGACCACAGATGTGGGCCCCCCCCCCCCACCCCCCTGGGCGACCGGTGCAATAGACGTTGAGTGGATCTAGCATAATATTGTGAGAGGCCAGTCCATAGTGGATCTAACATAATAGTCCACAAAATGCTATGTGTGCAAGAATTTTCCAGCCTGGCGCTGGATAGTTCTAGCTTAACTAACTCCTCACCCGGACTAACAGACACTGTAATTGCCTGTGACCGGGCTTTCTCTAGTGTAGTTAGTCAAGTGTGACTCAAACAAAAATTTATGTTCCTAGACAGGATGATGGCGCCTTCCTGGTTAAGGTCAAGGCCGTCTCTCATCAACAGGCCCGGTTTGCCGCAGAAAGAGGGCCAATTATCAATACACGTTAGTCCCTGTTGTCTACAAAAACTAGCCAGCCACTTGTTAAAGCGAGATTAATCTGCTATATCTCTCATCATTGCCTCTCGCAGGTAGGGGGCCAGAGACAAGTACTCGATGCCTGGACATCTTTCTAGCGAGATTACAAGTCCTAGCTATGTTCCTCTTTGTAATCTCTGACTGTCTCATTCTAGTGTCATTGGAGCCAACGTGTACAACTATGTTCGAATAGTTTAATAGCTTATTAGTGATTCCCAGAGCCCAAAAAAAGTCTGCGGGCTATAGAGCGTTTTCTATTCGGGCTCCAGTACTATGGAATGCCCTCCCGGTAACAATTAGAGATGCTACCTCAGTAGAAGCATTTAAGTCCCATCTTAAAACTCATTTGTATACTCTAGCCTTTAAATAGCCCCCCTGTTAGACCAGTTGATCTGCCGTTTCTTTTCTTTTCTCCTCTGCTCCCCTTTTCCTTGAGGGGGGGGGGGGGGGGGGGGCACAGGTCCGGTGGCCATGGATGAAGTGCTGGCTGTCCAGAGTCGGGACCCGGGGTGAACCGCTCGCCTGTGCATCGGCTGGGAACATCTCTACGCTGCTGACCCGTCTCCGCTCGGGATGGTGTCCTGCTGGCCCCACTATGGACTGGACTCTTACTATTATGTTGGATCCACTATGGACTGGACTCTCACAATATTATGTCAGACCCACTCGACATCCATTGCTTTCGGTCTCCCCTAGAGGGGTGGGGGTTACCCACATATGCGGTCCTCTCCAAGGTTTCTCATAGTCATTCACATCGACGTCCCACTGGGGTGAGTTTTTCCTTGCCCGTATGTGGGCTTTGTACCGAGGATGTCGTTGTGGCTTGTGCAGCCCTTTGAGACACTTGTGATTTAGGGCTATATAAATAAAGATTGAATAGCTAGTGGTGCAATTAGCCTGTTGTACGTGTTTACGATTAGCTTCAATGTCAGGTGCTCTGGCCCCGGGAATACACTTAATTGTGGCTGGTTTGCTAAGCTTTTTGTTTCGGGTGATGGAGTCCCCTATGACTAAGGTGTGATGCCCGGTAGACTGGGGTGTAGGACTAGCTAAAGGGCTAAATCTATTATGCGTCTCAACCGGTTCACCGTTGCGTATAGGCCGCTTAGGGCTGCTAAAAGCTGGGCTAGTCAGCTCGCTGCAGCTAACGCTAGTAGATGTGTCTGCAACGTCTAAAGTTACGAAATTACTCTGCTCTAACTGGCGGACACGGCCCTCTAGCAGAGTCAACCTATCCATGAGAACGGTGCAGGGAGCCATACTCACGGTATTTTATTTCACCGAGTGAAGTTCTTGCTGTCTTCATGGAAGTGGTCGTGACGTGCAGGTGTGCAGATTCCTTTAGACCGATGTCGCCTTTCTCCGCACTAGCATTGTTAGCTTCGCAACCAGCTAGCTGAGGGAGGGTTGGTGAGACAGAGATCGGGTGATTAGCAAGTTAAATAAGACTACTAAGTATGTTTGGGAAGTAGTAAAGAAAGCTGTAAAACAAATAAAAGCACACAGATAGAACGGTACTTAGCTTTTTCGCAACAGCAACAGCGAGCAGTCAGCGAGCAGTCACTCTACTGCATAATGTGATGTATCATCCCTGCAGGATGAGGAATAGCTAAACATGCTTCACTACACACAGTAGGAGGATGCAATATCTCACCGGCGTCACAATATAAACAAATGCCATGGGTGGATCTACACCTGACGTCCACTGTAATGATACCGAGTACAAGAGTGTATCTAGTTGATACTACTGTGTTTACATCAATATTTTTTATCGTCACAAAATATTTTTTCTTTTTAAAAAAGAAATCATATTATGTTTATAAACTCAGGAAATATGTCCCTGGACACATGAGGACTTTGAATATGACCAATGTATGATCCTGTAACTACTTGATACCTAAATGTGTAGTATCATCCAAAACAGAAAGTAAGCAGATACTAACAGTAAATAAACAAATCCATCCATCCATCCATCCATCCATTTTCTACTGTTTATTCCCTTTGGGGTCGCGGGGGGCGCTGGAGCCTATCTCAGCTACAATCGGACGGAAGGCGGGGTACACCCTGGACAAGTCACCACCTCATCGCAGGGCCAACACAGATAGACAGACAACATTCACACTCACATTCACACACTAGGGCCAATTTAGTGTTGCCAATCAACTTATCCCCATGTGCATGTCTTTGGAGGTGGGAGGAAGCCGGAGTACCCGGAGGGAACCCACACAGTCACGGGGAGAACATGCAAACTCCACACAGAAAGATCCCAAGCCCGGGATTGAACCCAGGACTATTCAGGACCTTCGTATTGTGAGGCAGATGCACTAACCCCTCTCCCACCATGCTGCCCAATAAACAAATAGATTAATATTTTTTTACAGCTTGTCCTTCATAATGTTGACAAAATGATAGAATGATAAATGACACAATATGTTACTACATATGTCAGCAGACTAATTAGGAGTCTTTGTTTGTTTTCTTACTACTAAAAGACAAGTTGTCTAGTATGTTCACTATTTTATTTAAGGACTAAATTGCAATAAGAAATGCACCGTAAGATTTTTTGTGGTCCCCTTTATTTAGAAAAGTATCGACATACACGAGACAACCCTATACTGGGACTTGGCAAAAGCCAAAACTTCAATACCCAAAGACTCTCATGTCCTTTACCTTTCATCACTAAATGTTTGTTCTGCAGTCACATTTGACTTCATTAACAGATGCAGATTTTTTTCTTAGTAGTTTAAGAAATTCTTATTTTAGAAAATGTGTTAATATGAGTGTTGTATTCTGTTAATTGCCATCATGTGTTTTTCTGCTTCATGTGTTGTGCAGGAATGCATGTGTTGTTGATTTTTATGGCCAAGCAGACAGTTTGATAGGAAATCAAAGTCCCAAATCAATGTCACAAGTTCATTACAGTATGCCCTTTTCACTCCTCTCTTTTTACAAATGTTCTTTCCAGCCCTGGATCAGTGTTTACACCTCGCTTTAATTAGACATGTCCACTCTTCACAACGTGTATTTGTTTGCAGTATTGTTTGTGTATGCAATCATGTGTGATGATTTATGTCTTAAAGTGTACTTTGCATGTATCTTCTCTCTTTTTTTGTTGTTTTTCTTTTGACCTTCCCGAGTATCTTCTTGTGCGGCCGCCACTGGCGTATAGATAGGCCATTGATTGCACAACCAGTTACAAATTAAGATTTAAACGTTACCTCTCCGAGCTTATTGAGTTTTACATTTAGGGCATTTGCAATATGCAAGACTTATTGATTGAATAAGGAGTGCCTCTTTATAGATATATCCTCAGGCTACCATCACTTTTCTCTTTCTCTTTCGTTTCCTTTCACTGTACCGTAACATTTTTATTACCGTGGCACCTCAACTTATGAGCTAAATTGGTTCCATGACCGAGCTCGTAACTCAAAAAAGCTGTATCTCAAATCAACGTGTCACGGTGCTCCTCTGTGGGTCAGCTATTACAGTTGTTATTTTTCTGTATTTCTGGTTGTCGTCCGCTTTTTCTCCTCTGCGCTCTCCTTCGCACTCACTTTCCCCGTTGCAATGGTTGGAGGGCAGGATTGTGTCGATATCTGTCTGTAGGTTGTAGACAATCACACTTTAAAGTAGCAGTAGAGTGGAAAAACAAGTTGACTTTATATGCTTAATTGTGTTTCATTGTATCCATTAAACCAGTGTTTCTCAAATGGGGGGTACTTGAAGGTATGCCAAGGGGTACGTGAGATTCTTTTTAAATATTCTAAAAATAGCAACAATTCAAAAATCCTTTATAAATATATTGATTGAATAATACTTCAACAAAATAAATGTTTAGGACTAAGTTCATGAATCCAGATGGATCTCTATTACAATCCCCAAAGAGGGCACTTTAAGTTGATGATTACTTCTATGTGTAGAAATCTTTATTTATAATTGAATCACTTGTTTATTTTTCAACAAGTTTTTAGTTATTTTCATATCTCTTTTCCAAATAGTTCAAGAAAGACCACTACAAATGAGCAATATTTTGCACTGTTATACAATTTAATAAATCAGAAACTGATGACATAGTGCTGTATTTTACTTTTATTATATATATATATTCAAAATTTTACTATTTTGCTTTGCTCTGATTAGGGGGTACTTGAATTAAAAACATGTTCACAGGGGGTACATCACTGAAAAAAAAGGTTGAGAACCACTGCGTTAAACCATATCCAATTGTATTTGCAAAGTATGTGCAAATATTGTCTAAACTTCACAAAATGCCACAATTTCAGTCTGCCGTTGTGAATATTCTTCTCTGAATATCTTCGGCGATTTCTGTAGATTCAACGTCACTGTAGTAACCATTCTGCTCTCTGACCATATTATTAGATCAGTCATACTGGAAATACATGAAAAATGGAAAGAGTTGTGCTGTTTATCATTCACAATCCCTCTGTTGTTTTAATGCATTTGAAATCGTGAGTCAACAGTTCTATTGTCAATCAATCAATCATCAATCAATGTTTATTTATATAGCCCTAAATCAGAAGTGTCTCAAAGGGCTGCACAAGCCACAACGACATCATCGGTACAAAGCCCACATAAGGGCAAGGAAAAACTCACCCCAGTGGTATTGTGCCCATTTAACCTTCTAAAAACATCCAGAAACCACCAAAAAGACTCCCATGTACATGTTGTGACCTGAAAATTACCCAAAAGAGAGTGATATTGTTATTATAAGTGCTAACACAGACGGCCTATTTTAGTGGCGAATTGATAGCAGTGAGCTAATGCTATCTTACACTGCTTTTGCTGACACACGCCTGCTTCTGCTTTGTCCCAAAACTTCGTAAAAGTAAATTCAAGATTGTAATTCATGCATCTCTCACCCGGTAGTCGACAAATGTGGCCATGGGACCGACAGGCTGGTCAACTTTCCCATCCCCCAAGATGGCAAAAAAGCAGCAACATTTTTTGAACCCTTTGTCAGGATTGCAATTTTGAGTTTTGAGTTTATTTCGAACATGCAAGCATAAAACATGATACATCACAATTTCCAGTTTCTCTTTTCAACATGTTCGAAAAGGAGTAGGAAGAAGCAGAGCTTATTTAATCTTACCCCTTTTCTTTTACATAGCAGTCGCTAAAACTTTTGTTCACTTCCTGTTCTCAATTTATTCACAATATACCCCATAAGTAATCACAATAAAAATTAAAGCTGCAAGCAGCGTTGGTCGGGCCCGCGTATTTGGCAGGTGCTAGTCCTAAGTGTCCCAATACTTTTGTCTACTTGTAGTCTGAAGTGTCCCAAGACTTTTGTCTAGTGTACCTACCTTGTCTGCATTGTGTGGGCACGTTGGTGCTTCCTGCTTTTAAGCAGCCATCTTAAAAAAACAGCATTGCAGCAGCATCAGCGCAGCGGGTCTTTGAAGGGTCATAAAATCAAAACCGGAGCAGTTAATTAAAAAGTGCTTCTGTTGTTGTAATCACAAGGGTTCAATGTCTCTCCTGTGTTAGTTTGAAGGCGAAACGACAAACGCGCTCAGAGGAGTTCGTATTTGAAGGAAGGTGACCGGTTTTTACAAAAAAAAATGTTTTGAAGGGGGAATAGCAAACTTCCTGTTGATTTTTGCTGGGGGTTGTAAAATTATGAAATGTAGGTCTAAGTGAGACCTACATAGAGGTTTTTGTTTCATGTCTCTCCGACCTTCCCAGTGGGAGTTACAGGCAGTTTGGTAATTTTTTTCTTCCGAGGTGCAGTTTTTTGTCCGTTTTATTCAAAAATTGCTGTACAGCGCAATTTATAGATTTGGGGTTAGGTTATTTCATTATATCACAGTTTTCGCCAGTCCTGATATGTGTGTTGAGTTTGGTGAGTTTTGAAGCATGTTAAGGGGGTCAAATAGCAGCTCAAAGAGGCAAAAGTGACTGTTTTTAGTACTTTTTTGTGTTGAAGGGGGAATTGCCAACTTCCTGTTGATTTTAGCCCGAAGACATACAATTATGAGAACTAGGTCTAAGTCAGACCTACATAGAGGATTTTGTTTCATATTTTTCCGACCTTCCTAGTGGGAGTTACAGGCAGTCTAGTTTTTTTTTTTCCTAGGGGGCGCTAGAGCGCAAATTTGAGTTTTGAAGTTTGGTTCTTTGATAAAAAGTTTTGCCGTATATTACTGATGTGTGTGTAAAATTTGGTGAGTTTTGAAGCATGTTAAGGGGGTCAAAGTAGTGCGCAAAGCTGCGGAAGAATAATAATAATAAGAAAGAATAAAACGGACGAATAACAATAGGTCCTTATGTCCCATTGCATAAGGACTCCCTGTGGGAGTCCTTTTGCAATGGGCCATGGCGGGCCCTAATAAGAAAGAATAAAACGGACGAATAACAATAGGTCCTTATGTCCCATTGCATAAGGACTCCCTGTGGGAGTCCTTTTGCAATGGGCCATGGCGGGCCCTAATAAAACCTTAGAATAACAATAGGTCCTTATGTCCCATTGCATAAGGACTCCCTGTGGGAGTCCTTTTGCAATGGGACATTGCGGGCCCTAATAAATAAATAATATTTGGTGAAGTAAGTCATATTTCATATGATGAGATAAGTAAGATTATTTTGAGAATGAATGAATGGATGGATGAAATAAATTCAGAATGTTTATCATGGTTCTTCTTCTTTGTACTTTGTAAACACTTTAAGTTTGAAGAGTTTCTTGAAGTGGATCATATTAGTGCATTGTTTGATTGCTTCGCTTAATCCAGTCCATAATTTAATTCCACATACAGATATACTGAAGGTCTTAAGTGTTGTACGTGCAAACAAATGTTTTAAATTATTTTTTTCTCTGATATTATATTTCTCCTCTTTATTTGAAAAGAATTGTTGTATATTCTTGGGTAGCAGATTATAGTTTGCTTTGTGTAATATTTTAGCTGTTTGCAAATTCACTATGTCGTGGAATTTCAGTATCTTTGATTCAATAAATAAAGGGTTTGTATGTTCTCTATATCCAACATTATGTATTATTCTAACTGATCTTTTTTGTAACACCGTTAGTGAATGAAGTGTACTTTTGTAGTTATTTCCCCATATTTCTACACAGTAACTCAGATATGGTAACACTAGCGAGCAGTAAAGAATATGAAGTGATTTTTGGTCTAGAACATGTTTTGCTTTATTCATTATTGACGTGTTTCTTGCTACTTTATGCTGTATATTTTTTACATGAGATTTCCAGTTCAATTTATCATCAATCATTATACCTAGAATTTAATCTTCATCTAAACGGAGTTATGTCATCATCCCGTCGGTCCGCTGCCCAGCGAGAGTGGAAATATTAAAATAAGAGTTTTATTATGGTTAATTTATATGTTTAGCACCTAGCAATGTTGCTGATGCATACAGTGTCACATTAAAGCTTCATCTGTTTAGCACTCGGCTTCTAAAACTTTTTTGCTCATCCTTTTTTTGTTTGGGCTAAAAAATATAAGGTTCTGGATCATATTTTTTTCCCCAAAGTAATCGTTGTTGGCTCTCACAAATGCTGCTTGATTAGCATTGTTGTTGATGGGCAAGAGATCTGTGGTTCCTAGCGCTACATCACGGATCACGTGACTGGCTTCCTTATTAACTCTCAAAATGGCTCGGGAATATCCGTGAGATTGATACTATTTTGGTCGCATTTATTTATTTGCAAACTTTAGAAGTCTTTTGGTGTCACAAATCAGATATATATGATAATAGCTTCAATGTAGAGGCAACTTGTTTTTCCACTCTACTGGTACTGTAACCAGCAGCGGGGAGACTCGTAACTCAAATGTATTCTCCCAGCTAACTTAAAGCATAACAAAAAGTCGTGAGGCAGCTGGTATCTCAGAATTCTTGTAAGTTGAGGTACTACTATACTTGTTTGACTGATGCTTCACCAGCTCTGTCTGTCGAAGTTTGCTGAACGGTCCTAAAATATTTTCTTTTCTGTCGTTTTTTTTGTTTTTTTTGACAATGTGTGTTTTTTTTCCAGGAAAACAGTTCCTCTGAGGAACACGTGTTGTACGTGTGGGATCACTTTGTGTCCAAAGCTGCAGCCAAGAATGTCTTCATCGTGGCCCACAGCTATGGAGGGTTGTCCTTTGTCGAACTGGTCAGTGTTTCACATTTCTGCTTTTCTTACCTTGCACCCCAATGAAATATGACACAACCAGCAGATCTATTGAACTAAAAAGAAATAAAGCGCATACACTGGTTCTCAGGAGGATATAGATTATTTTTGACGAACAATAACAAACTGTTCAGCTTCTGTTTACATATATGACTTATTGTATGACTACAGTTTGGTGGTGTGACGGTTTTAATATATCACATGGCTTTCTGTTGAGGTTATGCACAAAATAAGAATAATAGTGAGGGATAAAGTCCAGCTGGTTCTTTGTTTTCTGAAAATGTCACTTAAATATGCATTTAAACCAACACAAAATAATTACAGTGAACATATAGTGAAACAAAAACTGAATACCGTATTTTCCGCACTATAAGGCGCACCTAAAAACCACAAATTTTCTCAAAAGCTGACAGTGCGCCTTATAACCCGGTGCGCTTTATATATGGATAAATATTAAGATTCATTTTCATAAAGTTTAGGTCTCGCAACTACGGTAAACAGCCGCCATCTTTTTTCCCCGTAGAAGAAGCGCGCGGTGCATGCTGGGATATGTGACGTTTCATTTCCATTTGTGTGTTTATGTAAAGACCCCAAAATGGCTCCTATTAAGTGTGTTGTCTGTCTAATTATAAATAATACAGACGAGGCGTGTTAACTGAGTTCTCAACGTTTACTCACAGCGTGCTCATAACCACATTCTAACTGCCAGCATACAACGCTTCTCAGGGCTACCGCGCATGCTCGTAACTATCGTTGCATGCTGGGTAGTGTAGTTGTTATATTTGCTAGCTCATAACAGCACATTAAGAGACACGCTTACGCGCTTAATTCAATACTCGCCGTCATTCCGGGTGGATTGACAAAAGACCTCCAGCCGCTAGATATTGGTGTCA
This sequence comes from Nerophis lumbriciformis, assembly GCF_033978685.3. Classification (NCBI taxonomy): domain Eukaryota; kingdom Metazoa; phylum Chordata; class Actinopteri; order Syngnathiformes; family Syngnathidae; genus Nerophis; species Nerophis lumbriciformis. Next base: position 42,913,395 of record NC_084559.2, read on the forward strand.
ACAGGGCATTCGAAGCTAGACTGCTAACTGCGTGGGAACAGTGGATGACGAAGAAGCGCGCGGTGCATGCTGGGATATGTGACGTTTCATTTCCATTTGTGTGTTTATGTAAAGACCCCAAAATGGCTCCTATTAAGTGTGTTGTCTGTCTAATTATAAATAATGCAGACGAGGCGTGTTAACTGAGTTCTCAACGTTTACTCACAGCGTGCTCATAACCACATTCTAACTCCCAGCATACAACAACGCTTCTCAGGGCTACCGCGCATGCTCGTAACTATCGTTGCATGCTGGGTAGTGTAGTTGTTATATTTGCTAGCTCATAACAGCACATTGAGAGACACGCTTACGCGCTTAATTCAATACTCGCCGTCATTCCGGGTGGATTGACAAAAGACCTCCAGCCGCTAGATATTGGTGTCAACAGGGCATTCGAAGCTAGACTGCTAACTGCGTGGGAACAATGGATGACAGAAGGCGAACACACCTTCACTAAGACGAGGAGGCAGCGCCAGACGACGCCAACATCTGCCAGTGGATCGTAAATTTGCCCAACTTTTCACTTCGGACACCGAAGACGAAGGATTTACGAATGAAGAATAACTTCAGAAAGTGAGCGCTATGTTTATTTTGTGTGTTGTGACATTAACGTTCGAGCAACATTATGTTGCTATTGCTCTGCACTATTTTGAATTTTACTATGTTTGTGATTGCACATTTGCGTACATTTTGGGAGTGAACAGAGTTGTTAGAACGCTGGTTTTTAATATATTATTAAAGTTTGACTGACCTATCTGACTGTTTTTTTGACATTCCCTTTAGCGCAGCGTAGGCGCGGCTTATAGTCCGGGGCGGCTTATTGGTGGACAAAGTTATGAAATATGCTATTCATTGAAGGTGCGGCTAATAATCCGGTGCGCCTTATAGTGCGGAAAATACGGTACTGTTTTGTTTTTGTTATTATAAATACATAATCAAAGAAAATACAAAGAAGATAGATTTTTGCTAATCCATTTTATTTGCCAAGTTTATCCCAAAGTAGTTTTTTGTGGCTTTGGGCTGCAAGTAAACAAACATAGAAGAATGAGACGTGACAAAAGAGGACTGTTCTATGATTCAAGTTGAAGTTATCCATGAGCTCTTCCTTGTTTTCTGTCTAAATCAGGCCAAACATTGAATATATTGAATGTGCATTACTGCGACTAAACAGGTCGGGAATAAGCGGTAGAAAAATGGATGGATGGATGGAATCAGTTGTGTCCCAAAATGATGTTATCATTCATTGACAAATCCACGGCACCTAATAAAGTTATTAACTAATAAAGTTGCTATCCAGCTGTTATCCACATCTTCAATGTTTGGCCTGGTTAAGCCGGAAAACAAAGAATAGATCCTGGATAACTTAAATCCTTAGAGTGCTTCTCTGTTTTCTTCTGATCGTGTTTAAAACTATGTGCGGGTAAACTTCAAATGGATTTACAAAAACGTTATTTAATCACTTGCAGTTTTTATTTGTGTGTTTTTAAATGAAAAAATGAATAAACTAACGGTACAATGTATTTTGCATTGTAGGCTCATTATTTGATAAATATCAAGTCAGATTGTTTCTCACAAACCGTAGTCTGCCTATCTTCATGGTACTTGTTGTGATACACTAACCAGCGTTACAGTCAGTTATGCATTTTAATTTTTCTGAGGGACTCTTACACGTGACACATTATCTGATGTTGTAAATAAGTTGATATTTTTTTTAATAAATTGACACTTTTCTGCATGAACACTAATGTATAACTCTGGGGTCGGGAACCTTTTTGGCTGAGTGAGCCATGAAAGCCAAATATTTTAAAATGCATATCTGTGAGAGCCATATATTTTCTAACTCTGATGGATGGATTAAAAATGCATGAGAATGTTTTATATTTTAAACATTATTTTTAACACTGTGTTTACCAGCGGAATTATTCATTACTTATCGTGTTAAGCAATGTCAGTTAAGATGTATCTGAGAGCCAGATGCAGTCATCAAAAGAGCCTCTTCTGGCTTGGGAGCCATAGGTTCCCTACCCCTGGTATAGCTCATTGTTAGCACAAGTACCTGCCCTGTTCAGTCCTGTACCGAGGGTTTGTATAATCTGTGAGTGCAGTCGGGTTACCAGAATGATTCCAGTTTTGTTTTTGAAATACAGATGCATTGCACAGTTCATCTCCATTCACTTTTATTGAGGACATTTCTCAGATCCAAAGAAAGCAGGGAGTAAACTGTCGTGGGGAACTAAAGGTGGCCGCAATGGTGCTTTCAGGAATAGTTTTTTCCATCTCTTTACCTCACCTATTCTTTTTAAAGTGTTTTGTCATTTTAATTTGGCTGCTAAATATTCATGCAGTGCTTTGTCCGTGACAATCTCTTGGGCTTTCCGACTGTATGACGACAACTCGCTACTCCGCCTATTTGTATCCTCCTTTCCTTCTGTGGTTGTTTTAGTCGGTATCTCAGTTTATAGTCAATGGCGAGGTTACCGACGAAGTCTTTTAAGTACTGTCCTTGTCAAGCACATGCATGCGGTACAGTGCATGCGTGTATATAAATACATCTGCATACAGCTCGTGCGGTGTAGCGTTGAAAACATCAAGACAAAGAGCTGGAAGTTCATTTAAGTGACAGTGTTCGTAAATGCAACCGTCAGGTTTCCCTAGAGGCCTTACCAGCTTCTGTTGTCTATTATTGTCGAGAATCCTTTACAACTTCCAACCTGGGACTAATTGGGAACCCAGATAGAGACTCGCAGCTTTGTCTCGGCCGTTTGACATTTGAGCCAAATGCAAACCTTGGTGCACATGCAGAAATATACAAATGATTTAAAGTAACATTTCTTAGCTGTTATCTCACTCGCAACAACATGCCCATGCCCACTGCACTTATAAATCCTGCACACACACACACACCATCTACTTAATTGAGGAGAAATTGGTCCAGCGGGATGAGATGGGGAGGTGTGTGTGTGTGTGTGTGTGCGTGTGTGTGTGTGTGTGTGCACGCAGAGCAGAGAGCCTTGCGGGATGAACTGTTCGACACATGAGAAGACCCAGAGAAAACAAGCTGTCTGCGGGTTAATTACTGCTCCCCTTTGCAGTTAATAAATACATTTCTGATCAAGCCCATCAAAAGGGCCCGCTGTTAATTTTTTCCTGCGCGCTCCCCTTGCTCCGGAGCATGTTAACCCCTATGTGGCCCACTCAAGTGTTTCATTGCAATTTGATTTCTTTTTTTAAAAACACTGCGTACAGACTAATTATAGCTACATCAAAGAGGAGCTAACTGCCTTTGAATGTGAGTGCAGCGAGAGAAGCTACAGGGCCAAAGGCTGCTCGCTCTGTCTGGTTCACCCCCACCCCTTTTTTTCCCGCCCCTTTACCCTTGCACTCTTTCTTGAGCAGAAACACGTTCCCCTAAATCCATTTCAGTTCAATGTTGAATCTCTCCTTCTCTTTACTGACACTTCCCTCTCAGATGTGCTGCTTTTAATTATGATGTCACATTAAAAAAAAAATGGTTCTCTCACAATTTTTTTGGTAGAAAATGTCAGAAAATATTGACTTTCCTGCTTCTATACCAGGGGTGCCCACACTTTTTCTGCAGGCGAGCTACTTTTCAATTGACGAAGTCGAGGGGATCTACCGCATTCATATATTTCATTAATATTTATTTATGAAAGAGACCTTTTTGTTAACAAGTTAAAGGTGTTTAATGATAATACAAGCATGTGTAACACATATAGATTATTTTCTTTCATGAAGACAATATTATAAGTTGGTGTATTACCTGATTCTGATGACTTGCATTGATTGGAATCAGACAGTAGTGATGATAACGTCCACATTTTCAAATGGAGGAGAAAAAAGTCCTCCTTTCCGTCCAATACCACATGAAAGTGGTTGCTTTTTGGCATCTTATTTGTCCAGCTTCCATACTCCTTTGTATACACTTTACAAGAAATACAATGTGTGCCAGCTTTCTGAGACTCTTATTATGTTAGCGCAGGCAGGATGAAGCAGCGCTTTTATTGTGAAGACAGGAACTGTGCGGTCGGTCTTTAGAGTTTTGACGGCAGGTACGGCGCGAGAGTCTGTTGAAATAAAAAAAAGTGTTTCTCGCCTTCCTGTCGGTCATTTTTTCTTAATAATGATCTGGCAGCAGCCAGCATCATCTCACAAGACCCTCGGGTGCCGTGAATGTCAATCAAGTGACGTATTGGTGAAGATTGATGATCACTCAGTTTTAGGTCTATTTTTTTAACGCCTGGCTATCTTGAGGTTGTCACCCCCTTAAACCACACTCTTTTGCGGATCACGGGCCGCGCTGTAACCCGCCTGATTCAGTCCCTGCTTTTTTCGGTTCCGTCCTGGACTCGAGCCTGGGTCAGCCGGCATGAGAGATGAGCATGCTATAGCCCGGGCTATCAACACAATAGCCAGCACTGATTTGAGTAACCCAACATGATTTGTTGAAAATACTGCTAATTAGAGATGTCCGATAATGGCTTTTTTGCCGATATTCCAATATTGTCCAACTCTTAATTACCTATTCCGATATTAACCGATACTGTTATATACAGTCGTGGAATTAACAAATTATTATGCCTAATTTTGTTGTGATGCCCCGCTGGATGCATTAAACAATGTAACAAGGTTTTCCAAAATAAATCAACTCAAGTTATGGAATAAAATGCCAACATGGCACTGCCATATTTATTATTGAAGTCACAAAGTGCATTATTTTTTTTAACATGCCTCAAAACAGCAGCTAGGAATTTGGGACATGCTCTGAGGAGGTTAAGGTGGGCGGGGTTGAGGTGGGTGAGGGGAGGTGGGGTGTATATTGTCCCGGAAGAGTTAGTGCTGCAAGGGGTTCTGGGTATTTGTTCTGTTGTATTTATGTTGTGTTACGGTGTGGATGTTCTCCCGAAATGTGTTTGTCATTCTTTTTTTGGTGTGGGTTCACAGTGTGGCGCATATTTGCAACAGCGTTAAAGTTGTTTATATGGCCACCCTCAGTGTGACCTGTATGGCTGTTGATCAAGTATGCCTTGCATTCACTTGTGTGTGTGAAAAGTTGTAGATTTTACGTGACTGGGCTGGCACGCAAAGGACGTGCCTTTAAGGTCCGTGTACACCACGGCGTTTTAAAAAGTCATACATTTAACTTTTTGAAACCGATACCGATAATTTCTGATATTACATTTTAAAGCATTTATCGGCCGATAATATCGGCAGTCCAATATTATCGGACATTCTTACTGCTAATATATCGGAAAAACAGGCCAAACCCCAAATGATGTATCCCAACTACACGTCCAGTACATTGAGAGACTTACGAGTCATTCCTTCAGCCAGTGATTACTGATGAGTTTCACCCCGGAAGAACAAAAGGGACCAGATTTAGGGGACAAAACCACACAAAGAATCAAGGTTTGATTGCCTTGATTCTTTTGATCAGTTTTCACTGCCAGAATTCGACTTGAACATGGAAGTGTCTCTTCCAACGCAGTGGCGGGCCGTGCATTTCACACCTAGGCCTTCAGTGATGTCCTACTTGATAAATACTTCTCATAATTTATGTCACCATGACCACGTCTGGAGGAATACACAGAAACACACTTGGCACTACAGGAAATTGAATCACCTCAATAGTGGACAAAAATGGCACATTTCTGGCGCATTTCAAAATCAGCAAACCAACATCAGCATGGCACTGTAAAATCTAAATTATTATGAAAATATATTAAAACGTGAACAAAATTAAGAAATAAAATATTTGAACTCACCCATCGGAAGCCGTAAGCCAGGAGTACCGCTCGTAGTTGGTTGATTGGAAGTGGCAGAAAAAACCCTTTCACCGGTCGGCCGACCTCGTCTCATGAGATCTAGCCTCTCTTGAAATGACCTTCTTGAAAATGGCCTTGCAAATTTATATCTGCAACCTAATCAACGTTGTGCTCTCCTTAGTAAAGTGTGGCTCCGGTGCGGTTCTGTTGATTTGCACAACACTTCCTACTCACGAAACTCACAACTTATGATTGGAAACGTACTCATATTTGTCATGTTTAACGTGTGGCAAATTCGGCAGGGCAACTGTCAACAACTCGTGGTCTGACTGGCTATCGCAACTGTCTACCAACTGCGGTGCACTGCACAGACCGCCGCATTGTTGATTCGAAAACCCTCTTTCGGATTTCATGCAGGGCTGGCAACAAGCTAGCTGAATTATGATTGGATAAAAGCTCTAAAGTACAAAAAAAAAGCAGCACTAGAGGCTTAATATGACATGAAGAGAATATGACACAGCTTGATTCCCCTTAGTGGCGATGGACGGCTGAGGAGTGCTTATACAGCAGCAGCAGCCGGCCTCCCAAGGTTCTACTCCCTCCCGTCTGTTGCAAGTTCTGTTGATTCTATGTAACTTGTTTATGTGTGCTAGGAAGTTTTTCTCCTTGGTCTCAGTCTGGACAACCTCCCTGGAGTCCAGCCTTTCTACTGAATGTTTTTTTACTCCCTCGCCCCCAACGTTTACCTGTTTCTGACCTTTTTTTGTAAGGGCCGCTGGAAGTTGGCAGACCCGTCAGCAATACTTTTTCTGTCTCCCTGTAATGTTTGTCTGATCTTGAATGGGATTGTGCTGAAAATCTAAATTTCCCCTCAGGGATTAATAAAGTAGTTCTGTTTTTGATTCTGATCCTGATGAATACTTTCATGTAAACTATATTGCCAAAAGTATTTGGCCACCTGCCTTGACTCACATATGAACTTGAAGTGCCATCCCATTCCTAACCCATAGGGTTCAATATGATGTCGGTCCACCGTTTGCAGCTATTACAGCTTCAACTCTTCTGGGAAAGCTGTCCACAAGGTTTTGGAGTGTGTTTATAAGAATGTTGTACCATTCTTCCAAAAGCGTATTGGTGAGGTCACACACTGATGATGGTCGAGAAGGCCTGGCTCTCAGTCTCCGTTCTAATTCATCCCAAAAGTGTTCTATCGGGTTCAGGTCAGGACTCTGTGCAGGCCAGTCAAGTTCATCCACACCAGACTCTGTCATCCATGTCTTTATGGACTTTGCTTTGTGCACTGGTGCACAGTCATGTTGGAAGAGGAAGGGGCCCGCTCTCAAACTCTTCCATTTTCTTATAATAAAGCTGGCAGTTGACTTTGGAATATTTAGGAGCGAGGGCATTTCACGACTGGATTTGTTGCACAGGTGGCATCCTATGACAGTTCCACGCTGGAAATCACTGAGCCCCCTCAGAGCGGCCCATTTTTTCACACATGTTTGTAGAAACAGTCTCTATGCCTAAGTGCTTGATTTTATACACCCAAGTGATTGGCCTAGTGGTTAGAGTGTCCGTCCTGAGATCGGTAGGTTGGGAGTTCAAATCCCGGCCGAGTCATACCAAAGACTATAAAAAAATGGGACCCATTACCTCCCTGCTTGGCACTCAGCATCAAGGGTTGGAATTAGGGTTGGAATTGGGGGTTAAATCACCAAAATGATTCCCGGGCGCAGCCACCGCTGCTGCCCACTGCTCCCCTCACCTCCCAGGGGGTGATCAAGGGTGATGGGTCAAATGCAGAGAATAATCTCGCCACACCTAGTGTGTGTGTGACAATCATTGGTACTTTAACTTTAACTTTAACTTTATTAGGACACCTGATTCTGATGATTTGAATGGGTGGCCAAATACTTAAATTAAATTAAAAATGAAATTAACTTTCATCAATTTATGATCATGATTTATGCTAGGCCAGCAGAGAAGGTCCTGCTGGCCCCGACGGCACACCACTGTTCCAATGTAACCTATGCACTCATGAAGTGGGAAAAAAGAGCAGTCTTATTGGAAAGGATGGGGCAGCATTATATAACATCTTATATAAGAAGGCATCTGTCTCTTAGCGCACAAAAATGTGTGGGTGCCAACCCGCTAGCTGCCGCAACAGCCCCGACCAAAACATGAGTGCAGATCTAAGTGAACATGCCACAGAAGGCCATCCGTCTCTTTCTATAAGATATCTCACTTGCGTTGTGTGTGTAAAGTGAACAAGTGTCAGCTGTGGGAAGCGATGCTCAACTCGAGATCGACAGATTTGGAGATTTCCACTCTATACCGTGAAGGATGGGAGGGCGGAAACAAGTGCCAAATACTCGCTGATGAGTCAGCCCGACTTGGAAAAGTTAGCTCTACTTAGCAACTCTGTTTTCTTTCCTTTTGCCCCCTCTTTTTTTTTTGTTCTCATGTCTTTTGTGCTATACCGGATCCCCCCCTCTCGCCCAGTCAGGGTGACACCCGGGGCAGCAGCAGGGCCAACTCTGCCCTCTGTGCAGGACTCTCACTTCATGACTGGCATGGTAACAGCTCGTTTGGGAAAACCCTTTTTTTTACTCCTCATTTCCTTTGTTTAACAGCACTAAAAATTTGTCATGTATGCATTTATTATGACATGTTTGTTTATCATCAGAACCAACATGGAGCAGCACATCGGAATTAATTGAGTCGTATAGAAAACAAAACCTCTTATAAGTTTTAATGGTAATGTATTTAGCAGGAAACATAGAAAAGGTAAAACAAATAAAAGATAAAATAAAAAAAATAAAATATATATATATATATATATATATATATATATATATATATATATATATATATATATATATATATATATATATAAATAATAAATAATAAATGGGTTATACTTGTATAGCGCTTTTCTACCTTCAAGGTACTCAAAGCGCTTTGACAGTATTTCCACATTTACCCATTCACACACACATTCACACACTGATGGCGGGAGCTGCCGTGCAAGGCGCATATATATATATATATATATATATATATATATAGAGACAATAATGTTGAATATTCAATAACATGGCAAATTCTTGCATCCAGCACACCTTACAATAGTGGTAATAAAAGATGCAACCTATGCTTGAAAGAGAAACTGTTTATTATTTACCGTCCAGACCTGTCATCCCTCAACAAGCGCAGCGAAATTGTAACAGCATGCCGCCATAGACGGAAACACCTCCTAGGTAACACATGAGCCAATCACCACGCCCCTAGGCCAGCCTGTACCCACCCACTCTGTGCCCTATATAAACCATGGTATGCGAATGCTCCCATTAAAATCTCCTGACGATTGAGGGTACCCCCCCTCATGAAACAGGCCTGTAGAGATGAAATAGTCTTGTGATTTTTTCCCACACATACATATATTGCGCTCTACTACGGTATCGAGCACTATTTTTTGGATAACCTTATTAAGACATATATATATATATATATATATATATATATATATATATATATATATATATATATATATATATATATATATATATATATATATATATATATTATTTTCAGTCGGAAGTTGCCCATTTCCACACTGTTTCCTGAGTTTGTGCTTACTTAACCTCACATCCTGCACTAAGCTCACTGCTGAATGCAAAGACATGAAACTGATATATATATATATATATATATATTTTTTTTTTTTCATTCACATCCCACTCACTGCAAACAGTATTATTCTCCAAAATGTATTCTTTTAAATGTGTCAAACTAAGAAAAAGACAAGTTTTCCTTGTATTTTTTCTATATAATTGATGTAATGTTTTGGCTTAGTTTAATACTATTATTTTTGATATTATCAAATGAATAAGTAAAAAATAATAAATAATTTTGTGCTGCAGATTGTAGCTTGCAAGCTCTCTTCACAATATCGCTTTAAAATACTCCACTATTACTAATACAAAATGCAATTTAATCTACCGTATTTTCCCGACTATCGAGGTCATTGGCATATAAACTGCACCTACTAAATATTAGAGGAAAATATATATGATTCCATAAATTAGCTACGTTGCGAAAATGAGTTATTTACACAGAAAGATTATGTAGATGTTTATTTACATACCTTAATTGTTTCCAAACGATGCCTGTGACAAGGCAGTAAAACGGCTGATCATACAATTAAATGGTAAATGGTTATACTTGTATAGCGCTTTTCTACCTTTTTTTAAAGAACTCAAAGCGCTTTGACACTATTTCCACATTCACCCATTCACACACATTCACACACTGATGGCAGGAGCTGCCATGCAAGGCGCTAACCAGGACCCATCAGGAGCAAGGGTGAAGTGTCTTGCTCAAGGACACAACGGACGTGACTAGGATGGTAGAAGGTGGGGATTGAACCAGTAACCCTCAGATTGCTAGCACGGCCACTTTCCCAACTTTGCCCCCCCCCCTATACAAAACAGAGGTCATCATCATAGAACCACTAGCTGCGAAAGCTAGCTCTCCAATTAGCTAAACAGACGCAAAAACTCTTAGTGAAATTACTGAGGAATTTGTGAGACTGAAACAATACAAAAAAAATGCCATTTTAAGTTAATAATACAACACACTCGTAAACGTGTTAGCACATTAGCTAATGCTAACAACACTCGCTTGATTACATTACGATGACACGTACAAATATGTATGACATCGCACATGGGACGGTTTAGTATAAACAGTTTTAATTATATTGTAAACCTTGAGTGATGAATAACAAATTCCTATGAGTAGAAACGCTATGGGCGGCTAGAAGACGGAAAGGCACTTTACTTTCGGTTCAAAGCCCTAAATGGAAGGACACTGCAGCACCTGCAGTGAACAAAGTTGTCTAAAATATGGTGCCATATTATATACAATGACACACCTTTTCAGTGTATGTTCTTGTTTAGTTTTTTAAAACTGTTTGCATTTTGGCCGTCAGCGAAGGAAACTCCTTAACCAGGCCACACCCATTCTAAGCGTAAAGTAGCGACCTATAGTCTGGAATTTACGGTAATCAACTAAGTGTAAGCCTGTATATATTGGTGTTGTATGTCAATTTGTACAGTACAGGCCAAAAGTTTGGACACACCTTCTCATTCTATGTGTTTTCTTTATTTTCGTGACTATTTACATTGTAGATTGTCACTGAAGGCTCCAAAACTATGAATAAAAACACATGAGGAATTATGTTGTTCTTAAACTGTTTGACAATTTGCTCACGCATTTGTTCACAATGTGGTGACCCTCGCCCCATCCTTGTTTGTGAATGACTGAGCATTTCATGGAAGCTGCTTTTATACCCAATCATGGCACCCACCTGTTCCCAATTAGCCTGTTCACCTGTGGGATGTTCCAAATAAGTGTTTGATGCGCATTCCTTAACTTTCTCAGTCTTTGTTGCCATGTGTGCCAGCTTTTTTGAAACACGTTGCAGGCTTCAAAATCCAAACAAGCTAATATTTGCAAAAATTAACAACGTTTTCAGTTTGAACGTTAAGTATGTTGTCTTTGCAGTCTATTCAATTGAATATAGGTTGAAAAGGATTTGCAAATCATTGTATTCTGTTTTTATTTACCATTTATACAACTTGCCAACTTCACTGCTTTTGGGTTTTGTATGAATGAACACATGTGGAGTTATGTACTTAACAAAAAATATATTATATTCTAGTTTCTTCAAAATAGCCACCCTTTGGTTGGATTACTTTTTCGCACACTCTTGGCATTCTCTCGATGAGCTTCAAGCACACCTGTGAAGTGAAAACCATTTCAGGTGACGACCGCTCGTCGAGAGAAAAGCAGTAATCTGAGCAAAGGGTGGCTATTTTGAAGAAACTAGAATATTAAACATGTTTATTTCACCTTTTTTTGTTAAGTACATTCATAGTTTTGATGCCTTCTGTGACAATCTACAATGTAAATAGTCATGAAAATAAAGAAAACGCATTGAATGAGGTGTGGACAAACTTTTGGCCTGTACTGTATGTGTGCTGATCTTCTTGAACATTGATTCTTAACTAATAGAAAAAAAATAATAATAATAAATACAAAAAAAAAAAATATATATATATATATATATATATATATATATATATATATATATATATATATATATATATATATATATATATATATATTAATTTGCACCAACAATGATTCAACATAAATTCTGCAAATCTCCATATAATGGTTGTAAACACGCCCAAATCGCCTTCTAAACTCTGAAATGCTGTCATGTCTGTTTCTTCTAGAGGGGATAAAGAGATGCCTTGTTTCTCTTTTTTTTTCCTGATCTCAAGGTCTTCCATAGCTGGCGGGCTTGCAAGCAGTACAGCATTGTGTAGTTTCCTGTGAATATGTCTGTGTGTGTGTGTGTGTGTGTGTGTGTGTGTGTGTGTGTGTGTGTGTGTGTGTGTGTGTGTGTGTGTGTGTGTGTGTGTGTGTGTGTGTGTGTGTGTGTGTGTGTGTGTGCGTGTGTGTGTGTGCGTGTGTGTGTGTGTGTGTGTGTGTGTGTGTGTGTGTTCTTGTATGTCTACCTTTCTTGAGACATCAACAAGGAAAAGTACTTTCATATGAGGACCAGTGAACAAGTTAGGACCGAAATCATGGTCCCAATACGGAAAACCATTGCATCTAATAGAGAGCCAAATACTGGAGTCCATGAACATTGCTCCAAAGTCAGGATTTTTTGTTGATTTAATGTGCATACAAAAGTAAACAATGACAGGTGCAAAGGCAGCAATATATGATAAAACGAGACGGCAGCTAAAGAAAGACTTCCCTATTCATATCCCCCAAAAAAGTGCTCCCCTCTCGTCAACATATGAAATAACAAGTGTGTGTAAAAATTTGAACTGCTCCCCCTCTGGCCGACATATGTAATAACAAGTGTGTGAAATAAATTGAAAAGTGCCGCCTTTCACCAAAATTAATTAACAAAAATCAATAAATATGCATATAGAGACATACTGTGAAACTTGAAGTAAATAATGAAGATTAAAAACCAATTACAAACAAAAAATTCAAAAAAAAATATATATATATTTTGCTCACAATGTGGTGACTTTTTTGTTATAAAGCTGGGAACTATTTCTCTTTCTCTTTTTTTGTTTTTGTTTTTTGTTTCTGTAATATTGCAATATATTCTCGTAAAATATTTAGTTTTTATGTAAAATCATAACTTTTTGATGCAAAATGTTGACATTTGTCATAAAAAATTCTGACTTTTATCACATTATTGACAATTTTTTTGTTGTTCTTGTAAAATGGTGAATTTTTTTTGTAAAATTAGGACTCATGTCATAATTTTGCCAAGTCAAATTCCGATTGTTATTATAATATTACCAACTTTTTGACGTTTGTCGAGTAAAACTACGGCTATTTTCGTTAAATTGCCAACATTTTAAGCTTTTCTTGGAAAATTGCGACTGTTATTGAGTAAAATTCCAACTTTTATCACGATATTGCACAAATGTTCAGTTTTTCTTGCAACATTTTGACTTGCGTTGAGTAAAATTACGACTTGTATCATAATACTGCCGAAATTCTAAGTTGTTCTTGTGAAATTGTGAGTTCTTTGTTTTGAAATTCCAACTCATTTTTCACAACAAGCTTTTTTTATATGCGCATAGTATGTATATGTTATTGATGTCGTAAATAGTATTAGTATAGTATAGGACAGCTCGGTTGGTAGAGTGGCCGTGCCAGCAACTTGAGGGTTCCAGGTTCGATCCTAGCTTCTGCCATCCTAGTCACTGCCGTTGTGTCCTTGGGCAAGACACTTTACCCACCTGCTCCCAGTGCCACCCACACTGGTTCAAATGTAACTTAGATATTGGGTTTCACTATGTAAAGCGCTTTGAGTCACGAGAGAAAAGCGCTATATAAATTTAATTCACTTCACTTCACTAAATACAAATCTTTATATATCTAGAAAGGGTGGTCCTAAAGAGGTTGGTCTTTCGGATGTCTCAAGAAGGTTACAAATACAGGAATGTGTGTGTGTGTGTGTGTGTGTGTGTGTGTGTGTGTGTGTGTGTGTGTGTGTGTGTGTGTGTGTGTGTGTGTTCTTGTATGTCTACCTTTCTTGAGACATCAACAAGGAAAAGTACTTTCATATGAGGACCAGTGAACAAGTTAGGACCGAAATCATGGTCCCAATACGGAAAACCATTGCATCTAATAGAGAGCCAAATACTGGAGTCCATGAACATTGCTCCAAAGTCAGGATTTTTTGTTGATTTAATGTGCATACAAAAGTAAACAATGACAGGTGCAAAGGCAGCAATATATGATAAAACGAGACGGCAGCTAAAGAAAGACTTCCCTATTAATATCCCCCAAAAAAGTGCTCCCCTCTCGTCAACATATGAAATAACAAGTGTGTGTAAAAATTTGAACGCCTCCCCATCTGGCCGACATATGTAATAACAAGTGTGTGAAATAAATTGAAAAGTGCCGCCTTTCACCAAAATTAATTAAAAAAAATCAATAAATATGCATATAGAGACATACTGTGAAACTTGAAGTAAATAATGAAGATTAAAAACCAATTACAAACAAAAAATTCAAAAAAAAAAAAAAAATTATTTTGCTCACAATGTGGTGACTTTTTTGTTATAAAGCTGGGAACTATTTCTCTTTCTCTTTTTTTGTTTTTGTTTTTTGTTTCTGTAATATTGCAATGTATTCTCGTAAAATATTAAGTTTTTATGTAAAATCATAACTTTTTGATGCAAAATGTTGACATTTGTCATAAAAAATTCTGACTTTTATCACATTATTGACAATTTTTTTGTTGTTCTTGTAAAATGGTGAATTTTTTTTGTAAAATTAGGACTTATGTCATAATTTTGCCAAGTAAAATTCCGATTGTTATTATAATATTACCAACTTTTTGACGTTTGTCGAGTAAAACTACGGCTATTTTCGTTAAATTGCCAACATTTTAAGCTTTTCTTGGAAAATTGCGACTGTTATTGAGTAAAATTCCAACTTTTATCACGATATTGCACAAATGTTCAGTTTTTCTTGCAACATTTTGACTTGCGTTGAGTAAAATTACGACTTGTATCATAATACTGCCGAAATTCTAAGTTGTTCTTGTGAAATTGTGAGTTCTTTGTTTTGAAATTCCAACTCATTTTTCACAACAAGCTTTTTTTATATGCGCATAGTATGTATATGTTATTGATGTCGTAAATAGTATTAGTATAGTATAGGACAGCTCGGTTGGTAGAGTGGCCGTGCCAGCAACTTGAGGGTTCCAGGTTCGATCCTAGCTTCTGCCATCCTAGTCACTGCCGTTGTGTCCTTGGGCAAGACACTTTACCCACCTGCTCCCAGTGCCACCCACACTGGTTCAAATGTAACTTAGATATTGGGTTTCACTATGTAAAGCGCTTTGAGTCACGAGAGAAAAGCGCTATATAAATTTAATTCACTTCACTTCACTAAATACAAATCTTTATATATCTAGAAAGGGTGGTCCTAAATAGGTTGGTCTTTCGGATGTCTCAAGAAGGTTACAAATACAGGAATGGTTACAAATACAGGAATGTGTGTGTGTGTGTGTGTGTGTGTGTGTGTGTGTGTGTGTGTGTGTGTGTGTGTGTGTGTGTGTTTGTGTGTGTGTGTGTGTTCTTGTATGTCTACCTTTCTTGAGACATCAACAAGGAAAAGTACTTTCATATGAGGACCAGTGAACAAGTTAGGACCGAAATCATGGTCCCAATACGGAAAACCATTGCATCTAATAGAGAGCCAAATACTGGAGTCCATGAACATTGCTCCAAAGTCAGGATTTTTTGTTGATTTAATGTGCATACAAAAGTAAACAATGACAGGTGCAAAGGCAGCAATATATGATAAAACGAGACGGCAGCTAAAGAAAGACTTCCCTATTAATATCCCCCAAAAAAGTGCTCCCCTCTCGTCAACATATGAAATAACAAGTGTGTGTAAAAATTTGAACGCCTCCCCATCTGGCCGACATATGTAATAACAAGTGTGTGAAATAATTTAAAAAGTGCCGCCTTTCACCAAAATTAATTTAAAAAAATCAATAAATATGCATATAGAGACATACTGTGAAACTTGAAGTAAATAATGAAGATTAAAAACCAATTACAAACAAAAAATTCAAAAAAAAAAAAAAAATTATTTTGCTCACAATGTGGTGACTTTTTTGTTATAAAGCTGGGAACTATTTCTCTTTCTCTTTTTTTGTTTTTGTTTTTTGTTTCTGTAATATTGCAATGTATTCTCGTAAAATATTAAGTTTTTATGTAAAATTATAACTTTTTGATGCAAAATGTTGACATTTGTCATAAAAAATTCTGACTTTTATCACATTATTGACAATTTTTTTGTTGTTCTTGTAAAATGGTGAATTTTTTTTGTAAAATTAGGACTTATGTCATAATTTTGCCAAGTAAAATTCCGATTGTTATTATAATATTACCAACTTTTTGACGTTTGTCGAGTAAAACTACGGCTATTTTCGTTAAATTGCCAACATTTTAAGCTTTTCTTGGAAAATTGCGACTGTTATTGAGTAAAATTCCAACTTTTATCACGATATTGCACAAATGTTCAGTTTTTCTTGCAACATTTTGACTTGCGTTGAGTAAAATTACGACTTGTATCATAATACTGCCGAAATTCTAAGTTGTTCTTGTGAAATTGTGAGTTCTTTGTTTTGAAATTCCAACTCATTTTTCACAACAAGCTTTTTTTATATGCGCATAGTATGTATATGTTATTGATGTCGTAAATAGTATTAGTATAGTATAGGACAGCTCGGTTGGTAGAGTGGCCGTGCCAGCAACTTGAGGGTTCCAGGTTCGATCCTAGCTTCTGCCATCCTAGTCACTGCCGTTGTGTCCTTGGGCAAGACACTTTACCCACCTGCTCCCAGTGCCACCCACACTGGTTCAAATGTAACTTAGATATTGGGTTTCACTATGTAAAGCGCTTTGAGTCACGAGAGAAAAGCGCTATATAAATTTAATTCACTTCACTTCACTAAATACAAATCTTTATATATCTAGAAAGGGTGGTCCTAAATAGGTTGGTCTTTCGGATGTCTCAAGAAGGTTACAAATACAGGAATGGTTACAAATACAGGAATGTGTGTGTGTGTGTGTGTGTGTGTGTGTGTGTGTGTGTGTGTGTGTGTGTGTGTGTGTGTTTGTGTGTGTGTGTGTGTTCTTGTATGTCTACCTTTCTTGAGACATCAACAAGGAAAAGTACTTTCATATGAGGACCAGTGAACAAGTTAGGACCGAAATCATGGTCCCAATACGGAAAACCATTGCATCTAATAGAGAGCCAAATACTGGAGTCCATGAACATTGCTCCAAAGTCAGGATTTTTTGTTGATTTAATGTGCATACAAAAGTAAACAATGACAGGTGCAAAGGCAGCAATATATGATAAAACGAGACGGCAGCTAAAGAAAGACTTCCCTATTAATATCCCCCAAAAAAGTGCTCCCCTCTCGTCAACATATGAAATAACAAGTGTGTGTAAAAATTTGAACGCCTCCCCATCTGGCCGACATATGTAATAACAAGTGTGTGAAATAATTTAAAAAGTGCCGCCTTTCACCAAAATTAATTTAAAAAAATCAATAAATATGCATATAGAGACATACTGTGAAACTTGAAGTAAATAATGAAGATTAAAAACCAATTACAAACAAAAAATTCAAAAAAAAAAAAAAAATTATTTTGCTCACAATGTGGTGACTTTTTTGTTATAAAGCTGGGAACTATTTCTCTTTCTCTTTTTTTGTTTTTGTTTTTTGTTTCTGTAATATTGCAATGTATTCTCGTAAAATATTAAGTTTTTATGTAAAATTATAACTTTTTGATGCAAAATGTTGACATTTGTCATAAAAAATTCTGACTTTTATCACATTATTGACAATTTTTTTGTTGTTCTTGTAAAATGGTGAATTTTCTTTGTAAAATTAGGACTTATGTCATAATTTTGCCAAATAAAATTCCGATTGTTATTATAACATTACCAACTTTTTGACGTTTGTCGAGTAAAACTACGGCTATTTTCGTTAAATTGCCAACATTTTAAGCTTTTCTTGGAAAATTGCGACTGTTATTGAGTAAAATTCCAACTTTTATCACGATATTGCACAAATGTTCAGTTTTTCTTGCAACATTTTGACTTGCGTTGAGTAAAATTACGACTTGTATCATAATACTGCCGAAATTCTAAGTTGTTCTTGTGAAATTGTGAGTTCTTTGTTTTGAAATTCCAACTCATTTTTCACAACAAGCTTTTTTTATATGCGCATAGTATGTATATGTTATTGATGTCGTAAATAGTATTAGTATAGTATAGGACAGCTCGGTTGGTAGAGTGGCCGTGCCAGCAACTTGAGGGTTCCAGGTTCGATCCTAGCTTCTGCCATCCTAGTCACTGCCGTTGTGTCCTTGGGCAAGACACTTTACCCACCTGCTCCCAGTGCCACCCACACTGGTTCAAATGTAACTTAGATATTGGGTTTCACTATGTAAAGCGCTTTGAGTCACGAGAGAAAAGCGCTATATAAATTTAATTCACTTCACTTCACTAAATACAAATCTTTATATATCTAGAAAGGGTGGTCCTAAAGAGGTTGGTCTTTCGGATGTCTCAAGAAGGTTACAAATACAGGAATGTGTGTGTGTGTGTGTGTGTGTGTGTGTGTGTGTGTGTGTGTGTGTGTGTGTTTGTGTGTGTGTGTGTGTTCTTGTATGTCTACCTTTCTTGAGACATCAACAAGGAAAAGTACTTTCATATGAGGACCAGTGAACAAGTTAGGACCGAAATCATGGTCCCAATACGGAAAACCATTGCATCTAATAGAGAGCCAAATACTGGAGTCCATGAACATTGCTCCAAAGTCAGGATTTTTTGTTGATTTAATGTGCATACAAAAGTAAACAATGACAGGTGCAAAGGCAGCAATATATGATAAAACGAGACGGCAGCTAAAGAAAGACTTCCCTATTAATATCCCCCAAAAAAGTGCTCCCCTCTCGTCAACATATGAAATAACAAGTGTGTGTAAAAATTTGAACGCCTCCCCATCTGGCCGACATATGTAATAACAAGTGTGTGAAATAATTTAAAAAGTGCCGCCTTTCACCAAAATTAATTTAAAAAAATCAATAAATATGCATATAGAGACATACTGTGAAACTTGAAGTAAATAATGAAGATTAAAAACCAATTACAAACAAAAAATTCAAAAAAAAAAAAAAAATTATTTTGCTCACAATGTGGTGACTTTTTTGTTATAAAGCTGGGAACTATTTCTCTTTCTCTTTTTTTGTTTTTGTTTTTTGTTTCTGTAATATTGCAATGTATTCTCGTAAAATATTAAGTTTTTATGTAAAATCATAACTTTTTGATGCAAAATGTTGACATTTGTCATAAAAAATTCTGACTTTTATCACATTATTGACAATTTTTTTGTTGTTCTTGTAAAATGGTGAATTTTCTTTTGTAAAATTAGGACTTATGTCATAATTTTGCCAAGTAAAATTCCGATTGTTATTATAATATTACCAACTTTTTGACGTTTGTCGAGTAAAACTACGGCTATTTTCGTTAAATTGCCAACATTTTAAGCTTTTCTTGGAAAATTGCGACTGTTATTGAGTAAAATTCCAACTTTTATCACGATATTGCACAAATGTTCAGTTTTTCTTGCAACATTTTGACTTGCGTTGAGTAAAATTACGACTTGTATCATAATACTGCCGAAATTCTAAGTTGTTCTTGTGAAATTGTGAGTTCTTTGTTTTGAAATTCCAACTCATTTTTCACAACAAGCTTTTTTTATATGCGCATAGTATGTATATGTTATTGATGTCGTAAATAGTATTAGTATAGTATAGGACAGCTCGGTTGGTAGAGTGGCCGTGCCAGCAACTTGAGGGTTCCAGGTTCGATCCTAGCTTCTGCCATCCTAGTCACTGCCGTTGTGTCCTTGGGCAAGACACTTTACCCACCTGCTCCCAGTGCCACCCACACTGGTTCAAATGTAACTTAGATATTGGGTTTCACTATGTAAAGCGCTTTGAGTCACGAGAGAAAAGCGCTATATAAATTTAATTCACTTCACTTCACTAAATACAAATCTTTATATATCTAGAAAGGGTGGTCCTAAATAGGTTGGTCTTTCGGATGTCTCAAGAAGGTTACAAATACAGGAATGGTTACAAATACAGGAATGTGTGTGTGTGTGTGTGTGTGTGTGTGTGTGTGTGTGTGTGTGTGTGTGTGTGTGTGTGTTTGTGTGTGTGTGTGTGTTCTTGTATGTCTACCTTTCTTGAGACATCAACAAGGAAAAGTACTTTCATATGAGGACCAGTGAACAAGTTAGGACCGAAATCATGGTCCCAATACGGAAAACCATTGCATCTAATAGA
Organism: Nerophis lumbriciformis; assembly: GCF_033978685.3. Taxonomy (NCBI): domain Eukaryota; kingdom Metazoa; phylum Chordata; class Actinopteri; order Syngnathiformes; family Syngnathidae; genus Nerophis; species Nerophis lumbriciformis. The sequence goes on from NC_084559.2 coordinate 42,933,712, forward strand.
GAGCCAAATACTGGAGTCCATGAACATTGCTCCAAAGTCAGGATTTTTTGTTGATTTAATGTGCATACAAAAGTAAACAATGACAGGTGCAAAGGCAGCAATATATGATAAAACGAGACGGCAGCTAAAGAAAGACTTCCCTATTAATATCCCCCAAAAAAGTGCTCCCCTCTCGTCAACATATGAAATAACAAGTGTGTGTAAAAATTTGAACGCCTCCCCATCTGGCCGACATATGTAATAACAAGTGTGTGAAATAATTTAAAAAGTGCCGCCTTTCACCAAAATTAATTTAAAAAAATCAATAAATATGCATATAGAGACATACTGTGAAACTTGAAGTAAATAATGAAGATTAAAAACCAATTACAAACAAAAAATTCAAAAAAAAAAAAAAAATTATTTTGCTCACAATGTGGTGACTTTTTTGTTATAAAGCTGGGAACTATTTCTCTTTCTCTTTTTTTGTTTTTGTTTTTTGTTTCTGTAATATTGCAATGTATTCTCGTAAAATATTAAGTTTTTATGTAAAATTATAACTTTTTGATGCAAAATGTTGACATTTGTCATAAAAAATTCTGACTTTTATCACATTATTGACAATTTTTTTGTTGTTCTTGTAAAATGGTGAATTTTCTTTGTAAAATTAGGACTTATGTCATAATTTTGCCAAATAAAATTCCGATTGTTATTATAACATTACCAACTTTTTGACGTTTGTCGAGTAAAACTACGGCTATTTTCGTTAAATTGCCAACATTTTAAGCTTTTCTTGGAAAATTGCGACTGTTATTGAGTAAAATTCCAACTTTTATCACGATATTGCACAAATGTTCAGTTTTTCTTGCAACATTTTGACTTGCGTTGAGTAAAATTACGACTTGTATCATAATACTGCCGAAATTCTAAGTTGTTCTTGTGAAATTGTGAGTTCTTTGTTTTGAAATTCCAACTCATTTTTCACAACAAGCTTTTTTTATATGCGCATAGTATGTATATGTTATTGATGTCGTAAATAGTATTAGTATAGTATAGGACAGCTCGGTTGGTAGAGTGGCCGTGCCAGCAACTTGAGGGTTCCAGGTTCGATCCTAGCTTCTGCCATCCTAGTCACTGCCGTTGTGTCCTTGGGCAAGACACTTTACCCACCTGCTCCCAGTGCCACCCACACTGGTTCAAATGTAACTTAGATATTGGGTTTCACTATGTAAAGCGCTTTGAGTCACGAGAGAAAAGCGCTATATAAATTTAATTCACTTCACTTCACTAAATACAAATCTTTATATATCTAGAAAGGGTGGTCCTAAATAGGTTGGTCTTTCGGATGTCTCAAGAAGGTTACAAATACAGGAATGGTTACAAATACAGGAATGTGTGTGTGTGTGTGTGTGTGTGTGTGTGTGTGTGTGTGTGTGTGTGTGTGTGTGTGTGTGTTTGTGTGTGTGTGTGTGTTCTTGTATGTCTACCTTTCTTGAGACATCAACAAGGAAAAGTACTTTCATATGAGGACCAGTGAACAAGTTAGGACCGAAATCATGGTCCCAATACGGAAAACCATTGCATCTAATAGAGAGCCAAATACTGGAGTCCATGAACATTGCTCCAAAGTCAGGATTTTTTGTTGATTTAATGTGCATACAAAAGTAAACAATGACAGGTGCAAAGGCAGCAATATATGATAAAACGAGACGGCAGCTAAAGAAAGACTTCCCTATTAATATCCCCCAAAAAAGTGCTACCCTCTCGTCAACATATGAAATAACAAGTGTGTGTAAAAATTTGAACGCCTCCCCATCTGGCCGACATATGTAATAACAAGTGTGTGAAATAATTTAAAAAGTGCCGCCTTTCACCAAAATTAATTTAAAAAAATCAATAAATATGCATATAGAGACATACTGTGAAACTTGAAGTAAATAATGAAGATTAAAAACCAATTACAAACAAAAAATTCAAAAAAAAAAAAAAAATTATTTTGCTCACAATGTGGTGACTTTTTTGTTATAAAGCTGGGAACTATTTCTCTTTCTCTTTTTTTGTTTTTGTTTTTTGTTTCTGTAATATTGCAATGTATTCTCGTAAAATATTAAGTTTTTATGTAAAATTATAACTTTTTGATGCAAAATGTTGACATTTGTCATAAAAAATTCTGACTTTTATCACATTATTGACAATTTTTTTGTTGTTCTTGTAAAATGGTGAATTTTCTTTGTAAAATTAGGACTTATGTCATAATTTTGCCAAATAAAATTCCGATTGTTATTATAACATTACCAACTTTTTGACGTTTGTCGAGTAAAACTACGGCTATTTTCGTTAAATTGCCAACATTTTAAGCTTTTCTTGGAAAATTGCGACTGTTATTGAGTAAAATTCCAACTTTTATCACGATATTGCACAAATGTTCAGTTTTTCTTGCAACATTTTGACTTGCGTTGAGTAAAATTACGACTTGTATCATAATACTGCCGAAATTCTAAGTTGTTCTTGTGAAATTGTGAGTTCTTTGTTTTGAAATTCCAACTCATTTTTCACAACAAGCTTTTTTTATATGCGCATAGTATGTATATGTTATTGATGTCGTAAATAGTATTAGTATAGTATAGGACAGCTCGGTTGGTAGAGTGGCCGTGCCAGCAACTTGAGGGTTCCAGGTTCGATCCTAGCTTCTGCCATCCTAGTCACTGCCGTTGTGTCCTTGGGCAAGACACTTTACCCACCTGCTCCCAGTGCCACCCACACTGGTTCAAATGTAACTTAGATATTGGGTTTCACTATGTAAAGCGCTTTGAGTCACGAGAGAAAAGCGCTATATAAATTTAATTCACTTCACTTCACTAAATACAAATCTTTATATATCTAGAAAGGGTGGTCCTAAAGAGGTTGGTCTTTCGGATGTCTCAAGAAGGTTACAAATACAGGAATGTGTGTGTGTGTGTGTGTGTGTGTGTGTGTGTGTGTGTTTGTGTGTGTGTGTGTGTTCTTGTATGTCTACCTTTCTTGAGACATCAACAAGGAAAAGTACTTTCATATGAGGACCAGTGAACAAGTTAGGACCGAAATCATGGTCCCAATACGGAAAACCATTGCATCTAATAGAGAGCCAAATACTGGAGTCCATGAACATTGCTCCAAAGTCAGGATTTTTTGTTGATTTAATGTGCATACAAAAGTAAACAATGACAGGTGCAAAGGCAGCAATATATGATAAAACGAGACGGCAGCTAAAGAAAGACTTCCCTATTAATATCCCCCAAAAAAGTGCTCCCCTCTCGTCAACATATGAAATAACAAGTGTGTGTAAAAATTTGAACGCCTCCCCATCTGGCCGACATATGTAATAACAAGTGTGTGAAATAATTTAAAAAGTGCCGCCTTTCACCAAAATTAATTTAAAAAAATCAATAAATATGCATATAGAGACATACTGTGAAACTTGAAGTAAATAATGAAGATTAAAAACCAATTACAAACAAAAAATTCAAAAAAAAAAAAAAAATTATTTTGCTCACAATGTGGTGACTTTTTTGTTATAAAGCTGGGAACTATTTCTCTTTCTCTTTTTTTGTTTTTGTTTTTTGTTTCTGTAATATTGCAATGTATTCTCGTAAAATATTAAGTTTTTATGTAAAATCATAACTTTTTGATGCAAAATGTTGACATTTGTCATAAAAAATTCTGACTTTTATCACATTATTGACAATTTTTTTGTTGTTCTTGTAAAATGGTGAATTTTTTTTGTAAAATTAGGACTTATGTCATAATTTTGCCAAGTAAAATTCCGATTGTTATTATAATATTACCAACTTTTTGACGTTTGTCGAGTAAAACTACGGCTATTTTCGTTAAATTGCCAACATTTTAAGCTTTTCTTGGAAAATTGCGACTGTTATTGAGTAAAATTCCAACTTTTATCACGATATTGCACAAATGTTCAGTTTTTCTTGCAACATTTTGACTTGCGTTGAGTAAAATTACGACTTGTATCATAATACTGCCGAAATTCTAAGTTGTTCTTGTGAAATTGTGAGTTCTTTGTTTTGAAATTCCAACTCATTTTTCACAACAAGCTTTTTTTATATGCGCATAGTATGTATATGTTATTGATGTCGTAAATAGTATTAGTATAGTATAGGACAGCTCGGTTGGTAGAGTGGCCGTGCCAGCAACTTGAGGGTTCCAGGTTCGATCCTAGCTTCTGCCATCCTAGTCACTGCCGTTGTGTCCTTGGGCAAGACACTTTACCCACCTGCTCCCAGTGCCACCCACACTGGTTCAAATGTAACTTAGATATTGGGTTTCACTATGTAAAGCGCTTTGAGTCACGAGAGAAAAGCGCTATATACATTTAATTCACTTCACTTCACTAAATACAAATCTTTATATATCTAGAAAGGGTGGTCCTAAAGAGGTTGGTCTTTCGGATGTCTCAAGAAGGTTACAAATACAGGAATGTGTGTGTGTGTGTGTGTGTGTGTGTGTGTGTGTGTGTGTGTGTGTGTGTGTGTGTGTGTGTGTGTGTGTGTGTGTTCGTGTTGGTCTGCGAGTGGCCGTACAGATCGTCTGCAGGGTTATGTGTGCCTCTATGTGCTTATTTGATGTGCGTTTATACGCATGTGGGTGTGTGTGCATGTGCATGTTTGTGTGTGTGTGCATGTGTGTGTCTGTGTGTGTGTGTGTGTGTGTGTGTGTGCATATGTGCGTGCGTGTGTGCGTGTGTGTGTGTCTGTGTGTGTCAGCTGTAGCCCGGAGAAGCCTGCATCAACCCTAAGTGGAGCAGCTTGGCGGTGAGCGGCTATCAGAGGCGCGTTAGGGCAGGGAAGGAGACGAGCGAGCGAGGAGAGGGTGAGAGGCGATGATAAATGACTGGGGCACACTAGCAGAAATTAGTGGAGCCATATGCAAAGCTGTGGCGTTTTGTTTGATGTGAAACAAAAGGACCACCGTGACAAAAAGCGCCTGCCGGCCTGCACAGCAGGGGGGGGGCCCGGCCCTCAGGACATCCACCATCAGCGCTGAGAAAGTGTGCGTTCTCGCCATGCATCTTTCCACTCCTGTCTATATTATGTATATTATCCCCTCTGGGTTTTTGTACGTGGATCATAACGACGCACAATGCCCTGCCCATTGTGCGCCGTGAAAAGACACAATTCCTTTCCTCGCCGGCGCTACAGCGTATTTGCTCTATTAAGCCAGTGAAATATAGACGTCTAATTTCCCGGCGAATGAATAGGCATCTCGGAGAGCGGCTCTCCTCTTAACATAAGGATGTAAATTGAACTGTTTAAATGTCACGGCTAGAAAGCTGATTTGATTTGAATTGATTTGCTTGTTTCTGGAGAAAAGACCTCCCTTGCCAAAACCTCAGCCACGCCGGGCCGGGCTGCCACAGATAGACCAAGGTCTTTTCTTTCTACCTCAACAACACATTGTGGGGCTTCTGAATTCTTCTATCTGCTGTGATTATGTACAAATGGCCTTCATTTGCCATCCATTTCAAAGCTGTAGTGCTGCATTGTGACTGGAGGCAGATGACGCCGACCAAATTACAGCGGGTTTGCCGCCTGAAAAGGATACTCTCACAATAGGCTTTGTGAAGTATTCCCTTCAATACCACGTCATTATGCTCACCTTTGTTGGTGTCCCTCTCTGTGTTTCGGGTGCATCTTTGGTTTCGAGATTACATTTGTAGTGTTGGGGGTACCGGGGGGCTTAGAAATCTGCTGCTCACCTCTTCTGCGAGCCTTTCAAGATTGTTGGAAATTGTTTTTTCTCAGATTGTAGTCTTGTTGTATTAATTGGGCATATCGTTTACTGTTGTTTTACGTCCATGTGCACATGCCAGAAATATTTTGTTCCTTTCTACTTTGTAAGTCATAATGTTGCAGTAAACCATGAATGCAAGTTTGCTTTAGCTCCCTTTATGCACCGACTTAGTTCCTGATGTAGGAATGGGTACCGTAAATCCAACGGTGCCATCTTTGGGTACCTGGGTTGCGTGTGACGTTACGACCGGTTGGTGACTCAGCCGGCTCTTTGCACCGTGGCGCTTGGCGATCACTCCAGCAGCACTGAGAGCCAACTCAGCCAAACTACATTTAGGTAATGTTGCAATTTCCAATTCCAACAAAGCTATTGACTCAAAAAACGCTCTAAGGTAAGTAGAGTAAGGTTCTACGTTTCCAAAAATGCGAATATACATTGGCTTTGCTATTGACATGCTATTGACTAGTGTTGTCCCGATACCTTTATTTTAGTACCGGTACTAAAATGTATGTCGATACTTGTCGGTACTTTTCTAAATAAGGGAGACCACAAAAAAAATTGCATTATTGGCTTTATTTGAACAAAAAATCTTAGGGTACATTAGACATATGTTTCTTATTGCAATCGAAGAACAATTTTGTCCTTAAATAAAATAGTGGACATACTAGACAACTTGTCTTTTAGTAGTAAGTAAACACACAAAGGCTCCTAATTAGTCTGCTGACATATGCAGTAACATATTGTGTCATTTATCATTCTATTATTTTGTCAAAATGATACAAGACAAGCTGTAAAAATTAATTATTAATCTACGTGTTCATTTACTGTTAATATCTGCTTATTTTCTCTTTCAACATGTTCTATCTACACTTCTGTTCAAATGTAATAATCACTTATTCTTCTGTTGTTTGATACTTTACATTAGTTTTGGATGATACCACAAATTTGGGTATTGATCCGATACCAAGTAGTTACAGGATCATACATTGGTCATATTCAAAGTCCCCATGTGTCCAGGGACGTATTTACTGAGTTTATAAACATAATATGAATTTTGAAAAATGGAAAACATATTTTGTGATGAAAAAAAATATTGATGTAATCATAGTAGTATCGACTAGATACACTATTGTACTTGGTATCATTACAGTGGTTGTCAGGTGTAGATCCACCCATGACATCTGTTTACATTCAGGAACAGTATTTTTTATTAGCAGTGACGCCGGTGAGCTACGGTGTGTAGTGAAGCATGTTTATCTATTCCTCGTCCTGCAGGAATGATACTTGTAAGAAACGTACTTTATTTGTCGCCATGGAGGTGAGGATTAGTAATTTAGAAGTAGCTAAAAATCTGCCGACTGCGAATGGAATTTCGCCGCTCGCTAGCTAGCCGTGTCTTATGTACCTTTTCCTGAGGGCTTTTCAGTGTTATAACTTCACCTTTATCTTTAGTTTTTAGGCCAAAATGCGTCCATTCTCCCTTTTCTGTCTACACACTGTGTCTGCTTGTAAGTGCTGTGTGTGTGTGTGTGCGCGCTGCCGAACATGCTCCTCTGCTCGCAAAACCAGCAATATTACGACATGACGATGCGGCGTCATGCCCGGGAAACCGGTACTTTTCAAACAGTGTATAGTACCGTTTTTGATTCATTAGTACCGCGATACGATACCAGTACCGGTATACAGTACAACCCTACCACTGACTAGCATTAGCAAGTGTACATGGCGATTTCATCACCTCCAAATGTGTTAATGAAGACTGCAACTAAGATTTACCTTCCAATCAAACAGCTGGTGCGTAAAAACTACAATACTTACAATATTAACACATTTTAGGGCACAAGACAGAACTGACTAGCCAATACATAAACTATACACTGCTGCCAGCTAACGTCCTGGACTTGCACCTGTAAATGAGACTCAGAGATGTGATGGTAAAACAATAAATAACAACTGGACAGCAGTTATTATAATCAGCCCACTTTTAAATATTGCAATACAAAATGAGATGTTATCATCAAAAACTAATTATGTTTACTAACACACACAAAAATACCGAAAATTGGTACTGTTGATTACCAAGTACGGTTCAAATGTGACCCGTACCCATCCCTATCCTTGCGTGCATCAAGCATTGCCAAACTGTCCATATTTTGATCGTTTGAGTTCCTGAACATTCATTGTTATTGAATATCCGGACACTTTTACCATATACACCACAGGTACCAAACTGAAGGCATGCGGGCCAGATCTGGCCCACCACTTCATTTAATGTGGCCCACGAAAACACGGAAATATGCAATAATAAAGTTGATCTTTTCTTACTAAACGTATGTGTTCTTACCATTTTGAAAATTAAAAAAAATAATGTTCCGCATGCAATTGCGTATCTTTTACACATTATCTTATAATGCAACAAAATATTATATTATCCCAAAAAGTGTTTTTGTTCTAATATAAATAAATACTTAAATATTTGTTTCACCTGTGATTATAAAGCAAGGTAGCCATTAATTTGTACACTCTAAAAATAGCATCAGACTTTTACGATAAAAGTCTGGCGACTTTTTACCGTAAAAACAACTTTGGTACCGTTTTTCCATATACAGCAATACACTATAAAAAAAAACACAAAACTGGCAGCTGTGTTGCATTAATTTTATCGTAAAAAAAACAGTGGTACGTTTTTTTCAAACTATTTACAGTAATATGTTGTAAAAAAAAAAAAAAAAAAAAAAAAAAGACACTGCAAATGTTGAAATTGCTCTACCAGTTTACTTCCTGAAGCTAAAGCTTGTATTTTTTTTAAAGTGTACCTACAAAAGATAATAAAATGCATATATATATATATATATATATATATATATATATATATATATATATATATATATATATATATATATATATATATATATATATGCAGTCATATATTATTCACTGTTACAAGCAACCTTAACTGAAATGTGGCCCTCAATAACCCCATCAGAAACACATATTAGATTAAATAAAATCTGTTTCAAGAGCAAACATTTTCTGAAAGATATTTCTAATAGAGCTAAGGATCAGATCTGAAGCTGATAATTGCCTTTTTTAACTGACTGGCTAATGAGCTGCCGAGCTGACCTGATCTTCACCCCAGCTGTGTACCAGTGTTTACATGGTTAAAGACTGTACTCAGGTGAGAGGTTTCCTTTAAAAGGAACGCACGTTCGGGGAGACCCAATTATTTCCGGATTCCTAGTTACACACATGCAGGAGGTGCATGAAGTCTATTAGGTTACGTGTCTTGCCAGAACAGCCGGTGGAATTTGAGAGCAACAAACATGTCGTCTATCTAAAGTGTGAAGACGCTTCTAAGATACTAATCCTCGCCCCAGTGGCGTAAAATGAACTATGTGTCGTCCAAGTATGATTATCACTGGAGGACTAGAGGGAAAATAATGGCTTAGTGTGCTGCACACACACCAAATAGAAGGACAGAAGAAGCTAACCGCTAATGTTTTAAAGTAAAGTAGAGCTGATCGATCCAAATGCCGATACTATCCATACCAAGTTCACTATCAGTATCTAAACTATATTGTGGTGTTTAGATTTATATTTTTCTGGTCTTTCCTATTATTACAAAACCTTTCTGTATAGCTCGGTTGGTAGAGTGGCCGTGCCAGCAACTTGAAGGTCCCAGGTTCGATCCCCGCTTCCGCCATCCTAGTCACTGCCGTTGTGTCCTTGGGCAAGACAAATTACCCACCTGCTCCCAGTGCCACCCACACTGGTTTAAATGTAACTTAGATATTGGGTTTCACTATGTAAAAGCGCTTTGAGTCACTAGAGAAAAGCGCTATGTAAATATAATTCCCTTCACTTTTATACTTGGTCGTTTCTGTTATCGGTTACAAACACAATTAAAGCTGCAAGCAGCGTTGGTCGGGCCCGCGTATTTGGCAGGTGCTAGTCCTAAGTGTCCCAATACTTTTGTCTACTTTTAGTCTGAAGTGTCCCAATACTTTTGTCTAGTGTACCTACCTTGTCTGCATTGTGTGGGCACGTTGGTGCTTCCTGCTTTTGAGCAGCCATCTTAAAAAAACAGCATTGCAGGAGCATCAGTGCAGCGGGTCTTTGAAGGGTCATAAAATGAAAACCGGAGCAGGTATTAAAAATCCCATCTATACTTTTAATCACAAGGGTTTTATCTCTCACCTGTGTTAGTTTGAAGGCGAAACGACAAACGCGCTCAGAGGAGATAGATTTTGAAGGAAGGTGACCGGTTTTAACAAAAATGTTGTTTTGAAGGGGGAATAGAAAACTTCCTGTTGATTTTTGCTGGGGGTTGTCAATTTATGAAATGTAGGTCTAAGTGAGACCTACATAGAGACTTTTGTTTCATGTCTCTCCGACCTTCCCAGTGGGAGTTACAGGCAGTTTTGTAATTTGTTTCATCCGAGGAGCAGTTTTTTGTGCGTTTTATTAAAAAATTGCTGTAGAGCACAATTTTTAGATTTGGGGTTAGGTTTTTTCATTAGATCGCAGTTTTAGCCAATCCTGATGTGTGTGTTAAGTTCGGTGAGTTTTGAAGCATGTTAAGGGGGTCAAATTACAGCTCATAGAGGCAAAAGTGACTGTTTTTAGTACTTTTTTGTCTTGAAGGGGGAATTGCCAACTTCCTGTTGATTTTAGCCCAAGAATGTACCATTATGAAAGTTAGGTCTGAGTCAGACCTACATAGAGGATTTTGTTTCATGTCTTTCCGACCTTTGTAGTGGGAGTTACAGGCAGTCTAGTTTTTTTTTTTCCTAGGGGGCGCTAGAGCGCAATTTTGATTTTTGCAGTTTGGTTTTTTTATTAAAAGACAATTTTCGCAGGTCCTGATGTGTGGGTCAAATATGGTGAGTTTTGAAGCATGTTAAGTGGGTCAAATTAGTGCTCGAAGAGGCGGCGGAAGAATAATAAAGAATAAAACAAACGAAAAACAATAGGTCCTTATGTCCCATTGCGGGCCCTAACTATGGATACAGGAAGGCTTTGAGGGCAAAACTCACATGATTTAAATTATTTTATTTAGTTATCATGCACTAATCACATTATTTAGTTAAAAAATAATTGTATGCAGTATTAAATAAAACATATGTAATACATAATCTGATTTACAACAATACTAGCAAGTTGTAAATGTAATAATATAAGCTTTATTAACTTTTTTAATTTACTTGCCATAACACATTTTTAGTTGTGTAATATATTGTCCAATTGGATTGGATCGGAGGCCAAATAGGTTAATTAAGTCATCCTTAGTGTTTAATATTGATTTACCCATTTGAGATCGGTTTACTGTTTTTAGCCAGGTGCTCCTACAGAGGCTGAAGATGAGTACAGTCCTGAGATGGACCATATATTCACTTTTTTTTTTCGGCACGTGCATATGTCCACATAATATAAGTCCTATATGTATCGCCATGTTGCTGTACATTTAGTTTAGTTTCCAAATATGTGTTCTCCCTCCAGGGGCCTCAGTGCAAAGATCATCTGAGACATGCCAACCACCGATGGCAATGCTATAAAAAGTATTTACTTCATTGCACATTGTTTAAAACTTAGAAGTAAGATGTCTGTATATCTGCTGTATGTGTTATATGGAACTTTACAAGTTGAGTGCACTTCCCAGAGGCCCACGTAGACCTATTGCTCTTTACTGTAACCCAGAAATGATCAATTTGCCTCAGGAATCTCTTCCATGTATGGTTGCCATTGTCTGCTTTACTTCTCGGACACTATCTAAACTTTGCCATTCTTTTTCTCCCTTGGTATTGTGTTCCCAGAAGGTCAAATCTAAAGCACACCTAAGTGAACTTCTAAACTTTTCTGCTATTTTATTGTAAAATAGCTGTCATTATTTCCACCGCTATTAAATGAATAATACACATCTTGTTATTGGTTTGAGATCACTGCATCCGGTAATAGTTTGTTATCCAAAATTAAATACATTTGTTTTTGCCCTCAAAATTCTACAGGCAATACCCCATAATAACAATGTGATGTTTTTTTTGTTTTTTTTAAAGAAAAAGCTAATTTATTTAACATAAAAAACTAAAAAATTAAATGTACAAAAGTATTCACAGTCTTTGCTCAATACTTTGTTGATGCAAAAAAAAATGCTAAAACAAAATAAATATTTTTTGTCCTCAAAATTCTACAGACAATACCCCATAATGACAATGCGAAAATGTTTTCTTTAAAAATTGCAAATGTATTAAATGTAAAAATCTAAAACAATCGATACTGCACCTTTAGCAGCAATTACAGCCTCAAATATTTTTTGAATATGATGCTGCAAGCTTCGCACACCTATCTTTGGGCAGTTTGGCCCATTCCTCTCAAGCTCCATCAGTGTTGGTTTTCATCCAGGATGTCTCTGTACTTTGCAGCATTCATCTTAGTCTAGTCAGAGAGGTGACCAAGAACCCAATGGTCACTCTGTCAGAGCTACATCATTCCTCTGTATAGAGAGGAGAACCAGAATCAGGCCTGTATGGTATAGTGGCTAGACAGAGGATATTTCTTGGTGAAAAGTTTGCCAAAATGCACCTGAAAGACTCTCAGACCATGAGAAACAAAATTCTCTGGTCTGATAAAACAAAGATTGAACTCTTTGGCGTGAATGCCAGGCGTCATGTTCATCTTAGTCTAGTCAGAGAGGTGACCAAGAACCCAATGGTCACTCTGTCAGAGCTACATCATTCCTCTGTATAGAGAGGAGAACCAGAATCAGGCCTGTATGGTATAGTGGCTAGACAGAGGATATTTCTTGGTGAAAAGTTTGCCAAAATGCACCTGAAAGACTCTCAGACCATGAGAAACAAAATTCTCTGGTCTGATAAAACAAAGATTGAACTCTTTGGCGTGAATGCCAGGCGTCATGTTTGGAGGAAACCAGGCAGCGCTTGTCATCAGGCCAATACCATCCCTACAGTGAAGCATGGTGTGGCAGCATCATGCTCTGGGGATGTTTATATATATATATACCGCCATGTACAAAGACATCCTGGATGAACACAAACACTTCCCATCCAACCGGATGCCCTTTGCGAGGTGCTGCAAAGAGGAATGGGCACGGAGGAACAGGCGAAACTGCCCATGTGTGCCAAGCTTGTGGCATCGTACTCAAAAAAACTTGCGGCAGTAATTGCTGCCAAAGGTGCAGCAATTTAAAAAGTTAAAGTTAAAGTCCCAACAATTAACACATACACACTAGGTGTTGTGAAAATATCCTCTGCATTTGACCCATCCCCATGTTCACCCCCTGGGAGGTGAAGGGAGCAGTGAGCAGCAGCGGTGGCTGCGCTCGGGAATCATTTGGTGAATTAACCCCCAATTCCAACCCTTGATGCTGAGTGCCAAGCAGGAAGGCAATGGGTCCATTTTGTACAGTCTTTGGTGTGACTCGGCCGGAGTTTGAACTCACGACCTTCCAGTCTCAGGGCGGACACTCTAACCACAAGGTCACTGAGCAGGTCGGAGAGTATCACCAGATCGATCAATAGAGTATCGATTGTTTTAGATTTTTACTTTTAATAAATTTGCAATTAAAAAAAAAAAATCATTTTCACATTGTCATTATGGGGCATTGTCTGTAGAATTTTGAGGACAAACAAATATTTATTATATGTTGGCTGTAACATAAAATGTAGAAAAGGCTGTGAATACCTTTCGGATGCCCTGTAGCTTTTGAATAATACCAATTGTGCATTATTGGACCTTGTTCTCTTTGTGTTTCGTAGGTTTCTCATCAAGCACACTTATGTGGTCTTTCTTTAAAACACAGACGTCGCCATGCTGGTGCAAAAGAACCCCCTCTACAAGTATTATTGCGGGGACGATTCCCAACTCCCTCTTGTTGATTTCTTGAAGAGGAAGTGAAATCTCAATCGGTTCTCAATACTCAAAAGGATTTTTTTTTTTGGTGCATGACCTTTTTTTTTTTTTTGTATGCTACTTTGTAATGTAAGAAGCCTCGCTAGTTCATATAAGTTCAGTGTAATCTGAGGGGGATTCATCATTACATATTTACTGACTGAGGCTGATCTTGCTGTAAGGTCCTCGCCTCGTCCCATTGATCTCTTGCGCATGTTCACTCCCGAGGTTACGGAACGTGCCTCCATTTGCATAAGGCCCTGGGCAAGGTTCTTTCCACCATTGATTGTCCTGTCCATGAGCGCCCCGTGCCTTCTCGCATTGATCACTTTGTTTTTTGTTTTTTTTTCCCCCTCCTGGAGACGGTGCTACCCAGAGTTCAGCTGCAGCTCCGGTTGGAACAGACCTGTCGGAGCAAAGAGAGACAGACATAGGGAGAGGGGAAAGATTGTCATGTCAGAGTGAATGAGTGAAATTTGCAACACAATCTTGAATCATGTTATTCCCTTTTCCTTCCTGGGTAGTTGTAGCCCATTGCTGTGTCTTACTGTAGAAGGAAACAATAATTGGCTTGTTTATTTGCCAACATGTGTCACTGTGACCCATGCATACATTGTACTGTAGGCTTGCACAGGGCTCAAACCCCCATAATGCACCTGTCCTCTTTGTTCCCCGAAGCAAGAGCGGTGTGGCGCTTTGTCTGCCAGTCTCCTTCTTCCCTGAGGCTCATCCCGCCTCCTCTTTCGACCTCTCCTGTTCTCCGTCGCTCACTCAAAAACAAGCAATTGGCGTGTCTGTAGATTTCTAAGAATCGTCAGTGTAGCATTATTTTTTTTTTTTAGAATGTCTAAAATCATCGAGCAATGGTGGGTTTCTACATTTGATTGCTTTTGTCATCCTACTGGCAAATCTGTCTTTATTTCACATATTTGTCACATACTAGCCCAGGGGTCGGCAATCAAAAACGTTGAAAGAGCCATATTGGACCAAAAATACAAAAAAATAATCTGTCTGGAGCCGCAAAAAATTAAAAGCCTCATATAAGTGTTATAATGAAGGCAACACATGATGTAAGTGTCTATATTAGCTGTAATAGCCTACTATCAAAATGACTATGTGTCGTCCTTGACAAAAATGTTTAAATGTAATATTTATTCTATATATTTTTATAATATTAGAAACCATTAGTAAATCAGAGACTACTCAGAAAATGAGATGACTCCTGGAAATTATTGGTTTTAAAAAGGTATAGATGTGTGTGTCCAAGTTAAAGGAAACTGCAGGCTGTCTTCTTTTAATAGATTTATTACAATCTTTGACAAACTAGGTAACGTTAGTTGTGGTCTGGAACAAAATGACACACAAACAACTATCTGAAATGCAGCCAATATCACATGCAGATAATGTGTCATGAGACATGCAAATATAAATTATATACAAAAGAGGATAAAAATAAATGATATTAAATGAGCTCAAATATACCTAGAAATTAGGCATAATGATGCAATATGTACATACAGCTAGCCTAAATAGCATGTTAGCATTGATTAGCTTGCTGTCATGCACTGACCAAATATGCCTGATTAGCGCTCCAACAAATCAATAACATCAACAAAATGCACTTTTGTGCATTCGCGCACAGTATAAAACATTTGGTGGACAAAATGAGACAAAGAAGGAGTGGAAGATTTTACATGTACGAAATTAGTAGGACAAAATGATGTTAACCAAATGCTCTCATCAGTGAAGCATACGCACAAACGTATTAAACAGTGGGCTTTATAACAATTTGGAAGGTTTGTGTCATGTTTGTCCTCAAACAAAAAACATACTAAAACAAAAAACTATATTTTTCCCCCATCTTTTTCCATTTTCAATCATTTTTTTAAAAATACTCCAGGGAGCCATTAGGGCGACACTAAAGAGCAGCATGCGGCTCAAGAGCCGCAGGTTGCTGACCCCCGGACTAGCCGATTAGTTTTGTACCCTTAACCAACCAATCAACCAACTTCACATCATTATTTGTGTTGTTTAGCTTTTTCACTGCACTTGAGACTAGGGATGTCCCGATCCAGGTTTTTGCACTTCCGATCCGATACCGATATTGTTTTTGCATTTCTGATCCGATACCGATACTGACCGATACGATACTGACCGATACTGGCCTATCCGAGCATGTATTAAAGTTTAAAGTTATTTAGCCTACTTAGTTGTCAGAATCATGTTGAAAAGGGTTTTAGTACTCTTGATAACAACTAGCCAGCTGAATTAGGGGAGTTTGAATAATACAAAATGGTTGGTAACAAGAAACTGACCTGTTTATTCAAGGATAAACACAAAATAGACAAAATTATACATGACAAACAGAAATGTTTTTTTAAATATTGCGATATTTTAAGGCCATATTGCGATACACAATATATATCTCGATATTTTGCCTTAGCCTTGATGCATATAATCACAGCAGTATGATGATTCTATGTGTTTTGATTGATTGATTGAGATTTTTATTAGTAGGTTGCACAGTGAAGTACATATTCCGTACAATTGACCACTAAATGGTAACACCCCAATAAGTTTTTCAACTTGTTTAAGTCGGGGTCCACTTAAATGGATTCATGATACAGATATATACTATCAGATATATACTATCATCATAATACAGTCATCACACAAGATAATCACATTGAATTATTTACATTATTTATAATCCAGGGTGTGGAGGGGGGCGCCGGATGTAAGTGTCAAAAAGACAGCCAAAAGAGTTTGATATGAGAATAAATCTAAAGTTAAAATATAGGGTAGAAATGCACCCATTTGAGATAAGCGTCTCGACAGACGTCACAATATTTGAACAATGATGACGAAAACTGTTGTCTCTGTCGTGTCCGTGTGTCGAAAATTGTTATGCGCTTATTTTTTTATTTGATTTTGTGTGTGGCATAGATTTGCCGTGCGCAGAGGACGCTTGAGCAGGCGCGCACCTTAGCGGCTGCGCTAGCATCACAGCTAACGTTAGCCATGCCGCTACCTCGCTCTCTGCTGGGAGAGGACGTATACGTATGTGACGTATGACGTGACAGTATGTGACGTATGACGTGACAGTATGTGACGTGTGTAAGAAGGTGCGCTCGCTGTCTGTGAGAGGGAGACACAGGAAAGAGTGAGAAGAGCCTGTCGTGTAATGCCAGCAGCTAAAAGCAACTGCGTGAGAATTGTGGATGTGTTGAAGGTGTGCTGGAAAATGCGGAACGGAAATTACGGAGCTGCAGAAAAGTGGAATGTATTATTTAAATAGGTGCGTTGGAAAACACGGACCGGAGTTTTTTTTTAAACTGGATCTGGATCGGCATTTTCTCATGCCTTGCCGATACGCAATTTTTGGCAAATATCGGCAGCCGATCCGATCCAAATATCGGATCGGGACATCCCTACTTGAGACTGAACTTTCTTAAGAACATAGTAGGATTTCCTACAAAATAATGTCCACTGTTTATTAGAAAATATTTTGCTCTGGTTGATTTGAGGAACAAGCGTATATTGTGTTCATGAGTATATATTTTTTTAAACTCCTAATTGACTTAGCAACTTTAATCACTTAAAAATGAGGTCCCATCTTCCATGCTTTTATTGCACGTGGAATGCTTAGTGAAAAGCACATGACATTTTTGGTTGTTGTCATGTTTTTCTAACATGTAAAAAACAAATTGGACAAATGCAAAAATTGTGAGAGTTTCATAAATATGAAATTGGTCACCTTTGTGCAGGACATTGAGGTATAATGTTGCAAATATTGTTGGAAAATAGTCATTTTATGTTCGATTTATACTAGGGCTGGGCCGAAAAAACTATATCAATATATATCTTTGTAGACACGTAATCAATGTCAATAAAAAATGTATTCGATAAAAAAAATTTAAAAAAATAAAATAAAAAAAATAAAAAAATAAAAAATATATATATATATATATATATATATATATATATATATATATATATATATATATATATATATATTTTTTTTTTTTTTTTTTTTTTTTTTGTAAGAAACCAGAAATTGCAAAGCAAGGTTGGTTGCATAAACTTGCACTCGCCCTTTGGTAATCTTCCAAAGCAGGAAGTGATCACTGAGCAATGGGAGTTACAGTAACTTATCAAGTTTGATTGCGCCATCTTGCTGTCTCGCTGTGGGTTCTTTTCATGGAGTGAGAAAAGAAAGCAAAAATGAGTGCTGCAGAGAGCTAAGAAGTTGTGGATGAAATAGGAAAAGTCACCTCGACAGTATGAGAGTTTTTTTTTTTTTTTTTTTTTAACTTTGCAGCTTTCGTCCGTTCCCTAATCAGGTGTACAAAAACATAAAGTAAAAACTAAAGTGCAGGACTGTATAAATAAAATAAACTACAAAATGTAACAAATGTGCTACTTTAAAATACAAGTAATTTGGTCCAATAATACTTAAACAATAATTATAGCATGATACAAATTAATTTCCATACATAAATAAGTATAGCTTACTAAATTAAATGTAACACAACCATTTTTTGCACTAAACCTGTAAAAAATAATTATTCTCAGGCTTCTTTTATGTTTAATATTTGCACACTTTGCATCATTGTGTTACACTTGAATAAGCATTTCTTACATATTTCTTATTTTTGCACCTTGATTTTAAGAGGTTAATGTTAAGTGTTCAATTTGATATTAGAATTTTGTTTACATTGATTGATTGTTTTCCATGCTTGTGTTGACATTTCCTTTCCTTTCTGCCTTGATAGCTGAGAGGATTATAATCAGATAAAGGTTTCATTAGAAATAAACAATGTTTACATGTCATATTCATCTCCCAGTCCTTATTTTCAATGGGTCATACAAAATATGAATAACTATCAAAATAGACCGTTGTAAAACACCTGATTAAAATGTTCAGCAATATCACCCAGCCCTATATCAATCTAAGTAAATGTTATTTTCTACAAATAGAAAATTGCAAATATTTGATTTATATATATATATATATATATATATATATATATATATATATATATATATATATATATTATATGTATATATATATGTATATATGTATATGTTTGTGTCTGTATATATATATGTATATACATGTATATATGTATATGTTTGTGTCTGTATATATATGTATATGTATATATATGTATATGTATATGTATGTATATATATGTATATGTATATGTATATATATGTATATATATATATATATATATATAGATATATATAGATATATATATATATATATGTGTGTATATAATATATATATATATATATATATATATATATATATGTATGTATATGTATATATGTATATATATATATATATAATATGTATATGTATGTGTGTGTCTGTATATATGTATATGTATATATATATGTATATGTATGTGTGTGTCTGTATATACGTATATGTATATATTTATATATGTATATATATGTATATATGTATATATATATATGTATGTATGTATGTATATGTATGTATATATATACTGTATATGTATATATTATATATATATATATATATATATATATATATATATATATTTATATAAATATATATATTTATATGTATATGTATGTATATGTATATATATATATATATATATATATATATATAGATAGATATATATTTATGTATATGTATATATATGTGTGTATGTATATATATATATGAACAATGGAAAACACAATAAAATATTGAGAAAAAGAGGAAACAATATAAATTATTATTATTATAATTGTTATTATTATATCAATAATTGTATAATAAATATAAACATTTTCTGGTGATATAAAACATTTATATTTTGATACAGTTTTCAGTCATGTCGTCCATCCCTGATTCATACTAAACTGTAATAAGATCACAGGTGTACTCCTCATGCCTTGTGCCATGTGTTTGTGTCATACATTTCCATTGTGTCTTTGGCAACCATTGTTTTGTGTTTGACTCCCAAGATGTCAAACTGCCACATATCCCAGTCTGATGCAAATATCATCCAATCTTTTCAAGCAAAAAAAAAAAAAAGTGAATACTTTTATCTCCCCTCTTTTATCCAGCTCATGCTTGCTTTTCATTCTCCCCATTGTGGCGTTCACCTGCTGTGCCTGGCTGTGTCACATGGTTACGACCCAGGTCACCTTCACCAGCGAGGGAATACGCGGGCTCCAAGCCAGCTTTGAATGCGTCAGAGATGACATGTTGACAGCTCCAATGAATCGCTTGTCACATGTCATTTTTTTCCCCCTCCCCCTGCTTGCTAATTTCCCCATAAGAATACATGCGATATACGAGAGCATTCTGCAGGACATACGGGTTTGCAAATTGCCACGCGGGCATGGCTTGGATTCATCACATTCAATCCAGTTTGCTTCTTGATTGTGAATGGTCTCACTCTGCACTGAAATACCGGGAAAGAATACATCTTAAGACCTGAAAAGAGAGCGGGTTGTTTCTGAAAAGCTGTGAGGAACAGCGAGGCGGATCCTGGTGCAAATGTCAGTGAACTCAGTGACTTCGCTCACTGTTTAGGCCATCTTTCTCTTCTCTTCTTTGCCTCTAAACTAATGAAATGCATGGATGAGGTACCTTTGACATTACCTCCTCTAAATCCAGACAGCAAGGCATTGTTAGTGTATACTTTTCATTGGCTGTTGTACTTATTCCATGCTCTCCTCTCCTCTGTTAAGTGGAAAAGTGATTGACAGCGAAGGAAAAAGTTGTCCGTCAATCACTTTTTTAAGCTTAGAAATCCCTATTTTGGCCCTTAATCTGATTTATTCTCTGCCCTACATCCTCCATTACTGATAGAGCGGCGGTGTATGCATTCTTTATGGCCCCCGTTTTTTTCTGGCAGGGTGTATTTTAGTTATGTACTTACGGTAAAACATACTTAATTTTTTAAGCTCAGAAAGCTGACTGTGAAAGGAGATGAACTGTTTTATGTGCCATTTTAGGGATTTATGTGATGTGGAATATGATGAGGGTTATAAAAGAGCAAAGGAGGAAGGTAGAGAGACGATGGGAGAAGACGAGCGAGGAAGTATTGAGCGGCTTGTGGTGTGTCCACATTTGTGTCATGGTGGGTACACAACCCCACATCTCCTGTGTGTAAAGTTGTAATGAATTTATATTTTCTGTAGGGATTCTTGCCACTGGTGTGATATGACTCATTGACTGTGTTTCCACTGCAGGCCCAAATCTGATTTTTTCTAAATCTGATTTTTTTCAAAATTGATTTTTTCAAAATCAGATTTTTTTCAAATACGGATTTTTTCAAATTCAGATTTTTTTCCAACTGACTGTTTACACTGTGTACCTTCCGTTCATTCTATTTCCAATTCTGAAACGCAAATCAAAAAATATTTTTTATTATATATGCCAGATTTTAAAACAAACAAAAAAAGATTGATTTTCATTAAAATATTGCCATAAAATTGGATTTTGTGCTGTTTTCCTTTGACGGATTTAAATTTTTCCAGATAAACACAAAAATCGAAAAAACATTTCATCCAAAATGCAAAAATGCATGTTTATCTGTGTGATGAAATCTGATTTTTTCTAAATCAGATTTTTTTCAAAATTGATTTTTTCAAAATCAGATTTTTTTCAAATACGGATTTTTTCAAATACGGATTTTTTCAAATTCAGATTTTTTTCCAACTGACTGTTTACACTGTGTACCTTCCGTTCATTCTATTTCCAATTCTGAAACGCAAATCAAAAAATATTTTTTATTATATATGCCAGATTTTAAAACAAACAAAAAAAGATTGATTTTCATTAAAATATTGCCATAAAATTGGATTTTGTGCTGTTTTCCTTTGATGGATTTAAATTTTTCCAGATAAACACAAAAATCGAAAAAACATTTCATCCAAAATGCAAAAATGCATGTTTATCTGTGTGATGACAAATTGAACTGGAAGCAGTATTTTAGATTTTCCTTTGCGTTTAGCATGTTTTTAGCATAACTCTAGCACTTTTGTTCAGCAGGAGTCCTATTATCATTTAAAAAAAGGGTCATTGAATAGT
Source organism: Nerophis lumbriciformis (assembly GCF_033978685.3). NCBI lineage: Eukaryota > Metazoa > Chordata > Actinopteri > Syngnathiformes > Syngnathidae > Nerophis > Nerophis lumbriciformis. Next base: position 42,955,448 of record NC_084559.2, read on the forward strand.
TGTCCAACTTTTGTTTCAGAAATGAAAATAGAACAAATGGCCCGAAATGTGTTTTTGGATTTGCATTTAAGAATTGGAAATAAACAAATAAATGATAAATGGGTTGTACTTGTATAGCGCTTTTCTACCTTCAAGGTACTCAAAGCGCTTTGACACTACTTCCACATTTACCCATTCACACACACATTCACACACTGATGGAGGGAGCTGCCATGCAAGGCGCTAACCAGCAGCCATCAGGAGCAAGGGTGAAGTGTCTTGCTCAGGACACAACGGACATGACGAGGTTGGTACTAGGTGGGGATTGAACCAGGGACCCTCGGGTTGCGCACGGCCACTCTCCCACTGCGCCACGCCGTCCACGAACGGGAGGTGCACGGACCACACTGCAAGGAAAATGCAAGTTTTATCCGACTCCAGTGTAAACACACACAGGGCCCAATAGGAGAAATATAATTTTAGAGAAAAATGTCATTTAAAACATTTGTACGCACGTACAACACTTAAGACCTTCAGTATGTGGAATTAAATTATGGAATGATTAAGTAAAGAAATCAAACAATGTACTAATATGATCCACTTCAAGAAACTCTTCAAACTTAAAGTGTTTACAAAGTACAAAGAAGAAGAACCATGATCAACATTCTGAATTTATTTCATCCATCCATTTATTTTCTAGATAATCTTATTTATCTCACCATATGAAATACAACTTACTTCACTAATTATTATTTATTTTTATTGTTATTGCTTATGGAGTATATTGTGAATAAATTGAGAACAGGAAGTGAACAACAGTGTTAGCAACTGCTATGTAAAGGAAAAGGGGTAGGATTAAATAAGCTCTGCTTCTTCCTACTCCTTTTCCAACATGTTGAATAGAGAAACTGGAAATTGTGATGCATCATGTTGTATGCATGCATGTTCCAAATAAACACAAACTCAACTCAATGTGGCCTCTACTTCACTTGCATGCACAGTTCGATAAAGTGAAAACAGGAATTTGACCGGATTCGGTCAATGAATTTCTACAAAATAAAACAAGAGTCGCCACACCTTTAAACATTTGTGGTTTTTTTGTGAAAATACATTCAAGTTACATAATGTATGAATGAATATATATATAGTGTAATATGTTTGGGAGGGTTTTTATCTTGTTAAGGCAACACGGACGTCAGCGTGTATTTACGTTTATTTTCAAACTCACTTACGTAAACAACGTTCGCCCTGTACGTAACATGTCAGCAAACACCTCAGTTCGAAGTCCAATCACTAATTCTTAGGAATCATGGTATTTATGATGTCTTCATATATTGCATTTAGCTTATTATTTGCGCACTCTTGACGAGTGAAGCGCCGAAAATTTGGCCGCCGAAGAAATACTTTTGCTTACCGAAAGCGGATGTTGTAAGGACACAACGTTAGGACACCCTCAGATGAAGCTGAAGTCGCATTCAGGACCTGTTTCCGTTGAGACTGAAATTCAGACTACCTCCTGACGTGGCCTGAATCCATACTTGCCAACCTTGAGACCTCCGATTTCAGGAAGTGGGGGGGGTTAAGAGAGGAGGAGTATATTTACAGCTAGAATTCACCAAGTCAAATATTTCATACATATATATATATATAAGAAATACTTGACTTTCAGTCAATTCTAGCTATATATATGTATATATATAATATATATATATTTATTTTATTATATATATACATATATGTATATAAATAAGAGAAATACTTGAATTTCAGTGTTCATTTATTTACACATATACACACACATAACACTCATCTACTCATTGTTGAGTTAAGGGTTGAATTGTCCATCCTTGTTCTATTCTCTGTCAATATTTTTCTAACCATGCTGAACACCCTCTCTGATGATGCATTCTGCTTCGTCTCCTTGTTGTGTGCGCAGTTGTGCACTCTTTAAAAGCCGTAGATGTTATTGTCACATATGCATGTACAGTAGATGGCAGTATTGCCCTGTTTAAGAGTGTCACAACATTGCTGTTTACAGCAGACGAACTGCTTTACAGTAGACGAAAACGTGACTGCTGTTGTTGTGTGTTGTTGCCGCGCTGGGAGGACGTTAATGAAACTGCCTAACAATAAACCCACATAAGAAACCAAGAACTCGCCCTCCATCATTCTACAGTTATAACGTCATTGGGCAGGCACGCTGTTTTATTGTGGGAAAGCGGACGTGAAAACAGGCTGTCGACACGTCACTCAGGTCCGCCTGAATTTCGGGAGATTTTCGGGAGAAAATTTGTCCCGGGAGGTTTTCGGGAGAGGCGCTGAATTTCGGGAGTCTCCCGGAAAATCCGGGATGGTTGGCAAGTATGCCTGAATCTGATGCGAAAAGATCAGATTTGAACCACATCGGAGCGTTTAGACTTGCAAAATATCCGATCCGTGTCATTTGAGGGCAGAACAAGTCATATTTGGTGTTGTGGTTAATGAGTTCTACTTGCATAGCGCTTTGACACTATTTCCACATTCACCCATTCACACACACATTCACACACTGATGACGGGAGCTGCCATGCAAGGCGCTAACCACGACCCATCAGGAGCAAGGGCGAAGTGTCTTGCCCAAGGACACAACGGACGTGACTAGGTCGGTAGAAGCTGGGGATCCAACCAGGAACCCTCAGGTTGCTGGCACGGCCACTCTCCCAACCGCGCCACGCCGTGTAAACATGGTTCCCCTTGTATAATTAGTTCTTGTGGTATACTTTTGCTGTATTTCACTTCTCATGGACCTCAGCTTCTCGCTGGTTTCTCTTCCTTCAAAAAACCTTGTCTGTCTCAGCCACCTTTCAACCTAGAACGTGGAATAAACACTCCCTCACGGTCTCGCTTGCTCTTCAGCGTTCATCCATTTGCTGCCTCGGTCCCCTCAGGCCTTCCACCGTGCGTCCCCTCCTCTGATGTCGTGACCTCCTCGCCGCTTGTCCACCTTCCAGTGGCACTTGGAGTCCCGCGTGTGTTTATGTGTTGTTGCCTCTGATTGAGGTTAGTTTATTTGGGTCTGGTTTCTCTCAAACACTAGGGGGCAGTGCATGTCCTTGGCTACCCCCCGCTTCTCTGTGGGCTATGTGTTAAAAATGTGTGCTTCTCTTCTTTTTTTTTTTTAAACAAAAAAACAGTCCCCCGGTCTGTAATGGATGACACAGAGCTGTTTTCAGACAGGCAGGCAGCAGGTCTCCTGTGGCCGCCAAGGCCCGCGTTCTGCTCTGCACTGTGCCCGTCCACAACCGCCTTTCGACCCCCCTCCCCCTTCCGCGTTTGCAGCCGCCATTTCTGCTGCGGGCTAATGAAAAGGGCTCGGGAGGACCGACAAGTCATCTTCCAGACACTTGTGTTCACCTCTAACCCTCCGAGACCCATTCTGTATGACAGGACAACACCCCCCTTTACCCCTCTTGTCTCTCTCTCCTCGTTGGCCCTCCGTCCCATGGGTCAGGCGGCCATGACTGGCTGCACGGTTGACGCCAAACACTGCTCTTCTACCAAGTTGTCACACAAAGGTGGGAAGAAGCGAGTGGATGAGGGCGACCGCTTTCTTTACCCGAAAAAAAAAGCTTCATTTTAGCTCGGAGGCCGCATGGAGGAAAATCATTCAAAATCAAGGCATGATAACTTCAAAATAAAGACAACATCAGATTGTTATATTTGTTTTACTTTGCTCAAAAATATAACAAGCTCATTCTGAAGTTGGCAAAACGCTCCAAGGTAGTTCGAAATTCTGGGGGGGAAAAACATGGTGCAATTTCAAAAACACAGTGAAGAACACAATGAACTTCGACTTTGTCTAAGTGTATCTACAAAAACATTACACTTTTTTGTTCAGCCTTTTTGGAACAAAATATGAATAAATAAATAAAAACTCTTTGAGGTATCAAAATAGCTCATTTGCCATTTCAACGTATTAATCTTGTGCTAACTCCTATGTGTCAAAGTTATCTATGGCCCCCGGGATGATAGTTGACTAGTATTAGAACCGGCCCGCAGGCCACAGCCGCCTGCTGCTGTTTTGCACGCACTGATACTCCAATCAGTGTTGGCGCTAGGAATTTTCAAAATGGGGTCCCAGGGACCCCATCAAGTCATAAAATTGGGGTCCCACGGTATATTTTGGGGTCCCATTTTTTGTAAGCGTTTTCAAAACAAATGATAAACGTATGCATTATCCTGTTATATCTCACATTCTTAGACTTAGACTTAGACTTCCTTTTTATTGTCATTCAAATTTGAACTTCACAGTACAGATAAGAACGCAATTTCGTTGCATTAGCTCATGGTAGTGCAGGATAAGAAATCAATAAGGTGCAGATATAAATAAATAGATTACTGTACAGATAAATATATTGCACTTTTGCATATGCATCCACGTTTATGGATGTATGTTATATTGTCCTTATATTCCTGTGAGTTAATCCATTTTTGGGGGGAATCTATATTGTGTTTTGGAAAAAGGTTGTCATTAACCTTCATTAATTCATTAAAAAAACAAAAAAAAGAAAGCACATTTTCATGCATATGTAAATGTGTTCAGTTATAAACATTCATTCCTTCATGGATCTAAACTTTACCACTGTCTGTAGTTTTTTTCTATATTTGTATTATAATGTTTTCAGAATGTGTTTGTTCTATTTTTGGCCAAAGTACGACAAAGAAAACAATCTGAAGTTGTCTTTATTTTTTAATTTCAATGCCATGATTTGTATAGTTTAATAGCGTGTGCACAGATTTTCCTCCATGCGGCCCCTGAGCTAAAATGGGTTTGACACCCCTGTAAGCTAACTCAACAAACCATACAAGCAGAAGTAGAAACTACTCAAGAGGGTCAACTTAGACTCTCTGTTTTTTTGACAAGAGACATCTTGGGAAAACGAGGACGCCAAAGTACGATATGTTCGAAGGAGTAGACGTAAAACGGCAGTTTTGACATTTTATTTGGGTCGAGTGGGACAAGCCTTGTTTTACTGTGTACCTCTTGCTTGGCCCCGGTTTACCTGCCTGACAGATTTGCTATTGCGACATCCAGTGGACATATTTAGAACAGCAGTTTTTCATTTTTTTTAAAAAAGTAAATTTTTATACTCATCCGGCGAGTTGCGGGCCGGATTAAAATATGTCCGCGGGCCGTACGTTTGACAGCCCTGATGTAAACTTTCTCTCTCCAGAGAAGTGTCGCCCTGCAGCTTGAGACCTTTTGTGGCCGTCTCTTTTCAAAACCTTCCCAGTCCTGCAACTTGTGACTCTGCGCAAGTGTGTGGCGTTTTCCTACGGTCTGCCATTGAGTGCGTTCTTTCTTCGTCTTCTTGCTCAGCAGACAGCTGATGAGGGGTGTTTTGATGGCGCTAATTGGCAGCTCCCGTCCAGGCAGCGTGTGGACGGGAGCTGGACGACTTGAAGCGCCGCTATTGTTTTGAGGTGTCAAACCCAACACAGAACAAAGAGGACGGGGGAAATGTGCGGCGCTCACCCATCAGCGTGTCGCAAGGCAAACTAAACACACATGTAAATGGTAAATGTTTATGCAAAAAATGCATTTGTCCTGTATATATATATATATATATATATATATATATATATATATATATATATATATATATATATATATATATATATATACATATATATATATATATACATATATATATATATATACATATATATATATATATATATATATACATATATATATATATATATATATATATATATATATATATATATATATATATATATATATAGACACATATATACATACATATATATATATATATATATATATATATATATATATATATATATATATATATATATATATATATATAGACACATATATACATACATATATATGTATGAATGCACATGTGTTACGATGCACACGCCATTTTATTTTATTTTTTACTTTCAGTCATATCCGCTGTGGTTGATGCTTACTGGCGTGCACACACACACACACACACACACACACACACACACACACTCATACACACACAAACAAGCATAAAATGACAAGATAATCACCGCATTCCAAGTTACCTTCTGGGTAAATGCCTTTCTTGGAGATAAACTAATAAATATACTGTTTTCCCTTGAAGTGAATGCTCTGATTAGCATACGCTGACAAAGACCTGACAGAGGTGTAATAGTTAAAAAGGTAATTTGACTACAAGTTGGAGTTTGGGTGAGGAAAAGGGTCAACGCGCTTTCCTCCGAAGCACCCCCGCCTCCCCCAATGCACCTCTCTCTTTCTTTAATGGTTTATTCACGCTTTTCGAGGACTTTTTTTTTTTTTTGCATGATTGACTGACAAGGTCTTTTTCCGAAATAGCATCTTCAGTAATGAGAAATAATTGACTCCCTAATCAAAAAGGGGGGTGATGGAATCCACAAACTAGCTGTAATCTTCTGTGGCATTTCCAGCAGAAATGACAGTCCTCGTAGCTTCAGGCACTATACCACTTTGATTTAATTGCTTTTTTTTTTTCTTTTTTTTTTCTAAGAATAATAATATACGTTCTAGTGAAATGTGTATGAGTGTCCCTCACCTTTCTCCCAGGCTCTGTTTTTAATCAACAATATCTTTGGAAATGCACTTCAACATGTGTTTTGTTTGGGTGTTTTTTCAGTGCAATTGGGTGTTTTAATGCATTACTCTGGTATTTAAATGGCATTTTCCTAAAATGAATAGAGTATTAATAACTATTTTTTCTTTAGTTTTTTTTCTATAAATATTAAATATGATTTATAAGTTGATTCAAACTTTTTTGTTAACATTTTCCATTATTTCGTTATATTTGTTCCTCATTATTGTTATTATTATTATTATTATTATCTTTTTTAACATAGCATTCAATCTTTTTACTAAAATTCCAAACTATATTATTAGACTGTGAAATTAATTCCAATTAATAAACATAATACAATGTTGTTGTTTTTTTGCTTTTCAGTGTTAAGTAACACATTTTTTAAAACTTTTAATACCATTCAAATGGTTTTATTTTATTGCTTTATCTTTCAATCCAATATCTTGACACTTGGGAATACAAAATTCACTGTGTATAATTTATAAAGTGATCGCTTGATAGGCTAAATTAACTTGTAGCCTCCCAGCCTGTCCAATTTGTAGTCCAGCTGCAGTTTCTTTCCTTCTTAAAAGGTTGCTTTAAATCATCGCTGGTGGCATTAGGAAGTTAATTTCAGATTCTTACATAGTTCTGTCTCCCTGGCGTCCCTTGAGCCCATGCGGATCACACAACCTGTTTCTTTAATAATGTCTTTTTGGAATCCCTGTGGTATAACAGACCGCAAACTGACAAGAAATAACTAAAAGAATAACTTTTTTCTACTTAGTTTTCATACTTTTTCATACTTGGCTGCGGATGGAGCGCTACAAGTTTATCCTCAGAGGATTTACTTCCTGCAGCCATGACGACCCCCTCACACTGAAAGCTACACACATATACACACCTACACCTGTTTTGCCAGAAATGTAAGGAGCAGCAGGCGCCTCCAGATTTGTTGTTTTTTTCTCTCCGTCCTCCTCCTTTCACAGCTAAGGTGAAAATCCATCCACCCGAGATGTTGCTACCAGTATTTTAGTCGCTCCGCCTTTTTTTTTACTTTCTTTAAACTCTCACAAACTTAGCTGTCATACGTTTGCTGTGCTCTGATTCTTATTCAATTTCTCTGTTTATTCACCATGTCCTTTTTTAAAGTGTCTCACGTACACCGTGTGAGTGATATTGGGAGCATTCTCACTGCAAACCCCAACTTAGAAAGGCTGTTCTTGTTCTGTGTGCCAACTTTTGGGCAGCGTTGGTACAAAAAAATCAGGGTGTAACAGTGCTGTGTGTGTGTGTGTGTGTGTGTGTGTGTGTGTGTGTGTGTGTGTGTGTGTGTGTGTGTGTGTGTCTGACCGCCTATACCAGGAATGCACACACTTTTTCAGCAGGTGAGCTACTTTTCAAATGACCAGGTTGAGGTGATCTACCTCATCTTCATAAATATTAATAATAATATATATGATACTAGTATATATAATAATATATACTATAATAATATAATATTATTATTAATATATATTATACCTATATTATATTTATGTAAATATACATCTAATTTATATGTATTTATTTATGAAACATATATATACATTTTTGTTAACAAGTTAAAGGTGTTTAATGATAATACAAGCATTTTTAACACATATAGATTCCTTTCTTTCATGAAGACAAGAATATAAGTTGGTGTATTACCTGATTCTGATGACTTGCATTGATTGGAATCAGACAGTAGTGACGATAACGTCCACATTTTCAAATGGAGGAGAAACAAAGTCCTCCTTTCTATCCAATACCACATGAAAGCGGTTGCTTTTTTGCATCTTATTTGTCCAGCTTCCATTGGTGGCAAACTTCGTGCGCTAGCTTTCTGAGACTCTTATTTTGTTAGCGCAGGCAGGATGGAGCAGCGCTTTTATTGTGAAGACAGGAACTGTGCGGTCGGTCTTTAGAGTTTTGACAGCAGGTACGGTGCGAGAGTCTGTTGAAATAAAAAGTGTTTCTCGCTTTCCTGTCGGTCATTGTTTCTTAATAATGATCTGGCAGCAGCCTCGGGTCAATCAAGTGACTAAAGTGACGTTTATTTTTTTTAATGCCTGGCTGGTGATCGACTGATGCACCCTCCACGATCGACCTCATGGGCACCCCTGGTCAATTAAATCTTCATTTGGTTCACTGACTTCAATTTAGAACGTATATTTGCCTCTCTGCATTTTATTTTTATTATATAAGTTGGTAAACGGTTGACATCTTGCACCCTGAATTTCAGCGCTGCAGCAATCGATTATTTTAGTCATCAAGTTGTTTAGCTTTTTTGTTTCATCAACTAATCAAATAAAACACACATTTTAGCCTCAATGCGTGTTACACAGTAATACTGAAATTCCACGACATAGTGAATTTGCAAACAGCTAAAATGATGCACAAAGCAAACTACAATCTGCTAGCCAAGAATATACAATAATTCTTCTCAACACAAGAGGAGAAATATAATCTTACAGAAAAATGTAATTTAAAATATTTGTACGCACGCACAACTCTTAAGACCTTCAGTATATCAGTATGTGGAATTAAATTTTGGAATGGATTAAGTAAATAAATCAAACAATGTACTAATATGATCCACTTCAAGAAACTTTTCAAACTTAAAGTGTTTACAAAGTACAAAGAAGAAGAACCATGATAAACATTCTGAATTTATTTCATCCATCCATTCATTTTCTAGATACGGTAATCTTATTTATCTCACCATATGAAATATAACTTACTCCACTAATTATTATTTATTTGTAATGTTATTACTTATAGAGTATATTGTGAATACATTGAGAACAGGAAGTCAACAAACGTTCTAGCTACTGCTATGTAACGGAAAAGGGGTAGGACTAAATAAGCTCTGCTTCTTCCTACTGTTTTGCGAACATGTTGAATAGAGAAACTGGAAAATGTGATGCATCATGTTGTATGCATGCATGTTCCAAATAAACTCAAACTCAACTCAACAGTAGAACAATAGTTGAAATAAACAATAATGAGTATGCTTGCCATAACCTTCCTTCTCTTTGTACATAACACATTATCATCATCAACATTGAAATTGCACTCTAAAAATATGTATGAAAAAATACCTCACACAGATCACGCCAATGACTCTATTGCAGTGGCTTATATTTTACGACTCAACATTCGATTCCGATTCTTGGGCTGACTAATGGATTCACCATCGGTTCTTCAAATCAATATGACTCGAAATTCAAACTAATTCTCCCAATATTTTATTCGGTATAAAAATGATGATATAACTTTTTCTTTAAACTAGCTGCAGGCTACAAATGCCCCCATTGGCTGCTGACGAATGACGTGTATACGCAGCGAGTAAGCCAGAAAATGGACTAAAAAAAAAACATTTTATTTTACAAATGAAATATGTCAAATTGAGTAGTTTGTTTAGTTATGACTCAATAATGATGAAGAACAAATACAAATTGCAGCCCGAGTATTTAATGTTCCACTGGGGGCAGGATGTTATACATTTTTATTAGTTACACTCATTAATGGAACAAATATAAATATTATTTTTTTCCTAATTAAATACATTGAATAATCAAATTTTTGACATTACGATGCATACATCAATTATATAACAATTTTAACAAAATGTGGGCTGAAAAACTGCACTTCCCCTGCAATGTGCATCATAGCTGTGGTGGGGTCTATCAGAGGCATACAGGCCTGGAACAGGCTGCCAGTCCATGTCAGAAACTGTGACACATATTTAACATTTAAAACTGCATTGAAACACTGGTTGAAAACTAATCAGACATGCACGCACAATTACAATATTCACTTGTTTTCTTTGTTTGTTGTTTATTTTTATTTTTTTGTCCATGGTCTGTGCTTATGGTATACTTGTAATGTCTTGTGATTTATGTATTCTTTTGTATCACAACCTGTTGAATGTTTACTGTAAATAACCTGCCTTAGGACAACGGATGAAAATGAGCTATTGTACTAACTCCGGCATATTCACATTGTTGCTCTACGTTGATGAATACGCATTGTCCTAATGCAAATAGATAGTTTAATTTGTATTTAATATGAATAGTGCATAATTAATATATGACACCAGGTACAGATAAAAGCTCATTTTGCTATGTTGTCCCCCAGCAAAATGACAGCAGGTTTAAAATGAATATATCAATAAAACCTTAAATACAAATAAAACATCTAAACAATAATAAAGCACCACCAGATCCCTTAAACTTACTGAAAAATGAGTTAAAACACCTTTGAACAATCAATTTAGTTTTTCTTATACGTGTTCTTTTTTTATCATATCTTACCCCTCCTGGTTCAAGGTCGCTTTTTTTTTTCCAGCCACTTTCTTCATGTTTTTGTGCACAAGTGTGCTTTTGTCGGCCTGTAGTCAGCTGTCTCCTCCCCGCTAAGGTTCAGAGAGCCTTTATGTCAGCATCGCCCTAAGTTACGCCACGAAAGTCTCAGCCTCCTCCTCTGCACACCCCTTGTTAAACCCTCCTCCTCCCCGCCCGCCGTCAATGCCATTCCCCATCGCCCGATCCGCCGCAGTCTCCCGCTGAGAGTCACCCATCCAAAACTATGTTCAAACAGGGTCATCCCCCGGTGTGCACTTAGAGGCTGTCCCTTTAACCTGCTCCGGAATACTTGCGGCTATTATTATAGCTTATAAATCATTAAGAAACTTTAATTATACCGAATTTTCATGGTGGAAACGTGCACGCCGACACATGGGAAGGGGAATTTAATGGGCCAGCAAGTCCCAGCACCGTGAGGGAAAATATTGAGGTTAGGTTTCTATTTTACAGCATTGCCGTAGGGTTGGGAGACAAGGAGGAAGAGAAGGAAAGAGGGTGAGGGAGGGAGGAAGGCAGATGAGGCTGATCCCATCTTATACCCCTCGCATTAAAGCAACTTTTTTTTTTGACAAAAGCTGTTAATATGGCCTGTTGATTGGGGAACGCTGCACATAGCACACTTTCTTAAGCCAGATATATTCTAATTAATGTAAGACTCTATAATGAGTTGCAGCATTGGCCAATCTACTTTGTTAAAGAATGGTGCCTCATTTGCAGAATGTCTGTAATTATTGTCCTTCAACAATATATCATCCCCTTTGGTCATAATTGTATTACAATTTGTCATTATCATAACAATATACAATATACTGTGTACAGTATATTGTGTGAGTTACTATAGAAAATAATTGAAACTATAACATTACGCCGATAAACAATATTATTGTCAGTGTTATTTTATTGTATGTCATCTATTACGTTATTATAAACCAAAAAAGCACCAATGTAACCGTAATGTGTGATATTAATAATAGTATTCCTTTCAAACTTTGAATTCTCATTCGTTTTTTAACCACTTAATAACTTTTAATGATCCTAAACAAGTAAACGGACACCAAAAATAAAAGGGAATCTCAAACTGTTAGTTTCTTTGTTTTTTAAATAGGCTGAACGTGCTTTATAAATAAAGTTTGATTGATAGTAGAAATTGCACTTTAATAAATATAAATATTGAAGATTTTGAAGTGTAGATTTGTTTTCGGTGGTTAGAAAAACTGGGTAAAATTGATTTGTTGTTGTTTTTTCCGGCTTTCACGTTCCAACAAATTGTGCATAATCGGCCCATGTTTTATGGGCTCATTTATTATATAGGATATTCACACAACAAACATTTAGCTTCGTGATCATATTTCTTCCGCCTAATTTGTGTTACTTTGCCGTGCTTTTCTCTAGCGAGGCTCTGTCCGAGTAGTCTGTGTCCGTGTGTAAGCTAGCGGACCCGCCTCCGCCCACAGAGACAAGGTTGTGGAAGACTGACAGGAGGGTTCAGTCAATTTTGCTTTTGAGAGTGAACCCTCTTGTGCCCTTTTTAAAAAGCGAGCGGCGAAGAAAACAAGCACACCCATCCCATCCATCCATTTTCTACTGCTTGTCCCTTTCGGTGTCGTGGGGGGTGCTGGAGCCTATCTCAGCAGCATTCGGGCGGAAGGCGGGGTACACCCTGGACAAGTCGCTACCTCACCGCAGGGCCAACACAGATAGACAGACAACATTCACACTCACATTCACATACTAGGGCCAATTTAGTGTTGCCAATCACACGTACATGATAAATTATAGATGACGGTAAAACTATGATCTTTATTTTAATTTATTGTTCGATTAACTAATTAGTATTATTTATTATGTTATTATTTAATGCTTTGTTGTTACTCAATCGACATAGCATTAAAGGCCTGGGCCGATAATACATTTTGATAGACAATATATTGTTCCACACATTATTACGGTTAAACAATATTATTGTTTGCATTATTTCGAGATCAAATTAAACACTAATACAGAACTGGGCAAATATTTTGACTTGGGGTCCACATTGAGAGAAAACATGGGGGGCCATTGTGTATGTGTGTATAAATTATATATACACATTTAGCTGTAAAAATCTGTATGTGTATTTGGGTCCTATTTTTTCAGGAACACTAATACCAAAAGTCACAACGTCCGATATAAATTCTAAACATGTTAGGACAGACCACCACAAAAGAACGGAATGGAATTTTACAGTTTTTTACTGAATGGGACACCCAAAATGTACATGAAAATAAAGAAAGTGGGATTTACAATATTAACTATGAACAATAAAACACTGAATATTAACAACATATTGAAGTTAAAGTACTACTGATAGTCACACACACACTAGGTGTGGTGAAATTATCCTCTGCATTTGACCAATCCCCTTGTTCCACCAACTGGGAGGTGAGGGGAGCAGTGAGCAGCAGCGTTGGCCGCGCTCGGGAATATGAACATCGCTCCTTGTTTACTTCTCAGACCAGCTCCTCGATAAATATATTTTACAAACAAGCAAAACACAAAAAAAAAACCGCCCACTCTGGTTTGTTCCTCGTCTGAGCTGCTGTAACGTGGATTATCGTAATAACTCATATAACACTCAAAAGCGCAGATTTCAACCATTGAAATACGTTCTATAGTTTGAGACTTACGGTCATTTAAAAACCGCACTGTACATCATAATAACATCATAAAAGTTTTGATGTTAAAGGACTAAAAAAAAATATGTAGAACGTGCGGCAGGCCGGATTGAAAATCTTAATAGGCCGCATGTGGCCCGCGGGCCGTATTTTACTCAGATCTGCACTAATGTAATCATACACAATTTTTTATTACATTTTTCATTTTTTTATTTTATTTATTTTTTACCATTGCAAATTAAAATTCAAGTACTTTTTAATAATCCTAAATAAGTAAACAGACAAAAATACAATTTATTTTCAATCTCTGTTAATAAATATTGCACATCTTGAAGTGCAGTGTTCCCCTACAGTTGTAAAGACTGAGTGTTTTGTTATATTTTGCCATTACTTTCCAACAAATTGTGCATACTTCTTCCTTCGTCTGTGTTGACGAGCTTATCTTGCTCACTCGCTTAAACCCTAAATATTTCCACACACCGACTTTGAAATCATCTTTTTTCCACCTGTTGTTTGTGACCTTGCGGTGCTTCTCTCTCGCGAGTTGCGACTAACCAGACTCTGTCCACGTAACATCTTTGTGTAAGCTAGCGGTCACGCCTCCGCCCACGGTGACAAAGACTGCAGACGACTGACGAGAGGGTTCATTTAATCCTGCTACCTTGCGCCCTGATTGAAAGCGAGAGACGGAGAAAAGAAAAACAAACACTAACATGGCGAATTATTGATGCAAAGGTTCAACATCCATCCATTCATCCATTTTCTACCGCTTGTCCCTTATCCTTTATTTAAGCAGGTAAAAACTTATGGAGATTAAAATCTATTTTCCAAGAGTGACCTGGCCATGAACAAAAATTAAACAAAAGAAAACAGCAGCAGTCACGCACCACAATTAAAAATAAATTACTTACATATATTCCCATTAAAACAACTTAAAAACAAGTACCGTATTTTCGGACTATAAGCCGCACATGAAATCCTTCCATTTTCTCAAATAATCGACAGTGCGCCTTATAAACCAGTGCGCCTAATGTAGGGAATAATTCTGTTTGTGCTTACCGACCTCAAAGCTATTTTATTTGGTACATGGTGTAATGATAAGTGTGACCAGTAGATGGAAGTCACACATAAGACATATGTGTAGACTGCAAGATGAGGCCAGTAAACAACACTAAAACTTTAAATGTTCCAGTGAGAATATAGAACATTACACACGGTGCTCAAAAATCAGTCAAAATGTTTGACAGATTACCGTAGACAGACAAATTGTGCTTCAACATACAAGTATTACTATGGTGCGTGTATAAGGACTGCAAAATGGCACCTATTAGCAGACTTATTATCTGGCGTTTTGTCTTGCAATATTATGCAAAAACGACTTTTCTTACCTTCTGGTACCTGCTGATCTGTATTTGGGATCTGTATTAGTCCTGAAGATTTGCGCGCATCCGCCATTGTAGTCATTGCCAACACCATAGTCGATTAGCTTCTTATTTTTCTCTATGTTCTCGTTATGGGTCATTCACCATTTCTAATATAAAGTAGCGTAAAGTTGTAACTTATATCTCGCTATGGAAGCGCTAAAACATACCGGTGTAGTGAGTTTACATTATTCACCCACAGAACTTTAGTTATTAGAGAGTTCCGGTCGGACGGTTTTTCACGGAACAGATTTCCGGCGTTGTTGCACTAGTGAGCCACGGATGACGAGATGCTGCTCTGTAATTGATTTAAGTAAAGTCTGAATGCCATTAAAACAGTTGGCTCCATCTTTTGACACTTCTTCCACGCCCGTCCTTGCACGCTACACCGCTACAACAAAGATGACGGGGAGAAGACACTGCCAATGGTGAGCCACGTAAACAAGACCGCCCACAAAACGGCGCATCCTGAACAACTTGAAGATGGTCTGTAAAACATAATTTTTGCAACATTTTGACCAAAGAACCACCATTACATGTTATGGAGACCACAAGGAAATGTTTTAAATTTAGAAAAAAAATCATAATATGACCCCTTTAATGCGCCTTGTAATCCGGTGCGCCTTTTGTATGAAAATAGACCTGACTTGACCCGCTAATCGGCAGTGCGCCTTATATTCCGGTGCGACCTATGGTCCGAAAAATACGGTAAAATGCCTAAAAGTAACCATTTCTCGATTTTGATTTATTAATTTTCCCTCGGGGATTAATAAAGTACTTCTGATGCTGATTCTAAACATAAAAATAACATTATTGAAACCTGGGATGTGCTTAATACTATGATTAAAAAATCTAGCAAAAAGGATTTTACAGCTTATCTGGTAAAAGATGACAACTCAATTATTGAAAATATAGAAGAAATAGCTGAGGAATCCAATACATTTTTTGTGAATGTTGGCCCAAATTTGGCAAAAAATATTAAGTTTAATATGAATGATGAAAAAAAGTTAAGGCGTGTATCTGACATTAAAAATTCAATGTTTCTTGGCGGAGTTTGTGAAAGTGATGTGTTAGAAGTGGTAAGAAAGTTTAAAAACAAAAAATCTGTCGATGGTAACAACGTGGATATGTCACTTGTTAAAGAAGTGATGGATTGTGTCCTGAAGCCGTTTACTTATATATGTAATACATCTTTATCAACTGGAACTTTTCCTGACAAAATGAAAATTGCTAAAGTTATTCCGATTTATAAAAATGGTGATAAACATATGGTCTCAAATTATAGACCTGTGTCTCTACTACCTCAATTTGCAAAAATTCTTGAGAAATTATTTGTAAATAGACTTGATAAGTTCATTGACAAACATGAGCTACTGAATGACCATCAGTATGGGTTCAGGAGTAATCGATCTACATCCCTAGCAGTGATGGACTTTGTAGAAAACGTAGCTACAGCAATATAAAAAAAGCAACACACCGTTGGAGTATTTATTGATTTATGTAAAGCTTTTGACACAATCGATCATTCCTTACTTCTGCAAAAATTGGAAAACTATGGCATAAGAGGTGTTTCACAAGAGTGGTTAAGTAGTTATTTAAGTAATAGATCTCAATATGTGGAAATCAATAAGACTAAATCACAGCCAAGAAGAGTAACTTGTGGGGTTCCACAAGGCTCGGTATTGGGACCTAAGTTATTTATACTATATTTAAATGATATTTGTTCAGTATCTAATAAATTGAAATGTATTATGTTTGCAGATGATACAAATGTATATTGTTCAGGAGAAGACTTGAAGGAAGTGTTGAGGGTAATAGAGGTTGAGTTGTTTCAGCTAAAAAAATGGTTTGATATCAATAAGTTATCATTAAATGATAAGAAAACTAAATTTATGGTGTTTAGTGGTGCAAGAACAAATCGTGAAGTAAAACTAAAATTAAATCAAGTGGAAATTGATAGAGTATATGAAACTAAATTCTTGGGAATAATAATTGATCATAAATTATGTTGGAAACCGCATATTGAATATATAAAGGGAAAAATATCCAAATCCATTGCCATTCTTTATAAAGTAAAACACATGCTGAATAAGAAATGTTTGCATATGTTATATTATTCTTTTATTTTTCCATATTTAACATATTGTGTTGAAGTTTGGGGAAATGTTTATAGAACAAACATAGACCCAATAATTAAACTTCAAAAAAGGGTAATAAGAATAATACACAAAGCGTGCTACTATGAACATACCAATCCATTATTTATAAGTTCTAATGTGTTAAAATGTTCAGATATTGTGTTTTTAAAAACAATGGAAATTATGTTTCGAGTAAAGAACAACAGCCTTCCAGCTTGTATGCTTAGGTTATTTCAATTAAGAGGAGAAACCCATAATTTACGGGGGGTATTGATTTTTGAAATAGGTAAAGCAAGAACGAATATTAAATACAAATGTATTTCAGTTTTAGGAGTTAAATGGTGGAATAAGCTCAGTGATGAGTTGAAGACATGTACTTCTTTGTTAAGGTTTAAGAAAACATTGAAAGGTGAGATAATTGAAAATTATAAAATATAGTAACAATTACTTTCATTCCATTGATTTTTTTTTTTTTTTTAACATTGATGTTCCAGGTAATCTTATTTTCAGTGAAGGTATAGGATAGGCAAATATAAGCTTTGGCTTCAGCCTATTCCTTTTTCGGTCATGCTTTTTCTTTTCTTTTCTTTTCCTTTTGTGTGTAAATGTGTATGATTGTTATACTGTATATGTATAGTCTGTACTTTTAAACTGGTCACACAAAATGGTTAATGGTTGATGGTTGATTATATGACCGAAATAAACTTATTTCATTCATTCATTCATTCATTCATATTTCATTCATTCATTCATTCATTCTGATAATTAATTGAGTACCCACCCAGGCCTACAAGGACACTTCATTAGGCACACCTGCACAATATAGTGATTTTCAAAATTTGAAGAATACACTTGAAAAATGTTTGATTGACAGTGTCAAAGAGATCCTAGTTCAGGGGTGTCAAACTCATTTTAGATCGGGGGCCACATGGAGAAAAATCTACTCCCAAGTGGGCCGGACTGGTAAAATCACGGCACAATAACCTAAAAATAAAGACAACGTCAGATTGTTTTCTTTGTTTAAAAATAGAACAAGCACATTCTGAAAATGTACAAATCATAATGTTGCTGGGGTTTTTTTACACTTACATGTTGCGGTTAAAAGTATTCTATCTTTATTTGTTATTTATATTTTCTGAAAAAATAATGTGATAATGTTCATCAGTCAACTCATTGGTGTTAATTTACAATCTATCAAGATAAAAAATATATATATCAAAATCAAATTACAGGATGTTATTTATGTTTGATAATTTTCCTCGACTGATGTACTAACATCATGTGGTTTATTTTTTTTACATATGTAGCATCATCTACAAAGATACAAAGAATTGCTATTGCACCATCTAGTGGACACATTTAGAGCAGCAGTTTCTTTCATTCAAAAATTTCAGCTCACTTTTATACTTAGCAAACTCATCCTGCGGGCCGGATAAAACCTGTTCGCGGGCCTGATCCGGCCCACGGGCCGTACGTTTGACTTCTCTGTCCTAGTTGAACACAATTCTGACATGTGTATTATTACTGCACAACAACCTATGGATCATTATCTTTGTGAAAGCATATTTTGGATCTCATCAGTTTCAGCCGTGCACAGATGTAGTGGCGACCACTATGTTGAAAGAAACTGCTGATGATATAGACGGGTCACTTAGCAAGGCTGGTGTGGAGGTAAAACATGGGATAGAAACATTGCACGTACCATTATGCATGACCCAGTGCTCCGGCACATAAAAACTCTCACTCAAATTAATCATCAAGAAACTAAATCCATTTTCTTGAGTGTACAGCAATTGCTCTCCACCGGGCTATTATTGTTTATGAGCACTCATTACCCACAACCCCATTCTGCCCCCCCCCCCCCCCCCCCGCACCCCTCCTCTCCTGCCCTTCCTATCTACCCACCTTCCTCTCCTCCCGTCTTCCTCTTGTGCCCGCCGCCGGTAGGTTTCCTGGCATGCTGCTTCTCCATCCTCTGCCTTTTGTTTCCACCAGTGGACAGCCATTCTTCACTTGTGCTGTGTCAGTAAATATTTATTGCCCTTCCTTTTCCTCTGCGTCCCGACTCCAGTGCGTGTCTAAGTGAACGTTTGCGTGTTTGCATGAGGGTTGTCCCGATACCGATATTTTGGTACCGGTACCAAAATGCATTTCCATACTTTTCGATACTTTTCTAAATAAAGGGCACCACAAAAAAATTGCGTTATTGGCTTTATTTTTACCAACATATCTTAGGTTACATTAAACATATGTTTCTTATTGCAATTTAGTCCTTAAATTAAATAGTGAACATACAAGACCGCTTGTCTTTTAGTAGTAAGTAAACAAACAAAGGCTCCTAATTAGTCTGCTGATGCATGCAGTAACGTATTGTGTCATTTATCATTCTATTATTTTGTCAACATTATGAAGCACACACTGTAAAAAAGTATTATTAATCCACTTGTTCATTTACTGTTAATAACTGCTTATTTTCTGTTTTAACATGTCATATCTACACTTCTGTTAAAATGTAATAATCACTTATTCTTCTGTTGTTTGATACTGTACATTAGTTTTGGATGATACCACAAATTTAGATATTGATCCGATACCAAGTAGTTACAGGATCATACATTGGTCATATTCAAAGTCCTCATGTGTCCAGGGACATATTTCCTGAGTTTATAAACATAATATGAATTTTAAAAAAAGAAAAAATATATTTTTGGACAATAAAAAAATATCAGTGTAATCATAGTAGTATCGACTTCATACGCTATTGTACTTGGTATCATTACAGTGGATGTCAGGTGTGGATCCACCCATGGCATTGGTTTATATTGTGACGCCGGTGAGCTATTGTATCCTCCTACGGTGTGTCACTACACACCGGACATGTTTAGATATTCCTCATCCTCCAGTGATAATGTTACCTGTAAGAAACGTACTTTATCCGTCGCCATGGAGGCGAGGATTAGTGATTTAGAAGTAGCTGCAACACTGCCGACTGCGGATGGATGTTAGCTGCTAGCTAGCTAGCCATGTCTTAAAGCACCTCTTCCTGAGGGCGTTTCAGTGTTGTAACTTCACCTTTATTGTTAGTTTTTAAGCCAAAATGCGTCTGTTGTCTCTTTTCTGTCTACACGCTGTGTCTGCTTGTAAGTACTCTGTGTGTGTGCGCTGCCAAACATGCTCCTCTGCTCGTAAAACCAGCAATGTCATTACGTGACGACGCACCGTCATACCCGTTAAATTTTTTTTTTTAATTGGGGAACCGGTACTTTTCAAACAAAGTACAGTACTGTTTTTGACTCCTTATTACCGCAATATTACAGTAGTACCAGTATACCGTGCAACCCTAGTCTGCATGTTTAGAAGCAATACGGAGTGTGCGACCCCCCTCTTCACCTTAACTTTGACAATGTCACTTGCCCTATCAGTCGCCCTCCATCTTCACTTCCTCACCCGCTCCCTCCATCGTGCATGTGCCGATAAGCGGCAAGAGGAAAGAGAGGAGGAAGTTGTTGCTGGTTTCTCCTGCACTCTCCCTCCCTTTACATCCTCCGCTAGAGTTCACCTAAGAGGTTCTGAGAGTCGATGCATGTGACCTTAGTCTGCAAAAAAAAAAAAAAAAAAAAAAAAAAATCACCACGCGGCCCCTGGACACACAAACACACACACACTCCGGCTCCCAAGGGCCCCCGTGGCATCGTGCTGCAGAGGGCTTCCTTCCTGCGTTAAGACAAAGGAAGCTGGGGACCGACGCGGGACGCGGGTCTGCTGCTTCAAAGCCACAGGAAGCAGTGGTGTTGTCTCTTCCTGTGGAGGGTGTTGGAGCATAGGGGGAGTGGGGGGGGGGGGGGCACTCGCCTGTGTTTTCACAGCCAGGGATGAGTGTGTATGCTAGTGTCCGACACGGTGTAGGTACGCCACACCCTCCACCCCATCTCTGACCTCACATTTGAACACGTATTAGCTTGAGAGGCACTCAACAGACACGCAACGTTCTAATCATGAAATACGTTTTGTCTTTAATAGCTGTGAATAATTATGACTTTTGGTCTGATCTCACAGAAATGTTACGGAATACCGTATATTTTGGACTATAGAGCACGCCGGTGTGTTTAAGCCACACCCACTAAATTTTAGAAGGAAAGCATTTTCCACATATTAGCCGCACCAGACTATAAGCCGCAGATACATACGTTGTGAAATGAGTTATTTACACATACCGTATTTTCCGCACCATAAGGCGCCCTGGGTTATAAGCCGCGCCTTCAATGAACGGCATATTTCAAAACTTTGTCCACCTATAAGACGCCCCGTGTTATAAGCCGCATCTAACTGCGCTAAAGGAATGTCAAAAAAACAGTCAGATAGGTCAGTCAAACTTTAATAATATATTAAAAACCAGCGTGATGTGGGCGCGCATGGAGTCGTATATCAACATGGACGGAGCTGCGTGAAAAAAGCCACCCGGCCTCTTCGCGTAAACTTACCTTAACCACTCGCTCATCTTTTCTTCATCCATCCCTTCGAGTTAGCTTTTATGATGACGCCGGCTGGAAAGGTCTCTTTTGGCAAGGTCTTCCTTTTGAATATCACCATGGGTGGAAGTTTCTGGCCATTAGCATGGCAAGCTAGAACCACAGTGAAGGATGACTTCTCATTCCCTGTGGTGCGAATATTCACCGTACGTGCTCCCGTTGTATCCACAGTGCGGTTCACAGGAATATCAAAAGTCAGTGGAACCTCGTCCATGTTGATAATGTTCTCTGGCCGGATCTTTTTTTCAGCTATCTTGTTTTTACAATATGCACGGAAAGTAGCCAGCTTTTCTTGAAAGTCTTTAGGCAGTTGCTGTGAAATAGTAGTCCGTGTGCGGATGGAGAGATTGCGTCTTTTCATGAACCGGAAACCTGTCGCTTAGTAGGAGCCATTTTGTGGTCTTTACAGATGTAAACACACAAAGGAAATGAAACGTACGGTAATATCCGCGCGCTTCTTCTTCTTCTTCTACGCGGGCGGGTGGTTGCTTACAGTAGAAGAAGAAGCGCTTCCTGTTCTATGGGGGCGGGTGCTTACCTTGGCGGTTGCTTGCGTAGAAGAAGAAGCACTTCCTCTTCTACGGGGAACAAAGATGGCGGCTGTTTACCGTAGTTGCGAGACCGAAACTTTATGAAAATGAATCTTAATATTAATCCATATATAAAGCGCACCGGGTTATAAGGCGCACTGTCAGCTTTTGAGAAAATGTGTGGTTTTTAGGTGCGCCTTATAGTGCAGAAAATACGGTAAATATTTTGTACATTTTGAGTTTGTTTCTTAGACTTAGACTTAGACTTCCTTTTTATTGTCATTCAAATGTGAACTTTACAGCACAGATAAGAACGAAATTTCATTACATAAGTTCATGGTAGTGCAGGATAAAAAAGCAATAAGATGCATATATAAATACATAAATATATATAAGTAATATATAAATATATATATAAAATAAATAAATAAATATAAATATATATAAATAAGTAAATAGATTGGTGGCGACTTGTCCAGGGCGTACCCCGCCTTCCGCCCGATTGTAGCTGAGGTAGGCTCCAGCGCCCCCCGCGACCCCAAAGGGAATAAGCGGTAGAAAATGGATGGATGGATGGATAAATAGATTACTGTACAGTTCAATATATTGCACTTTCTCACATGCGTCCACGTTTATAGATGTATGTTATATTGTCTTTTTTTTTATTCCAGCGAGTTAATCCATTTTGTGGGGAGTTGAGGGGATAATTTAATCATAATGCGTTCAAGAGTCTTACGGCTTGAGGGAAGAAGCTGTTACTGCTGTTGTTTTGCTCTCCAATCAGCTAAACAGACTCAATAACTCCATGGTGAGGTTTTGGTGAGTTTACTGAGGAATTTGTGAAACTGAAACAATACAAAAATATTGCCGTTGTAAGTTAATAATACTAACACACACTCTCGTTAAAGTATTTGCATATTAGCTAATGCTAACAACGCTAGCTTCATTACATTACAATGGCACATACAGATATGCAAGAAAACACTCCTCCAGACATCACACATGGGACAATTTAGTAAGTATGAATAGTTTTAGTTATATTAGAAAACTTACAAATGTTGCTTGGAGTGATGTATGAATAATCCATATGAGTAGGAACGCTACATACAAATAGAGGACGGAAGGCCACTTGTACTTCCGTTTTAAAGCACTAAACAGAAGGAAATGTTGTAGACATTCGACCGTCAGCGCCGTCAGTGAAAAAGATGGCGCCATAGCACCAACAATGGCACACCATTTCAATGTTTTGGTTTGTCTTTTATTAAATATATTTGCATTTTGGCCGTCAGCGAAGACAAATCCATAAATTACTCGCACCGTTTTATAAGCTGCAGGGTTCAGAGCGTAGGACAAAAGTAGCGGCTTATTGTCCGTGTTGGCATTGAGCTATTGAAACTGATTCCCAGTATCTAGAGCAGGGGGTGCCTAAACTTTTTCCACTGAGGGCCACAGACTGACAAATTAAAGGATTTGGCGGCCCGATTTTTTTATTTTTCGAAGAACTAGAAAATGCAATTTCGATAGAAATTTCATGTGAATGCTGAAGAGCCAATGCCAAATCAAAATGGTAACAGTTGGTTTGTTGGCCAAATAGCGTCAAGTAACAAAAAATATGAGCAAAATGAGCTAAAAAACCTAACAAAAAAACAGCTAGCATTCTAACAGTATTATGTTAACATGCTGTCTATAGCATCCTTACAGTTAGCAGTAGTAAAATACAGAAATATATTACACTTAGGTTTATATTCTGCTAAAGTAGCCAATGTTAACATGCTAAAAGGCTAACTGTAATGTGTCAAAAAACTAAATTCAATACTCTAAAATGTGTACCTTAAAAATGTGTTTAAAATGCTAGCATGCTAACATTAGCAGGCATCAAGTACCAAAATATGACTGGGGTGTTTACTTACAAAATTTGCTTACAAAAAGATAGCATATTAACGCTAAAAAGGTATACTTTGTCAAATAACAAAATATTTGATGCTGAGGTGTGTTTTATTATATATATATATACATATATATATATATATATATATATATATATATATATATATATATATATATATATATATATATATATATATATATATATATATATGAATTCATATATACAGTATATATATATATATATATATATATATATGAATTGTCTATATATTGGTGCTTGGCCCCCAAAACACTACAGTTTTAACAGGTGACATGTCCTTTAAAAAATACAAAATAAATATTGTATAAAAAATACAACAGTATGTACTACAAACAACTATGAAGTAATGTAATAGTAATGTACAGCATGTATCTTGGAGAAGAGACTTCTGTGATGTCTCCTTTAATGTGTGTCAAACACACCATCAGCAGCTTCTCCATATTTCCATGGATAACTATCTGCCTTTTGTACATTATTTTCCTGTCTCTGGCTGGTGTTACAATCCTCCTGCTTCAGTACAATGCAGACACAATCGGTTATGTTTTGATAATGTATTTCTTATATTTAATGAATAGCATCCACTTCTTCCCAGCACTGTCCTTCACACTCGCTTTCTACCTTCCCATGGTTGGAAAACAAAGTCATGTCAAACTCTAGTTATAAGCTAATGCTAGCGAGTAAGACGAGATATCGCAGTATGTGTTCATATGTGCTTCTGTTGTTTGAGGTTTACTTCTGGTCTCAAACTGGTGCTTAGTTTGGGAGCTGCTTTTTTCTCTCCCCTTCCTCCCCCCATGTTTACCTCGGTTGTACTGAAAACAAATTGTACATCTTCAGTGCAATGACAATAAAGTTGTATTTTATTATTTTGGAAAGATCCTCCAGTGTTCAATGACCTATTCAAACTAATGGCAAGGATGCTTTTATCAAAATGTTTGACTTGCAACTTAAAGCATGTTAATTAGCCTGAGAGTGATTTGTCAAAGGCATGTTGGTTAATGTACAGAATTACAAAAAAAACCTCCTCTTAAAAATTATTTAATAACATTTTTGTAACAATGCCGATCAGTATCAAGTATTATATTTCACGTTAATAAACATATATTTTTTTTTTTTGCATATTAATGAGACAATTCAGGCATGTGCATGTGACAGGAGCTAATGTGTATTATTATGGCCTTGGCAAAGGTCTTGCTTATTTTGATTTCAACCAACCACTTGCAAAACTAGAAGTCTGCACCATCTGTTGCTTGGACTTTTTTAAAAGTGGAGTTGGAAAAATGTACATTTACTATGAGTATAAACCGTATGCACAAGCATGGATGAATGTATTATCCCTGGCACACAAAGCTCCGGCATGTGCGATGGCACTCACTAAAAGTTATTTCTAATTCTCATGAGGACACATTGCCACTTAACCATGTCCACAAGTCTATTATCCTCTATTGATTTATGGTGACAAAATCCTTAGCATCAGTCAGGGGTTTATGTTTGTTTTTTCAGCCTGTGCCACTTATCTTTGCAGAGTGTGTGTCCCAAGTAAGTGTGTGTAAAGATTTATGGCAGCGTTAGCGCCGGTGTTGTCAAAGCTTCCGGTGTGCATCCACATACATGTTTGTTTGTTTGGTGTCTGTTTGCCATGGCTCCTCTCAGTGCCCGGGACAGTTAATCAATCAAATATTTAAGCAGTGCTTCCATGCTCGGCGGGTAGTCCTACACGATCCGTGGCACTCCACCTCAACTGTTTCCCCCTGCTTCTCTCCTGTCATGTTTCCTCCTATTTTTCTATCTTGTTGGACTGATTAATAAAAAAATTAATAATAATAAAAAATACAAAAAAAAATACAAAATTCTACTCTTATTTGCACTTGCACTTTGTTTATTGTATGTTTGTGAGTCCTCTCAATTGCTCTGTTGATTGCTATTCTGAATGTTGCTGGTTGCTGATTTTGGAATTGGAATTGTATTATTGTGTATTATTTTGTTGGACTGATTAATAGAAAAAATGAAAATAAAAAAAATAAAAAGTCCTACTGTATCTAAGGAATTACTCCCTACATTTGTGAACATGAAAAAGAACAAAAAATAAATAAATAAAATAAAAATAAACAAAGTGAAAGTGCAAATAAGAGTAGAAAATATGTTAATTTGTATTAATTTTTATTTTTTAATATATTTTATTTTTGTTCTTGTTCCATCCATCCATCCATCCATTTTCTTCCGCTTATCCAAGGTCGGGTCGCGGGGGCAGCAGCCTAAGCAGGGAAGCCCAGACTTCCCTCTCCCCAGCCACTTTGTCCAGCTCCTACAAATTTAGGGAATAATTCCTTAGATACAGGAGGATTTTTTTTTAATTATTTGTTTTATTTTTATTTTTAATTTTGTATTAATCAGTCCAACAAAATAATACACAATAATACAATTCCAATACCAAACCCGAACCCGGCCCAGCAACATTCAGAATAGATATTAACAGAGCAATTGAGAGGACACAAACATGACACAAAACAATCCAAAGGTAGTCAAACAAAAATTAATAATATCATCAACAGTATCAATATTAATAAGAGTTCCAACATAGCAGTTATTAGAAATCCCCCATTTACATTATCATCACAGCCATTTATAATTGCGTACACTTGTAGGGACCTTGCCTCGCTCTCCTTCACCTCACCTTTTTCCCCCTGCTACCCTCCTGTCACGTTCCCTCCTATTTTTCTATCTTGTTGGACTGATTAATAAAAAAAAAAAAGTAATTAAACAAAAATAATAAACATATTTTTCTACTCTTATTCGCACTTGCACTTTGTTTATTGTATGTTTGTGTGTCCTCTCAATAGCTCTGTTGATTGCTATTCTGAATGTTGCTGGTTTTGGAATTGGAATTGTATTACTATTGTTTTACTGTGCATTATTTTGTTGGACTGACTAATAAAAATAAAATAAAATAAAAAAGTCTTCCTGTATCTATGGAATTATTCCCTAAGTGTGTAAACATGAACAAGAACAAAAATAAAATAAATAAAATGAATAAACAAAGTGCAAGTGCAAATAAGAGTAAAAAAAAAATTGTTTTATTTTATTTGATTTTGTATGTTTTTTTAATCTTTTATTTTTGTTCTTGTTCATGTTTACACATTTAGGGAAGAATTCCTTAGATACAGGAGGACTTATTATTATTTTTTTTTTAATTCATCAGTTCAACAAAATAATACACAATAATACAATAACAATACAATTCCAATTCCAAAACCAAACCTGGCCCAGCAACATTCAGAATAGCAATCAACAGAACCAATTGAGAGGACACACAAACATGACACAAAACAATCCAAAAGTAGTCCAAAAAAATGAATAATATCAACAACATTATCAATATTAATAAGCATTCCAACATAGCAGTGATTAGAAATCACAGTACATTACATTTACATTATCATCACAGCCATTTATAATCGCTCGCAGGGTCCTTGCCTCGCTCTCCTCCACCTCGACTTTTTCCCCATGCTTCCCTCCTGTCACGTTTACGCTTATTTTTATATCTTGTTATTTTTCTACTCTTTATTTGCACTTGCAGTTTGTTTATAATTGTATTACTATTGTTTTACTGTGCATTATTTTGTTGGACTGACTAATAAAAATAAAATAAAATAAAAAAGTCTTCCTGTATCCATGGAATTATTCCCTAAGTGTGTAAACATGAACAAGAACAAAAATAAAATAAATAAAATGAATAAACAAAGTGCAAGTGCAAATAAGAGTAAAAAAAAAATGGTTTTATTTGATTTGATTTTGTATGTTTTTTTAATCTTTTATTTTTGTTCTTGTTCATGTTTACACATTTAGGGAAGAATTCCTTAGATACAGGAGGACTTATTATTATTATTTTTTTAATTCATCAGTTCAACAAAATAATACACAATAATACAATAACAATACAATTCCAATTCCAAAACCAAACCTGGCCCAGCAACATTCAGAATAGCAATCAACAGAGCAATTGAGAGGACACACAAACATGACACAAAACAATCCAAAAGTAGTCCAAAAAAATGAATAATATCAACAACAGTATCAATATTAATAAGCATTCCAACATAGCAGTGATTAGAAATCACATTACATTACATTTACATTATCATCACAGCCATTTATAATCGCTTGCAGGGTCCTTGCCTCGCTCTCCTCCACCTCGACTTTTTCCCCATGCTTCCCTCCTGTCACGTTTATGCTTATTTGTATATCT
Source organism: Nerophis lumbriciformis (assembly GCF_033978685.3). Taxonomy (NCBI): domain Eukaryota; kingdom Metazoa; phylum Chordata; class Actinopteri; order Syngnathiformes; family Syngnathidae; genus Nerophis; species Nerophis lumbriciformis. The sequence goes on from NC_084559.2 coordinate 42,983,871, forward strand.
TGTTATTTTTCTACTCTTTATTTGCACTTGCAGTTTGTTTATAATTGTGGCTTACACATTGACTTTCTGACAGTAAGCAAAGCCCCTTAAAGAGCTGCCGTCTGTCTGTCTCCCGTCCGCATTCTTTCTAGGAATGAGTCCGCCTGTCTCCCCAAGGGGATCTCCATTGTGGATTACCATCCTTTTCTGCCTAATTATCTAGTGGCTTTCACTGCCTTTGACACATAATTATCAAAGGCCTAAATAATTGTCTTTTGTTATTGCTGGTGTTTAGATGTAGTTTCAGCAGTTGCAAGCAAGGGAGCATTGCGGTGAGAAGAGAAGAATGAAGTACAGTGGAGCCTCTGATTATGAAACTCTTCTTTTCAAATTACGAACCGCCAACCAAACAAATATTTGTGCTTTCGCATACGAACCTTGTCTTGTGCAATGTGAATTCACTGTGATATATTGAAGTATGTTGATGTCATCACTTTATCTTGATAGTTTGAAATGTGTGCTTGTTGTGAATACTGTTTCAGTTTCAGTTTATTTGGAACATGCATACGATACATTGTAATGCATCACATATTTACAGTTGTTTCATTACAGCACGTACAAAAAGGAGTAGGAAGAAGCTGAGCTTATTTAATCCTACCCCTTTTCGCATCATAGCAATTGTATCCCATTTCCTTGTTCTCTGTAACAGAACAGTGAAAACATACATAATAATGAATATACCATAGTAAGTAAACACATATTAAATACATAAATAATATTTATCTAGAAAAAAAAGGTTCAGATGTTCATCATAATTCTTGTTCTGTGTACTTTGTGAACACTTGTAGTTTGAACAGTCTCTTAAACTGAATCATATTGGAGCTTTGTTTGATTTCTTTGGTTATTCCATTCCATAATTTAATTCCACATACAGATATGTTAAAGGTTTTAAGTGTTGTACGAGCATACAAATGTTTTGAATTAGATTTTCCTATAAGGTTATATGTATCTCTTTTGTTGAGAAGAATTGTTGTACATTCTTGGCTAGCAGGTTATAGTTTGCTTTGTACATCATTTTAGTTGTTTCAATATATAAAGGGTTTGTATTTTCTATTGTTATGTTATTCTAACTGATCTTTTTTGTAACACGGTTAGTGAATGAAGTGCACATTTGTAGTTGTTTCCCCATATTTCTAAACAATAACTCAGATATGGTAACACTAGTGAACAGTAAAGAATATGAAGTGATTTTTGGTCCAGAACATGTTTTGCTTTATTCATTATTGACTTGTTTCTTGCTACTTTATGTTGTATATTTTTTTACATGAGATTTCCAGTTCATTTTATCATCTATTATTACACCCAAAAATGTGTTTTATTTTACCCTTTCAATGTCTACTCCATCTATTTGTATTTATGTTTGACTTTCTCTTCTACTGTTACCAAATAGCATCATTTTAGTTTTACTGAGATTCAAAGATAGTCTGTTTTTGTCAAACCATCTTTTTAATTTGTTCATTTCTTCTGTTATTATTTGTGTGTGTTCTCTCCTGAACAAAAGGCAGTTGTATCATCTGCAAATAATACTAACTGAGGACAAATTGATTTACAGTTCATCCAAAGTTTGAATAAATGCTGGGCGTCGCTGAAGTTGAGTCATTGCCATGTTTGGTGACTCAGTTTTGTTTTCATGGCTCGGAGGATTGTAAATGTGATGTCCTCATTATTCATAAATTCAAATACAGAGATGGTTGCAAATATGCTCAAAAAGTGCAATCTCAAATTTCATATCACAATTCATTGAGGTGTTAATTAAGGGCCAAACGCATCTGTTTTTGACCGCTGATAATAGATCAATTTAAAACCGTTATTTTGGCTCTCATGTAGCCACACCTCTGTCTAAAGTCACTCTTCTGTTTCCAGCATTGTCCCACCCTCAAGTCCATCGGATTGGTATCACACAGAGCCAGTACAGCAGTGAGAGTAATGCATGCCCACAATGCTAAAAATGCCGATTTTGCTCATGAATGAATTATAATGGAACTGTGGCGGTATGCATCGTAACGTCACTTTACAACACACCATATAGAGTATGCACCTGGTCTACAAGGGAATACGACGTAGCAGAAGGCATCTGCATTGCCAATTCCTCGACTTTGTTGCGGTCACGAAAGGTGAAGTATTGGCACAAGAGTTGAGTTCCACCTCTACAAGCCGAGAGAGATCAAATCAAATCAAATCAACTTTATTTATAGAGCACATTTAAAATTTACCACAGGGGTAGCCAAAGTGCTGTACAATGAACAGGTTAAAAGATAAAACGAGTACCGAGCAAACACAACACAACACAAACAGAACACGATAAAAAAATAAATAATTTATAATAGAATTAATAAAAACATAAAAACATAAAAACAGGATCACAGCAGGTGTATTATGGGGCGCCATTGCAGGATGGATATCACTCAGTGTTAAAAGCCATGGAATAAAAGTATGTTTTTAAGAGAGATTTAAAAACAGGAAGAGAGGAGGCTTGTCTAACACTCAGGGGTAGGTCGTTCCAGAGCTTGGGAGCAGCAACGGCGAAAGCTCTGTCACCTCTAAGCTTCAGCCTTGTGTCAGGGACCGTCAACAGCAGCTGATCGGCTGATCTTAAGGATCGGGTGGGGCAGTAAGGCTGAAGGAGGTCGGAGAGATAGGTTGGCCCGAGGTTGTTTAGACATTTAAAAACAAATAAAAGGAGTTTAAAATGTATTCGGTAACGCACAGGGAGCCAGTGAAGGGACGCTAAAATAGGGGTGATGTGCTCACGTCTGCGGGTCTGTGTTAGCAGACGAGCAGCAGAGTTCTGCACGAGCTGCAGGCGGGCGAGGGAGGCCTGGCTAATGCCAACATACAGGGCATTGCAATAATCAAGACGAGTCGAGATAAAAGCGTGGATTAATTTCTCAAGATCATGTCTTGATAGAAGCGGTTTCACTTTCGCTATTTGGCGTAATTGATAAAAGCTTTTTTGAACGACGCTGCTGATTTGTTTTTCGAATTTAAAATCTGAGTCAAACTTTACCCCCAGGTTTGTGACACAGTCGCTGAGATACGGGGTCAGAGTGCCGAGGTCAACGTTGGGGGAGGGAGAGCGACTTGGACCGAACAACATAACTTCTGTTTTATCTTCATTTAGGCTCAGGAAGTTAGCTGAAAGCCAGAATTTGATGTCGTGCAGGCAGTCAATAAGACGTTGAACCGTGTTATTTTGTGCCATGGGAAAATAAATCTGGCAATCATCGGCATAAAAATGAAATGCAATACTGTACTTCCTAAAAATAGAACCAAGGGGGAGAAGGTAAAGCGCAAATAAAATTGGGGCAAGGATTGAGCCCTGGGGGACCCCATGTGGTAAAGGAGCTGTGGACGACATAAAACTGTCTACTTTTACACAAAAACTCCTGTCGGTTAGGTACGACCGGAACCAGTTGAGGGCGGCGCCCTTAATGCCCACACAGTTCTCAAGACGAGTGATTAAGGTGGCGTGGTCGACGGTGTCGAACGCAGCAGACAGATCTAAAAGCACCAGGACAACATATTTACCAGAATCAGTGGACAGGAGGATATCGTTAAAAACTTTTAGAAGTGCTGACTCTGTGCTGTGAGAGAGTGTGTTTTTACAACCGTCAGGTCAGGCGTCCGTAATTTTGCAACACTTTGCCTTTTTGGTGTAATGGTAAACCAGCGGTCTTCAAAGTGTGGCCGAGGGGCCATTTTTGTAACACAGCTATTTTATTCACCCATCGCACATTACGATATGTTTTATTATTTATCGTAAATTCCGGACTGTAATCCACTACTTTTTTCCCCCTACACTTTGTACCCTGCGGTTTATAAGATGGAGTGGCTAATTTATGGATTTTTCTTTGCTGATGGCAACAACAACAAAAAAATATTAAATGAAAACAAGTAAGAACACTGACAGGGTGTTTTATTGTTTGCTGTGGCGCCATCTTTTGGACGAATTTGCTTGCTGCAGGTGCTGCAGTGTCCTTCCATTTATCGATAGTGCTTTTTTTCCAACCGGAATGCTGTTCAATCTTCTGGCCGTCCATAACGGGACTACTTGTATGGGTTCCTCATTTATCACTTCAAGCAACATTTGCAGTGTAACTAAAACTGTTTATACTTACTAAAGCATCCCATGTGAGATGTATATAGGAGTATTTTCATGCATATTTGTTCATGCAATCGTAATGTAATTAAGCTAGCGTCGTTAGTATTAGCTAATATGCTAACACATGTACAAGTGTCTGTCTTAGTATTATTAACTTAAAACGGCATTCTTTTTGCATTGTTTCAGTTTCACAAAATCCTCAGTAAATTCACCAAAACGTCACCGTGGAGTTCTCGAGTTTGTTTAGCTGATTGGAGAGCTAGCTTCTGCAGCAAGTGGGTCCATGACGATAACTTCTGTTTTGTTTGATCAGCTGTTTTACTGCTGTGTTACAGACACCGTTTTGAAAACAATTAAGGCCAACATTTACAGACTCTTACTGCGTAAATAACTCATGTCGCAACAAATATATATGTGGCTTATAGTCGAGTGTGGCCAATATATGGAAAATGTGTTTTCTTCTCAAATTTTGTGGGTGCGGTTTATATGTCAGTAGTTCCATAGTCCAGAAAATATGGTACTTTACACAGCTTGAGGAAGCTATTTGTTTACATTTTTGGAAACTTGGGAACTGACCCTGGGAACTATTCATGGCCTGTGCTTTTTGTATTTGTTTCAACTTAAAAGACATTTCAGTTAAATTGACATTTAGAAAAGTAAACATAACTTTATATTAGGAAGCTAATTACTTGTTTACATTTTTATTTACTTTATAAGACATGCTACTGAGCCTGGGATATCCCTTAAGACTTTGTTAGGGTTTTCAAACAAATGCTGGCTAATGTCTAACACAGTAGTTCTTAAACTTTTTTCACCATATACAACCTCAGAAAAAAACTTGGTTCACCAAGTACCACCATAATAACCAACATTGAAATACAGGAGCGCAGTAGGCCTAAGTATTCTTTAAAAACAAAGGCAGAGGTTTTATTTACCAATGTATTATTTTTGGCCACAGTTTAAACAGTAGCACTGTTTGAATATAGGAATACAAAACACTGTACTTATGTTCACGTGATTCTTTGGCATACCACATTTGAAAAATTACTGGCTTAGCATGAAAAAAAAAATGCAAATCTGAAAAACTGTTTAACATATTTATGCTTTAAGTCATTTAAACAAAGTTTAGTGTTGGAATTTGTCATTTTTCAAACTTTGACAAAAAATGTTGAGCATCAGTTATCGGCTTTCTTGACTACTATTAATCAGTATTGGCCCTTAAAAAAAATTGGTCGAACACTAGTGTTAAAAATTAACAGTTTGTCAAAATATGCCCAAAGACTGAGGGATCATCTTTCATGGACGAGGACTTCTAACCTCTAACTTCAAGTTCACGTTCCTGCTTTTGTTGTCGGAAGACAGTTAAAGCCTACTTTTTAAGTGGGTTCAAGGAAAAGAAAATTATCCAGAAGAGGATTTTCAATAATATATTTCAGTCATCAGTCTGTGGCTCTGTTTTCATTCCTATCTTATCTGTTTTGACTCATCTACAGTCAGCACCGCCCCATGGCCCACCCTCCCTCAACTTCATTCCGCATATCCAGCTGCTTTCACCTTACAGGAAAGGCCAGTGGAGAAACCCCTCAACATCTGTGTGTTGGCTTTAGCTCAACAAGTTTTCCCACATGTTTCTGTTCCCTGTCCGATATGTGACACAACAGCTGGCCTGCTGGAGCATTGGGATCAGTACGTCCAACGCCGGCTTAGATGGGGAGAAACCAGTAGTTCCCCACCTGATTTTGAATAGCCCACCAAAGAATCAAAGCTTATTTACTTCAAACTCTTATTGTTCAATTCAGATATTATGCCTCTGATGAATGACAGATGACCACATAATTGTATAAAGACAATGCACACACTGTTTGAGTGGACTTACATGTCCTTTCTTTTTGTCAAAGTAGCTCTCATAGTGATGAAAGTGGGAAAGCCCTTGTCTAAGATTTTGTATAATATATTTAAGTTGTTGTTCTAAGTCACAGGTGTCAAACTTAAGGCCCACGGGCCAGATCTGGCCCTCCATGTCATTTTATATGGCCCGCAAAAGCCCGGAAATAATATGTGTCAATAAAATACCTTATATTTTCTTTCTTTACTTTCTTGTTTTCTTACTAAAGTTATTGTTTTTTTTCTAGTTCGACAGGGAAAAAATAGTGTCTAATATTGCAACAACTATTATATTATCCAACTTTTTTGGTCAACATCCAAATAAATACTTAAATATCTGCTCAACTTATGATTTCGAAGAAAGTTATCCATCAAATTGTACACTATAAAAATGACCACTAGATTTTACTTTAAAATGTTTTTTTACAGCATATTACTGTAAGTTGAAAACAAACAACCAATATTTGTTTTTTTTACAGTAAAATTCTGTCGACTGAGCTGTCAGTTTTTTTGTTTATTTTTTTACTGTAAAATCCACGGTTAACGATTTTATGGTAAAAAACAGGCAGCTGAGTTGCCAAAATAAAATGAAACAGCTGTACTGTATTTCTATTTACAGTAATAAGTTGTAAAAATAATAACAATAATTAAAAAAAACCACCATATATTTTACGGTAAAAGTCTGGCAACTAAGCTGACAGTTTTTTTCTGTAAAAAACAGTGGTAAAATCCACAGATTTGTTTTACTCTTTATGTAAAATGTTTTTAAAATATTTAAATTCATAGGCAAATGCATTAATTTTTTACTGTTACAAGCGGCCCTGTAATGGCAGCCATGACTGTGGTGTGGCCCTCAATAAAAACAAGTTTGACACCCCTGTTCTAAGTCATTCTAGGAGTATTATGACCAGAAGAAGGTTTGTTTTTCTTCCACTTGTGTTTGCTAACCACAGTTTTCAGTGTGGCTTGTGCTGCAAACCCTGAGTTGTCAAAATCACTGGTTTAGAGCCACACTGCTTTGAGGGCCTATTTGTCAACCTATTACCACAGCCCACCATATGTGCGCAATGGAAGCTGTCAGAAAGGGCTGATTGATATAGCCTTTGCTGGGCATATTATTCTTCATTTGAGTCATCTTCAGAATAGGAGTCTTGTTCGGGGAAGAGATCTTTGTGTATTCTACCTCCTAATTTCAGCAAACAGATGACTTTGAATGGAAATGGAACTGTGAGTAGGGAATCATAAGGAAACAATCCAGTTAGAGGAAGAAAACGCATTGTGGTCTATTGCTGTATTTCAAAGCAATTACATTTTGCAAGAAATAATGTGTTTTTTTCTAACCAGAGTTGCCAAAACTGCTTCATTTAAAGTAATGAACTCCGTCTGAGACAGCCTTTGCACTAGGGTTCTACGGTATACCGGTACTATAAAGTATTGCGGTATTAATCAATTGAAATCAGTACTATACCACCTTTGAAAATTACCGCTACCGCTCTTTTATCTGAGTGCCGCTTTGTGGCGGTGACTACAGATGTTGAGTAATAACATCTTGGACAGGTAGAATGTCAAAAAACTACAATTCGACTGGTTGATAAAGAGGGTGGTGAAGTACAATATGGAGGTATTTGGATTTCAAAACTAACAATAAAAACTACAATTCTACTGGTTAATAAAGAGGGTGGTGAAGTACAATATGGAGGTATTTGGACTTCAAAATTAACGATCACAAATACAATTCTACTGGGTAATAAAGAGGGTGGTGAAGTACAATATGGAGGTATTTAGACTTCAAAACTAACAATAAAAGTGACGCTTTAAACAGGGAGTTTGCAAGTACTGTTTTACACCTTTCCTGCTCGTCGGCTCCCAGACCATGGTCGAGGAGAGCAGGAGACCTTTCACTTCACAATGAGTCCGTAAAGCTCCGCTCTTTGGTCGAAATGACGAGGCTGTCAATTAGTTACAACTTGGTCACTTTATTTATAATTGCCACAGGGCACACATGGACATCCAACATGCTATTAACACTCTTGCCCATGCTAGCGCTACCTCTCCTAACTTGCCCACTCACTCACTCACTCACTCACTCACTCACTCACTCACTCACGTCACTCACCCCACTAACTGCCATTCTTAAAGGTGCACACACATACGCTACTCTCACAACAGCTGCTTTAAAACACGTCTCGCCAAATGTGGCGATTAGTATTACCACTTTTGCTCCAAACTTAGGTAAACATTTAAATAATAAGCATTCAGATCTGCACAAGGAGTTATAAAAAGTGACAGGTAATAATGTCCTGCTGTTCAGTACGGTGCAGACTGTAGTCGAGGAGCACAGGGAAGACGTTCCCTTCAGGGTCGATGCCATTTCAATGCCATTTAATTTATATTTTAACCTTGTAAAATTGTTCTTTGATTGTGAGTGTTTAATTTAGTGTAAGATTTTATGTTAAAATAAAGCCAATATTGACATTGTTTGTAGTTCCCTTTATTTGGAAAAGTATCGAAAAAGTATCAATATGCATTTTTGTACCAGTACTAAATTATTGGTATCGGGACAACCCTACTCTGTACACTTCATTATTAGTTCACTCTTCAAATACATAAGTCTGGCATTAGACTTCCAGCTCTTCTGTCTCACTCTCTGCGAGTTATACTTTTCCTGACAATGTTTTGAATGTCTGCCTGAAGATAATAAGGTTACATTTTGATTGACGATAGGTAGATAGCTATTCATTTAACAATATGTTCATTTACTATCATAACCGTGGTTTACAGTTATGTTTACCCACGGTACATCAGAAGTTGTGTTATGAATGTTTGGTATTTTATTGTACTGAATTGAATTAGTTGGCGTCAAGCAATCAGAAGATAGTTGTTTCCACTCTAGTTCCCCCTGTTCAGACCTGTCACAGAACTTCCAGTTAGTCCTGATTGTGTCTTTATTGGAATTTACCGAGTATATATCCAACATAGTTTAGTAACTTAAGGAATCAGTTGGCTCTTACCTAAATCGAAACCAATCTCTGAGATTATTCCGATCATGAGATTGGACCAAGAACGATTCCTTCAGAAGGGATGCACAATCAGGGAGACATAATTGCATGTACGGATTATTTGCTACACACATGCAGGAGTTACATGAATTCCAGGAGGGTGCATGTCTTGCTAGAACACTGGCTCAAATTTGACCACAAGCTCCATCCAACGAACACCGTGGTGTGAAGCCGCTTCTAAAATAGTAACCTTCATCACCATGGCAGGAAATAAACAGTTTCTTTAAAGTAGCATTATCACTGGAGGACAAAAAAAAAAGGAACGGCTAATCATGCTACACACACACACACTTGCTACACACACACACACACACACACACACACACACACACACTGAGCTGGACGACGCAAGAAGCTAACAGCTATAGTTTTAATGAAAAGTAGGGCTGGTCAATCCAGATGTGTATACTATCGATACATGTTATAGTATCAGTATATAAATGATACTAACGTGATTAAATCAATGTTTGTCTTTTCCTTTCTCTTATTAGTACAAAATATTTGTTTGTTATTGTTTACAATATCAGGGAGTAAGTCTCTGGACACAAGAACACTTTGAAGGCAAGCCTCAAATGATTTAAAATAGGAGCTGATTGTAGACGTAGCTTCTGTTTAGCTACTGTGCACTAGCCACTTATTTTGGTTAGAAAAATGTGTTCAGCATTTAATATTCCACATTTAATTTACAAAAATACGAGCAAATTCAAAATTGTGTCAGAAAACTAAAAATGTGTTACTGTGTTTAATTTGGTTACTTGCTATGAAATATTGTCAGTTTTATAATCTGTTCTCAAAGTATCAAGTCGGGACTTGAAATCAGATCAGGTCTGAAGCCAAAAAATCGGATTGGGTTCGAAGGCCAAAAATGTTAATTTGGGGCATCCTTCTTTCCAATCAAATATAAGTTTATTACCCATCCATCCATCCATCCATCCATCTTCTTCCGCTTATCCGAGGTCGGGTCGCGGGGGCAGCAGCCTAAGCAGGGAAGCCCAGACTTCCCTCTCCCCAGCCACTTCGTCCAGCTCTTCCTGTGGGACCCCGAGGCGTTCCCAGGCCAGCCGGGAGACATAGTCTTCCCAACGTGTCCTGGGTCTTCCCCGCGGCCTCCTACCGGTCGGACGTGCCCTAAACACCTCCCTAGGGAGGCGTTCGGGTGGCATCCTGACCAGATGCCCGAACCACCTCATCTGGCTCCTCTCGATGTGGAGGAGCAGCGGCTTTACTTTGAGCTCCCCCCGGATGGCAGAGCTTCTCACCCTATCTCTAAGGGAGAGCCCCGCCACCCGGCGGAGGAAACTCATTCCGGCCGCTTGTACCCGTGATCTTGTCCTTTCGGTCATAACCCAAAGCTCATGACCATAGGTAGATCGACCGGTAAATTGAGAGCTTTGCCTTCCGGCTCAGCTCCTTCTTCACCACAACGGATCGATACAGTGTCCGCATTACTGAAGACGCCGCACCGATCCGCCTGTCGATCTCACGATCCACTCTTCCCTCACTCGTGAACAAGACTCCGAGGTACTTGAACTCCTCCACTTGGGGCAAGATCTCCTCCCCAACCCGGAGATGGCACTCCACCCTTTTCCGGGCGAGAACCATGGACTCGGACTTGGAGGTGCTGATTCCTTTTGAACCTGCAACAATTTATAAACCACTCTAACTTGACCCATGCACACTTGGTTCCCCTCTCCCCCAGTCAAAATAACTGCATCTCAAGACATATCTATCCACTTGAACAGGAAAGACAAGTTGTCTCTTGGCTTTGGACACAATTGGATGGCTAGAAGCCACGTTATGAAAGTTTTCCAGGACTAGTCTTCTGTCTCCTGTTTCCTGGCCTCGGCTCACGGCCCCTTTTACACAAGGACCGGCCCGTCTAGCTAAGGCCAGAAACAGGACCTTGCATGACACATCAAGTTTTAAAGGGTTGACTTTACAACTCCCACAGGCTCGGTTCTGCCAGTGGAAAGCGTTTCCACCATGCATGGAGAAGTAGGCTGTGCAGCCATGAGATTTTGAATGTATAACTCAGGGGTGCTCACACTTTTTCTGCAGGCGAGCTACTTTTCAATTGATCAAGTCGTGGGGATCTACCTCATTCATATATATAATTTATATTTACTTATTTATGAAATATATGTTTTTGTTAGCAAGTTAAAGGTGTTTAATGATAATGCAAGCATGTTTAACACATATAGTTAATATTGTTAATAAATTAAAGGTGTTTAATGATAATACAGGTATGTTTAATACATATAGTTAATATTGTTAACAAGTTAAAGGTGTTTAAAGATAATGCAAGCATGTTTAACACATATAGTTAATATTGTTAACAAGTTAAAGGTGGTTAAAAATAATACAAGCATGTTTAACATAAATAGTTAATATTGTTAACAACTTAAAGGTGGTTAAAGATAAAACAAGCATGTTTAACACATATAGTTAATATTGTTAACAACTTAAAGGTGGTTAAAGATAATACAAGCATGTTTAACACATATAGTTAATATTGTTAACAAGTTAAAGGTGGTTAAAGATAATACAAGCATGTTTAACACATATAGTTAATATTGTTAACAAGTTAAAGGTGGTTAAAGATAATACAAGCATGTTTAACACATATAGATTCCTTTCTTTCATGAAGACAAGAATATAAGTTGGTGTATTACCTGATTCTGATGACTTGCATTGATAGGAATCAGACAGTGGTGATGATAATGTCCGCATTTTCGAATGGAGGAGAGAAAAAGTCCTCCTTTCTGTCCAATACCACATGAAAGTGGTTGGTTTTGGCATCTTATTTGTCCAGCTTCCGTACTCCTTTGTATACACAAGAAATACATTGTCGGCAAACTCCGTAGCTTGCTAGCTTGTGCACGCCAGCTTTCTGTGACTCTTATTTTGGTAGCGCAGGCAGGATGAAGCAGAGCTTTTATTGTGCAACTGTGCAGTCGGTCTTTGGAGTTTTGACGACATGTACGGCGCCAGAGTCTGTTGAAATAAAGTGTTTCTCGCCTTCCAGTCGGTAATTTTAATGAGCTGGCAGCAGCCAGCGTCATCTCAGAAGACCCTCGGGTGCCGTGAATGTCAATCAAGTGACGAAAGTGACGTCATAGTGAAGATTTATGATCGCTCATTTTTAGGACTATTTTTTTAATGCTTGGCTGGTGATCGACTGACACACCCTCCGAGATCGACCGGTAGCTCGCGATCGACGTAATGAGCACCCCTGGTATAACTGATTTTTTTTTTTTTTTGTGCATTGGAAGGAAATTATGCGTGGAATTGTCTTCCTGTGATGTTAAGGTTTGTTTTTTAGTATCTGGACTTAATGGAGTTCTAATTAAAGTACGAGCATTAAATCCTTGTTGCTTTTAAAGGCACAATATGACAGATGTTTTATCATACACATCCATTTGCTTAAACATACGGAATTGCCTGGTTTATTTATGTGTTGTCCTCTTTTATTATAACCATCAATAAGGTTTTGTGTTCATTTATTCATCTTATGAAACTGGGTTTACCCTCTTTTTTTTACTATTATTGCAGATATTTTGAGTGCATTTGTGTTGTAATAGTTTTGGCGAAACAGTATATCTAGATATGTGATGAAAAAAAAAAAATGAAAAAAAGAGTGGGCTGTTGGCCTTGGCAAAGACATGTGTGCTCCGAAAGCTGTTTATTACATTTATTACAGCAGGACAATTCTAAGCCAAGCACAACCTCGGTTTTCCTCCAGGATTGTGCAAAAACACGCTCTAAAATGATGACACTTACCATTAAAATGTATTTTATATTGTGGCATGTGAACATTTACGAGCAGGAAACTACTCCGTTGCACAACACCACTAAATGCATAAAGTAAGTGATTGTTAACCTATTGTTGTAAGCCCTGTGCTCCTTTTTGTCACTATTTTATCTTAATGTGAAGCACATTGAAATGGCTCACTCCTAAGGTCTGTCTCTGGTACTCCTTTGGGTGGGTCCAGCGGTGTGGGAAGTCTATTGTAGTGCAGTAACAAGTCCTTTGTGTGACATTTTCCTTGGCGTTGACATTCAGGGGGGAATAGGAAGATGGTACTGCAGACGCCACGTTCTGTGACATGTGAAGGGAAAGGGTATTAAGAATGGGAGCCGAGGTATTTGAACGTGCACAGGAAAGGACATTTGCACAGTACTTGACAAGGGCACACTATAGTGGAGCAGCTCTTTCATATTTCAGTATAACATTATGCTATATGTCCTGTTGAATTTGTATCAGCCAGTTTCAAAACAGACCATCGGCCTAGTACTTGCATCATTTGAAGTGTACCAAACCCAAAACCAGTGAAGTTGGCACGTTGTGTAAATCGTAAATAAAAACAGTATACACTAATTTGCAAATCCTTTTAAACTTATATTCAATTGAATAGACTGCAAAGAAAATATATTTAACGTACTGACAGTGGTTTTCTAAAGTGTTCCTGAGCCCATGTGGTGATATCCTTTACACACTGATGTCGCTTTTTGATGCAGTACAGCCTGAGGGATCGGGCATTTGCGATTACGTGCCGTGATTTCTCCAGATTCTCTGACCTTTTGATGATATTACGGACAGTAGATGGGGAAATCCCTAAATTCCTTGCAATAGCTGGTTGAGGAATGTTGTTCTTAAACTATTGGACAATTTGCTTACGCATTTGTTCACAAAGTGCTGACCCTCACCCAATCCTTGTTTGTGAATGACTGAGCATTTCATGGAAGCTGCTTTTATACCCAGTCATGGCACCCACCTGTTCCCAAATAACCTGTTCACCTGTGGGATGTTCCAAATAAGTGTTTGATGAGCGTTGCTCAACTTTCTCAGTCGTTTTTGCCACTTGTGCCAGCTTTTTTGAAACATGTTGAAGGCATCAAAATCCAAATGAGCTAATAGTTGCAAAAAATAACAAAAGTTTACCAGTTCCAACGTTACGTATCTTTTCTTTGCAGTCTATTCAATTGAATATAGGTTGAAAAGGATTTGCAAATTATTGTATTCTGTTTTTATTTACCAATAACACAACGTGACAACCTTACTGGTTTTTGGTTTTGTAGGTTGGCAGCCTGTGGATAAAAAGCATCAATCCAAATTCACATCAAGATATTGACCAAAGGTTGAGAGGTTGATTTGTCATTTGCCATGGAGAACACATGTGAGATATCCTGATGTATTTTTTTTTAATTCTGACTGCAGATGAATCACAGGGAAAATGAAGTGAGGAACAAAGTGTGTGCGGTGGCTCTGACGGACTCGGCTCACAACCTCTGGCTGCAGGAGACAAGTAAAAGTACACAAGACTGGATGCAGGAGGTGACACACTCATGCATCATTTAAATGTTGTGTTTGTAATTGTTCTTAGAATCAAACCATTAGCCAAAAATAGATTTATTTCTGACATTTTTAGTATCCAATGATGGAAGCAGGCCGTGTGGGGTACTTTGCATGACACCATGCATTTTTTTTGTTGTACAGTCATTTTACCCCAGATTTCCTCTGGATGCGTAACAGCTGCGGAACGGCAGACTATGTTCGTTTCCATTCGAGTCAATCTGTCAGGCGCGGTGCCGCCGTTTCGATGCCGTACCCTATCCCTGCGCTAAGTATACACAAAGCTTCTATGTTTTTCCGGCCGCTGCAACACGGCAGATTAAATTAGCTCAAATCTGCTTGTGTGGGACCGGAAGTCATGCACAAACACAAAATGAATTATCCGGTTTACTTTCAAAATAAAACACTCTGTGTTCAAGGCGTATCGTATTTTACACTTTGAAACGTCCTAAAGGGCGGGGAAAGACCTGAAGTCAATTTGTCAAAGGTTTTCAGATGTAGGTTCATCTTGTTGACACAAATGGATGAGGACGTGCAGATTTAAGAGGTCCAAAATCAAATAGTCCTGTTACAGGCATATCCTGGACAGCTATTTAGGGGCCTGTGTCAAATACCAGCTGATACAGGTGCTGGGGGAAGCAGGAGTTGAATGAGATGTGTGTTTGTCTATGTACAACGCTTGCCAGGATTGTTGTCACTGTTATGTTGTTGTGTACTACAAATGGAACAATAAAGTGGCCGTTCTGCAAGGCATAACTGCCGTCTTTTGCACGAGTCGAGTCAAGTCAGTGAGACCTCTGGGTATTGATGAACGGCAAAACTCGACACATTCCGGGGTTTTCCGTTCAGCAGCCGTTACGTATCTCAAATATTTGCTTACAACTCATGATAACGCACGGATTGGAAAATATTTCGTAAAAGTCTGCGCAACTTCGCTGCACAGCAACAGTGCACATTAAAACAGCGGTGGAGATTGCCGCGCATGGCGGAGTCCATCCGTGGCGGCGCGATTCAGCAGCCGTTACGAATCCAGTGGAAATCCGGGGTTATTTTCCAGTTGTATAAAATTACCTAAATGCATACTTTTTTGATACAGCTTTCATTTTTGCTATCATTTGGGTGTACCTAATGAAGTGCTCAGTGAGAGTTCTTCAATCCATTGCTGAAAAATGTTTGTTTATGTTCTGCATCACCTTCCTGACCTACACCTGTTCTACCTTAAAAGTCGAGTCAAATTACCATTATTTGCATCTGTCCTGTCTCTATCTTTTCCTCCTGGCTGCCCTTCAATGAACAACTGAGACAGCTGACTCTCACATTTGTGTGCACAATCAAGTATGTAGTAGGGTTGTCTCGATACTAATATTTTGGTACCGCTACCAAAATGTATTTCAATACTTTTCGATACTTTTCTAAATAAAGGGGACCACAAAAAAATTGCATTATATATAATATTATTATTATTATTATATTATTATTATTTCATTATATTATTATTATTTTAACAAACAATCATACGGTACAATAAAGATATGTTTCCCTTTGCAATTAAAGAACAATTTAGTCCTTAAATAAAATAGTGAACATACTAGACAACTTGTCTTTTAGTAGTAAGTAAACAAACAAAGGCTCCTAATTAGTCTGCTGGCGTATGCAGTTACATATTGTGTCATTTATCATTCTATTAGTTTGTCAATATTATGAGGGAAAAACTGTAAAAATGTATTATTAATCTACTTGTTCATTTATTTTTAATATCTGGTTATTTTCTGTTTCAACATGTTCTATCTACACTTCTGTTAAAAAGTAATAATCACTTATTCTTCTGTTGTTTGATACTTTACGTTAGTTTTGGATGATACCACAAATGTAGGTATCGATCTGATACCAAGTAGTTACAGGATCATACATTGGTCATATTCAAAGTCCTCATTTGTCCACGGACGTATTTACTGAGTGTATAAATTATTATATTATTATGATTTTTTTTTAAAAAGAGAGATTTTGTGACGATAAAAAATATTGATGTAATCATAGTAGTATCGACTAGATACGCTCTTGTACTTGGTATCATTACAGTGGATGTCAGGTGTAGATCCACCCATGGCATTTGTGTACATCGTGACGCCGGTGAGCTATTGTATCCTCCAATGGTGTGTAGTGAAGCATGTTTAGTTATTCCTCGTCCTGCAGGGATGATACTTGTAAGAAACATACTTTATTTGTCACCATGGAGGCGAGGATTAGTGATTTAGAAGAAGCTAAAACACTGCCGATAGCGGATTGATGTTAGCTGCTAGCCAGCTAGCCATGTCTTAAAGTACCTCTTCCTGAGGGCGTTTCAGTGTTATAACTTCACCTTTATCGTTAGTTTTTTGTGATTGTGCGCTGCCGAACATGCTCCTCTGCTCATAAAAACCAGCAATGTCATGACGTGACGACGTGCCGTCATGCCTGTAAAAAAAAATATATGGAGAACCGATCCTTTTTAAACAGAGCATAGGACCGTTTTTTATTCATTAGTACCGTGATACTACACTACCCGTATACCGTTCAACCCTAGTAAGTAGTATGTGTATATTGTGCATGCATGTTTGTGTTAGCTTCGTTTTAGCACCTGCTTTCTCTGATTTGACCTCCGCACCACTTGCAACACCGGACCTTTCCTTAGTATGCGCACACTGTGTAGATGAGGTCCAGTCTAGATCAGAGCACACAATACTCACACTCAGCTTACCTTGATTTATACTACACCCACTTTTAGATTCCCTTTGCTGTATGGGTGTGTGCAGTGTGTGTTGAATACGTGTTGGTTTGAGTATTGGGGATTCAAGGTTGCACTGTCCCTCCCTCGTCTTGTTTGGCATTTCCTATTTTTGATCTATCCAAGGGATGCATGGGACAGGACATAATTGGAATGTTAAACGATTTTCTATTTGTGATGATTACCCAGAACAATAGAACCAACAATAGAACCAACATCACCCTATCTGTCCACTCACAGGAATGGGACAGGGAAAAATAGTTTTCTTGTACTCATTAAGCTTGTCCTTTTATTGCTGAATTTAGAGAGTCTGGCTCGCTGCAAGGTATTTTTGAAAAGCGCCCATACACTGTCCTGTGGTCACCGTTTAGTCAATAGGAAATTTGGAAGAAAAGTGCACAATTATTAATTTCAGACACTTTTCCGAAGCCATCAGGCCAAATTTCGACTTAACAGTACAACTCAACTCGCTTCGGTCCAATTTGAATCAGTTTTGATTCTGTAATTTCCAAAATGCTTCTGTCAGCTATGTATTAAAATTAAAGTGACATCATATCAGAACTTTAACTTCTTTTTGAATAGGTGCTTTTGAGTTTTGGGTTTGGGTTTTTCCAATCATTACTGGACACATTTGGATGTTGTTCATCTGGTAACCACTACGTTTCACAATGGAAACAATTGTGCACTGAACAGTGAACTGCATTATTTATATTGGGCTTTAGATGCCATATATATATCTGGTTTTAAATAGGGCTGTCAAATGATTTTTTTTTT
The DNA here is from genome assembly GCF_033978685.3 of Nerophis lumbriciformis. Taxonomy (NCBI): domain Eukaryota; kingdom Metazoa; phylum Chordata; class Actinopteri; order Syngnathiformes; family Syngnathidae; genus Nerophis; species Nerophis lumbriciformis. The sequence goes on from NC_084559.2 coordinate 43,001,846, forward strand.
TTAATCAAATTAATCACATTTTGGAATTTGGATTCATCACAGGTGAATACTATCTTGCATAATTAGGATTTGCCTAAGAAAAGACCCCAATATTTGTACACAAATACCATTTTATTGACATGTCATCCAGGAATGTTTTTAAACCTTTTACCTGAATGCATGTCATTTATGTGCAGACGATTTAGAAACAGTTTTATCTAAAGTTCTTTCAGGCTGTATTTTGGAGTAAAATTTTAAGGTGAGTACACCAGTCGGAGTCTTACTAATTTTTTTTACTGACCTATGCATTAATCTGATCACTGACTGAATAGTGGTTAAGATAAAAGAGCTTCTACTGTCATGATTAATCAAGTGTTCATGATTAATGCAATATTTTTTGCAAATAATCACATGAGTTAAGTTGTTCATTCTGTGACAGCCTTTGTTTAAAATAATTTAAGATGAACAAAATTCAATTCAATATCCAAAACTTCTCAATGGAAAACAACTACCGTATTTTCCGGACCATAGGGCCCACCGAATTATAAGGTGCATTAAAGGAGTCATATTATTTTTTTCTAAATTGAAAACATTTTTTTGTGGTCTACATAACATGTGATGATGGTTCTTTGGTCAAAATGTTTTAGATTATATAATAGATCATGTTTTACAGATCATCTCCAAGCCGCTTTCTGACAGTCGCTTCAGGATGTGCCGTTTTGTGGGTAGTCTTATTTACGTGGCTCACCTTCAACAGGGTCTTCTCCCCGTCATCTTTGTTGTAGCGGTGTAGCGTGCAAGGACGGGTGTGGAAGAAGTGTCAAAAGATGGAGCTAACTGTTTTAATGACTTTCAGACTTTACTTAAATCAATAACGAAGCAGCATCTCCTCATCCGTGGCTCACTAGTGCAACAACAACACTGGAAATGTCTCCCGTGAAAAACCGTCCGACCGGAACTCTCTAATAACTAAAGTTCCTTGGGTGAATAATGTAAACTCACTACACCGGTATGTTTTAGTTAGCGCTTTCATGGCGAGTGTACTGACAGATATAAGTAATAACCGTACACTACTTTATATTAGAAATAGCAACAGTGGAGGATGAATGTCTCATAACAAGAAGATACAAAAAAAGAAGAAGCTTATCGACTACGGTGTCGACACAGACTACAAAGGCGGACACGCGCAATTTTTCAGGACTTATGCAGATCCCAAATACAGATCAACAGGGACCAGAAGGTAAGAAAAGTTGCTTTTGCATAATATTGCAAAACAAAATGCCAGATAATATGTCTTACCTTATACTCACACCATAATAATACTCGTATGTTGAAGCACAGTAAAGCGGTGCGGCGTCATAGCTTACCAAAGTCGTACTAAAGCATGTTAATAGATTTTTGAGCGCCGTGTGTAATGTTCTATATTTTCAATGGAACATATTTAAATTTTGGTGTTGTTTACTGGAGTCATATTGCAGTCTACACGTATCTCTTATCTGTGACTGCCATCATATATTTCAGTCTACATGTATCTCCTATGTGTGACGGCCATCTACTGGTCACACTTATCATTTCATCATGTACCAAATAATATAGCTTCAAAGTCGGTAAGCAAAACCAGAATTATCCCATACATTGGAAGCACATAAGGTGCATTGTCAAAAAAAATTAAGTGCGCTTTATAGTCCGGAAAATAAGGTACTACTACAAATTTAACATGTTGTTTATTGCATACCTATAGACATTTGCACTGTAAATATAGAAAATTTCCCAAGGAAAAAATAAAAAATCCATTAGAAGTCGCTGTTAAATCAAGAATTTAAAAATAAACAAAAAAACTTGCCCTCGGCATGGTATAAACTCATGTCTTTTGACACAAGAAAATGTTACGAACCACTCAGCTTTATAGTTCTTTACGCACTTTCAGCAGTTAGGGGCCTTAATAAGTGGGGACTCTAGTCCAGGGGTCGGCAACCCGCGGCTCCGGAGCCGCATGCGGCTCTTTGATCACTCTGATGCGGCTCAGCTGCATACTTGCCGACCCCCCCGATTTTCCCGGGAGACTTCCGGATATCAGTGCCTCTCGCAGAAATCTCCCGGGATTAATATTCTCCGATTTTCACCCTTACAATAATAATGAGGGCGTGCCATGATGATACAGCATTTAGCGCCCTCTACAATCTGTACAAACAGCGTGCCAGCCCAGCCTCTTGTTATATGCATCTTCTGCTTGAACACGTAGGTGACAGCAAGGCATACTTGGTCAACAGCCACACAGGTCACACTGACGGTGGCCATATAAAACAACTTTAACACTCTTACTAATAATGTGCCACACTTTGAACCCACACCAAACAAGAATGACAAACACATTTCGGGAGAACATCTGCACCTTAACACAACATAAACACAACAGAACAAATGCCCAGAATCCCATGCAGCCCTGACTCTTCTGGGCTACATTATACACCCCTGCTACCACCAAACACCGCCCCTCACCCCAACCCTGCTCCCTCACACATCAACACCCCCCCCCCCCCCCCTTGGTTTATACATAGCACAAAGCAAACAAAAAACCTTGTATGCAGTGTTATTTCATTTTAAATTTCAAAAGATTTTTGTGGCTCCCAATGTTTTCTTTAATTTGTGAAACTGGTCAAAATGGCTCTTTGACTGGTAAAGGTTGTCGACCCCTGCTCTAGTCAAATAACCTCAATGACAATAAAAACACAATTGTAGGCTCCTTCACAAAGATTATGGTTGAGACATTTTTCAAGATGGCTTACTCAATCTCAATGTTATACATCTTGAAGTAGCATGAGGATGTTTAACCTGCCTGCTCATCTTTAGGTAAAGATAGTAAGTGTTCTTGTTATGGTTAACTGAGGAAGGTGACAGCAACTGACACCAGGGGAAAGTAATGTTCAATAATTTATTATATATATATATATATATATATATATATATATATATATATATATATATATATATATATATATATGTTCCAAATATATATAATAATCAAACAATACTAAATATACGAACTAAGGAAATGGGGTGTGACAAAATCCAAGAGTGTGTATGGTGTAAAACTATGTGTACGGTAGTATTTAACTGGAGCGTTTTACCGTAAATGTTGGAGGTGCGTGTTGGGAGGAGCGGTGCTGTTCGACAAGGGCAAGGCAGGCAGAGTTGTCCAAGGGCGGAAGTGTGGTCGAGAGGCAGTAGCGAGTCGTCGTAGTCCGGGGGCGAGCGAGGAGTCGAGAACCAGGAAGCGCGGGGGAGGCTGGGAAGATCCGGGAGCACAAGACGCACAGCTTGACTCGGGGATGCACAGAGGAAATGAACACCAACAGAAGATTATATTCCAGCGCCGGCATGCCAAGTTGTCCAGGCTTATGAAGGCAGCTCCTTCATTACAGGCAGGTGTGCTGATTGCCGGTAAATGATTACAGCTGGTGGCTGCTGCAGGGTGGAGACGCGCACGGCGCGTCCCTGGATGGGCGTGTCCCGAGGTGTGACACGCAGAGCGCAATGATGAGGGCGCATTCCAATGCGCCCTGGCCGTGACAGTTCTGTTTGTAAAGATATTTACACAAAAGCAGAAATGTATTTTCCCTCCTCTTTATATCTGTCCAACTCACTCGCATTGTTGATGTGATTGAACGTTTTACCAGGCTGCCTGTTCTGAGTATTGTCGAGGTTTGAGTTGGCATCACTGTAGTAGCAGCAGTACAGTATAGGTACCGTTCACATTTGAACCAATATGGTACCATTTCCTGGTACCTCCATGGTTCCTCATCGCCCGGGAAGCCTACCGCAGCGGGCCATTATACGGTCGAAAACAAACGTACAAGAGAAACATTTCCTTCACAATAGCGTCATGGAACGTCCGCACACTTTTGGATGTGCGTGATCTCTCCTGCTGCCCGCAGCGAAGAACAGCACTCGTTGCACATGAACTAAACCGATACGGCATTGACATAGCCGCCCTGAGCGAAACCCGCTTACATGGGGAAGACTCAATCACGGAGGCGGGAGAAGGCTACACCTTCTTCTGGAAGGGTCATACAGAAGGCTCCCGTCATCTACATGGAGTGGATTTTTCCGCCAGGACAAGCCTGCTTCACAAGATCCCAGAGTCTCCAGTGGGTATAAGTGAAAGACTCATGACGTGGCGTGTACCACTCACCAAAACTCGCCATGTCACCCTTATCAGCGCTTACGCCCCAACCCTGGATGCTGACCTCGAGAGCAAGGACACATTCTATGACTCACTAAACTCCGCCATAGAGGGAACGCCTCCCACCGACAAGCTCATACTCCTCTGGGATTTTATAACACGAGGGACCGGAACACTTTGTCAGCACGGGGTTGGTAGGTTTAATGATAATGGGCATCGCCTCCTTTCACTCTGCTCTGAACATCAGTTGATCATCACCAACACCGTATTCCAGTTAAAGGATAAATTCAAGACCTCCTGGCAACATCCTCGCTCCAAACATCGGCACCTCCTCGACTATATTATCACCCGTCGTAGAGACAGGAAGGAGGTCCTAATCTCCAGAGCGATGCGTGGAGCGGACTGCTGGACTGACCATCGAATGATCAGAGCCAAATTTCAGATGGAAGTCCTCCCCCAATTGAAGAAAACACCATCAAACAAGAGACTCAACTGTGAAGCACTCAAATCCAAGCACTCTGTAGACCAGCTCAGAGCACAGCTTGCAGAAAATTTGTCTGCAATCCCTGATACCCACCTGGACCCTGACATCAACACCTGCTGGAACTCCCTAAGGACTGCCATCCATCAGGCAGCAGAGGAATCCCTTGGGTACACCAGGCGTAAGGCGTAAACATTAGGACTGGTTTGACAACAGTGCACCGGATATCCATAAACTTCTCCAGGCAAAACACAAAGCACATGCTGCTTATCTGGCCAACCCACAACCCATCACACTAAAGACTCGACTCTCCTCCATAAGAGCCGAAGTCCAGCCTACCCTCAGAGCCATGGAAAATGACTGGTGGATCAAGAAAGCCAGCGAGATCCAACTCTATGCTGACAGCAACAATCCCCATGGATTTTATGATGCCGTCAAATCCACATATGGTCCACAGAGAAAAAACATAACCCCAGTCAGATCGGCAGACGGAGTCACCCTCTATAAGGACACACCCCAGATCATAAATAGATGGGCTGAACATTTTAACACTCTCCTTAACTCCGAACATTTTCTGACCAAGACATTTTCACCAATTTCCCAACCACTCCCCCTGTCGACCACCTGGACTCCCCGCCTACCTTTGCTGCGGTCCGAAAAGCCATCAAGGGCCTAAACAACAACAAAAGCCCAGGCCCTGACGGTATCCCAGCTGAGGTGCTGAAGCTTGGTGGCTATCTCCTCACCCGTCGGCTTCACCAATTGATTGACTCCATCTGGTCCTCTGAAGCCATTCCCCAGGAATGGAAGGATGCTGCTATAATAACCATCTTTAAGAGGAAAGGTGACAAAGCCGACTGTGGAAACAGCAGAGGAATTTCCCTGCTCTCGGTTGCTGGGAAAGTTCTTGCCCGGGTCATGCTCTCTCGTTTAGTTACTCACATCTCTGAGAACATCCTGCCTGAATCACAGTGTGGGTTCAGAAGAGATCGCAGTACTACTGACATGATCTTTGTAGCCAGGCAGGTACAAGAAAAGTGCCGGGAACACCACCAGGATCTGTACATCGCCTTCATCGACCTGTCCAAGGCATTTGACATCGTAAACCGGAATCTCCTCTGGGACTTACTGGGAAGGCTGGGGATTCCGCCAAAGTTCCTCAACATACTGAGACAACTACATGATGGAATGTGAGCTTGTGTCCACATTGGAGGCCAGCAATCCCCCTCTTTTAATGTGAAAGTCGGGGTCAGGCAGGGATGTGTCCTAGCCCCTGTCATATTCAACCTCTTTCTCTCAGCAGTCACTCTCCTCTCACACAAAGCTCTGGGAACCACAGATGGCATCCACATACAGTTCCGGCTGGACGGCAGTCTCTTCAACATCCGGCGCCTCCAGGCCTTCACTAAAATTACAAAACAACAGATCCTAGAACTTCAGTATGCTGACGATTGTGCTCTCCTTGCCCACACGCCAGACTCTCTACAACGTGCACTTAACGTGGTCTCATCCAGGTACAGTGCCCTAGGACTCAAGGTCTACATTTCAAAAACACAGATCATTGCGCAACACTCTACCCACCAGTCAGAAGTGCCAGCAGCTCACTATCGTTCCACATTTCACCTACCTCGGAAGCGTCCTGTCCCCCACCTGTAACATCGATGACATCCAGGTCCGTGTTGGGTTAGCGTCTTCTGCCTTCGGTAGGTTCAAAACCAGGGTCTTCCTGAACAGAAACCTGACAGTTTCCACCAAAGCAGCTGTTTACAAAGCAGTTTGTCTGTCCACACTGCTATACGGCTCAGAAGCCTGGACCCCTTACCAAAGGCACGTCAGAATCCTGGAGAGATACCACATCCGCTGCATGCAACGGATTCTGGGTCTGACCTGGGAGGACAGGATCCCACATGTGGATATTTATGACCGGACCCAAACACAGAGCATCCAAGTGTTCCTTGCGTAAAGACATCCGCGCTGGGTGGGGCATGTAATCCGCATGCCTGCCCAGAGGCTCCCCCGACAGATCCCCAACGGCCAACTCCAGGAGGCTGTAGGTCTCCTGGGGGTCAGCGGAAACGCTACAAGGACCACATAAAAACCCTCCTGAAGCGCTGTGCTATCCAGCCTTCCGCACTGGAAGTCTTGGCTGCTGATCGCCACACCTGGCGCAACTGCAGTCACACCGGCATTGCTCATCTCCAGGAGCAGACCACTGAGAGGAGAAAACAACAACGTATACAGCGACATCAGCGCGCTGCAGGGGCCACCCTCTCAAGCGTAGACTACATCTGCCCCACATGTGGCAAACCATGCGGGTCGCGCATTGGCCAGCACAGCCACATGCAATAGCATATACGAAACCCCCCTCAATAACCCATTACTGGAGCAACGTCATCATCGTAATCGATGGACAGCCATAAGCAGTAAGTAAATAAGGTACCGTTCACATTTGAACCAATATGGTACCATTTCCTGGTACCTGAGAATCGGTGCCGGTCCTCAACGGTACTAATTTTCGGTACGTTTGTGTGTGTTAATAAATGTTGATCGTTTTTGATAATAACAATTCTTTTATTGCAACATTTAAAAATTAGCTGATTAGGATAACTGCGTTACAATTCTTATATTTCATTTAATTGTGACATTTCTGAGTCTCAATAAGAGTCCAAGAAGTTAGATGGCAATTGTGTATAGTTAATACTGTGTTGGCAAGTCAGTTCAGTCTTTGCTGTCTTGTCTTTGGTTGCGCCTAGAAAATGTTAATACTGTATGGCATTTCCTACGCACCAGCTGTTCGACTGTAACGTGCATCTTAGTTGTAGTTTACATTAACAACTTTGAGGATAGTAAAATTGCCTTGTAAAATTGCCAATGCTCATCAGTAGCATGTCCATTGCAAAACCAATGTATAGTAGCATCAAGGTCGCGCATTTATTGGAACAGTGGAACCTTACTTGTGGTTTATGGTTTAAGTTTATTTCAAACATGCATTCATACAACATGACACATCACAATTTCCAGTTTCTCATTTCAACATGTTTGAAAAGGAGTAGGAAGAAGCAGAGCTTATTTAATCCTACCCTTTTTCCACTTCAGAGAAATTGCTAACACATTTGTTCTCTTCCTGTTCTCAATTTGTACACAATTTACTCCATATTTAGTGAAATTCTAAAAATAAATAAATAGTAGAGTAAGTTATAATTCATATAGTGAGATAATTAAGATTATCGTTACGTTCAAAATGTTCATCATGATTATTCTTCTTTGTACTTTGTAAACATTTTGCGTTTGAACAGTTTTGTTTTTTTAACTGGATCATATTAGCATATTGTTTGATTTATTTGCTTAATCATTCCTCAATTTAATTCCACATACTGATATACTAAAGGTTTTAAGTTTTGTACGTGCATACAAATGTTTTAAGTAAAAATTTTCTCTGAGGTTGTAGTTGTCCTCTTTCGTTGAAACTATGTTGTACGTTCTTGCGTAGCAGGTTATAGTTTGCTTCGTACATAATTTTGGCAGTTTACAAATTCACTATATTGTTGAAGTTCTATATTTTTTATTTTTATAAATGGTTTGAATGTTCTTTATATCCAACATTATGTATTATTCTAACTGACCTCTAGCGTAGTTTTGTAGTTATTTCCCCATATTTCTTCACAATAGCTCATAGCGAGCAGTACAGAATGTAGAGTGATTATTTTGTCTAATACATATTGTGCTTCATTCATTATTAATGTATTTCTTGCCACCTTATGTTGTATATTTTTATAAGACATTTCCAGTTCATTTTATCAATTATTATACCCAAAAATGTATTTTATTTACTCTTTCAATGTCTACTCTATTTATATTTTTGTTTGACTTTCCCTTCTACTCTTACCGAATAACATTATTTGAGTTTTACTGAGATTCAAAGATATTCTGTTTTTTTCAAACCATCTCTTTAATTTATTAATTTATTCTGTTATTATTTGTATTAGCTTCTGTGTGTTCTCTCCTGAACAGAACACAGTTCTATATACCTGCAAATAATGCGAACTTCAAGTTTTTTGCAACTTTACAAATGCCGTTTATATAGAGATTGAACAATTTTGGTCCCAAAATTGATCCCTGTGGTACACCACAGGGTACATTTAGTGTTAAAGGCGTTTGTTAGCCAAGCTTCACATATTGCTTCCTGTTGTTTAAGTAGCCTCTTACCCAGTTCAAGACCTCTGATGACATACCGTTCTAATTTTTTGATTAAAATATCATTGTTAAAATAGGAAGGTTGACAGGTATGTTAGAGCTGAGTAATACCTAAATGGTTTAACAGAGGTATTCAACAGCATTCCGCAGTTGTAATGCGTGGGGCTTATTAAAAAAAAAAATATTTCCCCCTTGCAATTTTGTCACAAATTTAAATGACTTTTAATACAAATTATCATTCATCCAACACACTATAAATAACAAATAAATGGAGGTAGCAAACGTCTTCATTTTCAGCGACACACAGGAGCTCATTCATACATGGCATTGGTTTATTGACTTGTTCCACACACAAAGACGACCCGCCTCTGTTGCTCATGCTGTGCCAATCACAGGGCTCTGTCAGGTTCCTCATGATTGAACAAGAACCCATTATCAGCTAGCAGCTCGTTTGTATTAAAGTGTTTTGATCGGAAAAGGGGATCGTTCTGTAACACAACAAAAAAATCACAAGCATAAAAGAGATAAGCTTGTTGCCCACCTCAGAAACTGAAGGTTAACAAGGTGCATTTAGGGCGAATATACAGTATAAGTAGGGCTGCGTCTCTTTCATCAGTTTTGTAAAACAATAAGAAGCCCTGTTTTTAACATGTCATTCATGTAATTTTAAGCTACGGTTGAGCTACTAGTCACATTGCACCCGGTTGTGGTGATACTGTTGTAGGGTTGTACGGTATACAGGTATTAGTATAGTACCGCGATACAAATGAATCATATTCGGTACTATACCTCCTCCAAAAAGTACCGGTCCCCCACCCGTCGTCGTGACGTCGTGTCATGCAGAACGCCCTCAAGAAGAGGTGCTTTAAGACATGGCCAGCTAGCTAGCGGCTAATGCTAACGGCTAATGTCTGTCCGCAGTCAGCAGTGTTGTAACTTCTTCAAAGTCACTCGTCCTTGTCTCCATGGAGACAAATGAAGTACGATTAATTCAAGTATCAACCATGTAAGACGAGTGATAGCTATGCATGCTTCACTGCACACCGCAGCACACCAGAGCCATGATAATGAATGTCTAAAATCTTGTCTATAATTAACAAAGTCAAGAAAATATTGATCGTCTGATCGTTAACCATTTAGACGATCATCTTAACGTTGAGGGCAGCACGGTGGAAGAGGGCTTAGTGCGTCTGCCTCACAATACGAAGGTGCTGAGTAGTCTGGGGTTCAATCCCAGGCTCGGGATCTTTCTGTGTGGAGTTTGCATGTTCTCCCCGTGACTGCGCGGGTTCCCTCCGGGTACTCCGGCTTCCTCCCACCTCCAAAGACATGCACCTGGGGATAGGTTGATTGGCAACAATAAATCGGCCCTAGTGTGTGAATGTGAGTGTGAATGTTGTCTGTCTATCTGTGTTGGCCCTGCGATGAGGTGGCGACTTGTCCAGGGTGTACCCCGCCTTCTGCCCGATTGTAGCTGAGATAGGCTCCAGCGCCCCCCGCGACCCCAAAGGGAATAAGCGGTAGAAAATGGATGGATGGATCTTAACGTTGAGCACACTAATCACATGTGAATGAAGGGAATACTTAGTCAACAGCCATACATGTCACACTAAGTAAAGGTGGCCGTATGAACAACACCAACACGGTCATAAATATGTGCCATATAGTGAAACCACACTAAACAACAATGACAAACACATTTTGGGATAATATTTGCACCGCAACACAACATAAACACTATAGAACAAATTCCCAGAATTCCCTGCAGCTCCAACTTTTCTGGGACGCTACAATATAAACAAAAGCCATTGGCGGATCTACACCTAACATCCACTGTAATTATATCAAGTACAAGAGCGTATCTAGTCAGTACTACTATGATTACATCAAAAAAATTTTAGCATCACAAAATCTTCTTTCGTTTTTAAAAAATGTATATTATGTTTATAAACTCAGGAAATACGTCCCTGGACACATGAGGACTTTGAATATGACCAATGTATGATCCTGTAACTACTTGGTATCGGATTGATACCCAAATTTGTGGCATCATCCAAAACTGATGTAAAGTATCTAACAACAGAAGAATAAGTGATTATTACATTTTAACAGAATTGTAGATAGAACATGTTGAAACAGAAACTAACGAGATTTTAACAGTAAATGAACAAGTAGATTAATCATTCATTTTCTCCTACTTGTCTTTAATAATGTTGACAAAATAATAGAATGGAAAATTACGCAATATGTGACTGCATATGTCAGCAGACTAATTAGGAGCAGTGTTGGGTTAATTACTGAAAACCAGTAACTAGTTACAGTTACTAGTTACTTTATTTCAAAAGTAACTCAGTTACTAACTCAGTTACTTACACTAAAAAGTAATGCGTTACTGTGAAAAGTAACTATTTAGTTACTTCTTTTTTTCTTCTTCTTTTTTTAAAGCTCCCATTAATGCCCTTTTTGCCTTCATTTCAGTACTGTTATTGCACTGGAGAATAATACAATCTGTTGATCAACTTGACATACATTTTTATTTTCCTTTTAACATAATTAATGAAAAACAGTGCAACATAAAAAGGCATTCCTCCTTTCTTTAAACTTGGACCAATGACTATTAATAAAAAAACAAGTTTAAGTGCAACATAAGAAGAAACATCATCTTTCTTGAAACATAGGTAGTGAAATAAAGGCTGACATCTGGAGTGATGCTGCTGTCTTCCACACTTGGAGCCATGGATTGTAGAATCCTTGTTTTCAGTGGCAGGATCATTGACACAGATGGTGAAGTTTCAGTGCTCAGTAGAGATGGAACACTTTTAAGCACCTGGAGGACCTCATCTGCCACTCTCACATCATCATCAGACAGGGTGACATTTGTCTTCAGGGTGTTGTGGGTCAATGCAGAGTATATAGCTGCCTGCTGCTCCAACATATCATAAGTGGAGTTCCACCTCGTTGGGACATCATGTATGAGCAGGCAGCTTTAGCATTTCTTGCTTTGTCTTAAGCACATGAGCAGCTGTTGTGCTTGGGTGGAAGTAAGAAACCTTCCTGATCCTCCCAAAGAGGCGCTCCATCCTATTGACTGAGATGTGATGCCAAATTCACTACATGTGCAAAGCACCTATCTGTGGTCCCAGTCCTGCCTAATTCTCTGTAATTATTTGATTTTTGGCATTATCACGTGTGACTGGGATATCTTTATCTTCCATTCCTCCACTGCTTGTGTCAGTACCTGCGCAAGGTGACTCTCGTAGAGGGGGCGTGTCTTCTCATCTCCCAGTCTGCTGTGATGAAGTGAGCGCTTATAGTTCCGCTGGACGTCCACCCGTCTGTCGTGAGCGCAACAGCTGATGCTCGGGATAGTTCATCCACAACTTTTTTCTTCTCCTGCTCATAAAGATCTGGCACAATCTTATTGCTGAAGTGGGTGCGCGACGGGATGTCGTAACGTGGTTCAAGCACGTTCAGCATGTGTTTAAAACCCTCGTTTTGCACAACCGAGTCTGCACTTATAAACACACCGATTCAATGGCGGGGGCGTTCAAGCTCCTCCGTTACTCCGCTCGCCACGACCACGCTGTGTGTGGACTGAACGTGACAACAACTTTTTTGTTTGTTTCATATATCAAACCGCGGATCACGTGATCCACCCACACACACACACACATAGACCGCGCCTCTTTTCTTCTCTCCGGCTTGTGACAGAGGAAGATTCAGAAGAACGCGACACCGCAGCGCTTCTGTTTCTAACCGATACTACATCAAAAGTAACGTAAAATAACGCAGTAACGCATCATGTAGTAACGGTAACTAAATTACTGAATAAAAAAAAATAACGCGTTAGATTACTAGTTACCGCCGAAACTAACGGCGTTACAGTAATGCGTTACTTTGTAACGCGTTAGTCCCAACACTGATTAGGAGTGTTTGTTTGTTTACTTACTACCAAAAAAGACAAGTTGTCTAGTTTGTTCACTATTTTATTTAAGGACAAACTTGCAATAAATAAAAAAACATATGTTTATTGTACAGTAAGATTTTTTTGTTAAAATAAAGCCAATTATGACATTTTTTGTGGTCCCCTTTATTTAGAAAAGTACTGACATATTTTGATACCGGTACCGGTACCAAAATATTGGTATCGGGACAACACTATACTGTTGTTCTGTTTGATTGAGGGCTCTGAATTCGATGTATCAAATTCCTATTCTGCATGTGCTGTGGGATACATAAACACATCAAGACACCAAAAGTATAACACGCCCCCAGAACAACCCAGTTGGAACTTCGATGTGAACAGTGTCAGCATGGCTCACTGTGATCAGGGGCGGACACACACACACACACACACACACACACACACACACACACACACTCGGAGTGCAGCACAGATGGTGCTTCACACCACAGAGTGAGGCTCGCAGTGACCCTTGATAATGCTCGGGGTGGTGTATAAATATGGGTGCCCACAGGGGTGGTTGCATGTGAGGTCGGGGCACCACAGCAGTACACTGCTTGGGTTCTCGTCGGACAGAGATAATTCCCTCCCTTCGAGGTTGGAGAGGTCACTGAACGGGAGGAGGAGAGGGGTGTAAAAAGGAGAAGATGGGATTTAGAGATCAGCGCCCGCTGGGTCAGGTTGTATGAACCAAATGGTTCAGATGAGGGGCAAGTGACGTCATTGCAAAGACATATATGAACTCTTCAATGGACTGAGACAGACAAAAGAAATTACCGTTCAAATTGAAATCCATAAGTTACCAACCGGAAAGGACAAAGAATGGTACAGAGCACTAAACAGACAGGTAGTATATGCATGCAGATGGTGATGAAGAGATGTTTGTGGAGAAAGATGAGTAGTGTGGTGAGCTCTTGTGTCTGCGCAAGAGAGAAATGTGAATTATGGCGTACAGCTGGCAGACTGTCACAGTCTCCAAGGTGTCTCCTGTCACTGTACTGGCCTGCTGTCACACTCTAGTGGCCTGCCTAAAGCTTATACGAACACACACACACACACACACACACACACACACACACACACACACACACACACACACACACACATAGCATACACTGTAATCATGAATAAACCATCCTAATCCATAGAGAGCAAGTGGAGAAGATGGGAGCGAAGCGGACAGAGTGAGAAAGAAGTGATGCTGAAGACTACTTTCTAAAAAGTTAAGTTTTTAGCTGACAGCTGCGTTATCGTTTTGAAGAGTTTTTTTTCTACAGTTGGTACACACTGTCTACTATAGGACTCGGTCCTGTGAAAAGGAAGAATCAATAGAACAGGGGAAGGTTTATCCACATGCATTGTACACAAGGTTTTGTTTATCTTAAGGTTTGCATCAATACAACAGCATTCTCTGATGTGACTCATTACCAAGATGATTGTGTAACTTAATTGTTTAATCACTAACCTAATTGATCACTCTTAGAAACAGTCAATGCAGACCTTTTTTTTTTACATGATGTAGTTTAGTTTTTACTGATCAAAAGTGTCAGTGATAAGGGGTCCCAAGCTTTTAGTCCAGTCTCAACCATAAACATTACTCGATTAGATGAGTTCTGTATGCTCCATAGGAAGCTAGATAGGCTTGTTGGACTTTCACTAATTGTCAAAATGCTACATGAGCCCTCTCTCCCTTCATGGTCTTACCATCCATAAGGGTTGCACATGGGTTAAATGTGAACCGGGCCAAAAGTCTGATTGACAGTCCACACACTAATTCCACTGAATCATAAGAGTGTGTTGGATGTCCTGTATCGTTGTCTTTTGTCTTCTGTGTCACAATACTCTGCTTTGTATGATTAATTTGTGAGTTGGCCCTTTCCCGTTTAAGGCCCCTTCTACACTAAGCCGGCTAAGGTTATCCAGGGTAAATCCCACCTAACCTTATTCTTGTCCACACACACAAAATGGTCGTTTAAGACCCCCTCCCTCCACCGTCCCCCGGCGCAACTCGACCGAGTACGCATGCGCGGAAAATGTACACGTCATAGTCACCTCCAGTGTTGCTTTGTTTGCAAGTTCTTGAATCAAATTTAACTAGTCTGAACAATATCCAGTGTTATGGTATTTCAATTAACTGGAATCCAGTGTGCTGTGGGGCCCTATTGTAGTGAATCACACCTGAGACATCATAAATTAATCAAATCTTTAATGGACATGTGAAAGTAAACAATGTGATAAAGAACATTTTACATCAATCAGTCTAGGGATCTAGATATCTGGTCAGGACAATCCTCACTCTTTTGCCTTCACCTTCATTGTCCATTCTTTTTTGGTGACTTTATATACTCTGGACCTAGACGTTGAGTCCACGGCATACATAGCGGACAATAACTGATACAGTCTGCTTTGTCAGTCCAAATGCATTCGATGTTTTCCGTAGTCTTCCCTCGTCGGCCAGGTAATACAAAGCACACGCTACCTTTTTTTTTATCACATCCAAGGGATCCCACATTCTCGTTGTCTCTCCTTCGACAAATGGACGAAGTGATTTGGTAAGTAGAATCACAGCTGACCTGGACATTCGAAAGTACTCTTGCCATCTGAGAAGTGTCGTATCCGAAATAGCTGCAATCGCTTTCTTTTAAGGTAGTCATGTGTGGTTTCCACAAGCGTCTCTACATGTAGAGTAAGGGGAAACACGGACATGTCTGGATGATTCGCCTCCATCTTTCTAGTGGTTGCTGCCGAGTTACCGAATGGGTTGTTATGAAGCCGGCTGTGGCGCTTTCTTTCCGATGTCATTTTCTGTGTGGGGCGCGGTCTTTCTGGCGTCACTTCCTCTCCTAACTCAGTTTGTAAACGATCAATGAGTCCATACAAAGCTAAGAGCCGGAGATTCAAGAAATACACAGCCCACTTACCCATGTAAAAAATTGTCCGAGGAGGGGGACCTTAAACGATGGTTTAGTATGTCTGAAACGGGGCTTAGGCGGTTATCCCGTTTAGTGTAGACATAGCCTAAATGTGGCTTTAGAGGTTGCGACACTGATGTCTCCATTGGGCTACTAATAATTAGGATTTTCTTCGAATAGTTCTTGCAGACGAATCGTTGGATATTGAACCCCCTCCCCATGCCTTGACCCAGTTAGCTCGTGCAGAAGAACCACTGTTTTCTTAGGCAACACGTAAGACAATACATTTGACAGAATAGTAAAAACATTTTTGCACTGTAGGTAGAATCGTCATGTGTTACTTTCCCAAACAGTAGCTATGTGCAAATGAACACATTTGATCGGATTTGAAGACTAACCGGAATAAAAATGCTACATGTAAACACGCCATTCAGAATAGTCTGACCCGATCACACACTTTCGATTCAAAATTCCATTAAAAATTAAAACGGTGGTTTATGCCGATAGTCATTGTGATTAGAGCGCATGAAAACACTTCTTCCAAAATTCCGTTCGAAATTATCCTTACTGCACATGTCTGTGACCTCAGATATACTTAAGTGGTGTGGGGTGGACTAAATTTGATAGTCGGAATGAAGCGATTGTCTTGCTGCTGTCTCCCCCATTCAACATGTACAGAAGTAGCGTTACATGCTGTTGAGTTTGTTGCTCTAAAAGCGAGACTCGCAAACACAAAAGTATGGTCTGGAGTGTCATGTGTCGATGTAACAATAAAAGGAGGAATCCAGTTGTCGCCTGAACGAGTTGTTTTAATTACGACCTTAAAGCTACTCCAAATGCTAACTACTAGCCTCATGTTACAGAATGTCGTAACATGAAGACGCGTGACAACCCGTACATAATCACAATATCAACAGCACATAAGAGCTCCATTTCAAAAAGAGAGGTAAAACAAAAGTAGGCAACATAAGAAAAATGGATGAATTAATAATGTGACAATGTCGGACAAGCAGAAATGCACAGAGCCATGTTTGTTTACCACGGAAGTCACCGCTTCTTCTACAAATCCCAAAACCAGTGAAGTTGGCACATTGTGTAAATCGTTAAAAAAAAAAACAGAATACAATAATTTGCTAATCCTTTTCAACCTATATTCAATTGAATAGACTGCAAAGACAAGATACTTAACGTTCAAACTGGAAAATGTTGTTATTATTTGCAAATATTAGCTCATTTAGAATTTGATGCCTTCTGTTACGTCTTCAACGCATGGCTGCGATTCTCGTGTTTCTTCCAAGGCAGAAAACAAGCAGGAGCGGCGTACAGGTAAGATTAAGGTATATTTTAATAAATTAAACGCAGGACAAAAATACAACACTGCGGACGCTAGCAAGCGTGGAGCTAAACAACAAACAAAAATGTCACCAAGGTTGAAAAACGGTGAATGCTGGAGGGCAGAGTAATCTCAAGAGCGAGGAGAAAACCAGGGGACCGTAAATGTTGCCTATCGCAAACATTGACCCAGCAACTATTGCTGGGTGACAGGAAACTATAAAGGGGAGTGATTAACCAAAACACCTGGTGGGAACACTAATTGCTAAACTAAGACAGGTGAGGAGAATCAGTGCCCATGGAAACCAAAAGTAAACAGGGAAAGAGGGTGCACCCAGGAAACAGACTAAAACAGAAACATTACCAACATAAATCATGCCATGATCCGCGTAACGGATCATGACACCTTCAACATGTTTCAAAAAAGCTGGCACAAGTGGCAAAAAGACTGAGCAAGCTAAGGAATGCTCATCTAACACGTATTTGGAAATCTCACAGGTGAACAGGCTAATTGGGAACAGTTGGGTGCCATGATTGGGTATAAAAGCAGCTTCCATGAAATGTTCAGTCATTCACAAACAAGGATAGGGTGAGGGTCACCACTTTGTGAACAAATGCATGAGCAAATTGTCAAACAGTTTAAGAACAACATTTCTCAACAAGCTGTTGCAAGGAATTTAGGGATTTCACCATCTATGGTCCGTAATATCAAAAGGTTCAGAGAATCTAGAGAAATCACTGCACATAACATTGAATGCCTGTGACCTTCGATCCCTCAGGCGGTACTGCATCAGTGTGAAAAGGGTATCACCACATGGGCTCAGGAACACTTCAGAAAACCACTGCCAGTAACTACAGTTCGTCGCTACATCTGTAAGTGCAAGTTAAAACTCTACTATGCAAAGCCAAAGCCACTTATCAACAACACCCAGAAACGCTGCCGCCTTCGCTGGGCCCGAGCTCATCTAAGATGGACTGATGCAACGTGGAAAAGTGTTCTGTGGTCTGACGAGTCCACATTTCTAATTGTTTTTGGAAACTGTGGACGTCGTGTCCTCCGGAACAAAGAGCAAAAGAACCATCCGGATTGTTATGGGCAAAAAGTTCAAAAGCCAGCATCTGTGACAGTATGGGGGTCTATCAGTGCCCAAGGCATGGGTAACTTACACATCTGCGAAGGCACCATTAATGCTGAAAGGTACATACAGCTTTTGGAGCAACATATGTTGCCATCCAAGCAACGTTATCATGGACGCCCCTGCTTATTTCAGCAAGACAATGCCAAGCCACGTGATACAAAAGTGTGGTTTCGTAGTAAAAGAGTGTGGTTACTAGACTGGCCTGCCTGTAGTCCAGACCTCTCTCCCATTGAAAATGTGTGGCGCAGTATGATGCGTACAATACGACAACGGAGACCCCGTACTGTTGAACAACTTAAGCTGTATATCAAGCAAGAATGGGAAAGAATTCTACCTGACAAGCTTCAAAAATTGGAAATGTTTACTGAGTGTTGTTAAAAGGAAAGGCCATGTAACACAGTGGTAAAAATGCCCCTGTGCCAACTTTTTTGCAATGTGTTGCTGCCATTAAATTCTCAGTTAATGATTATTTGCAAAAAAAAAATAGTTTCTCAGTTCGAACATTAAATATCTTGTCTTTGCAGTCTATTCATTTGAATATAATCATTGTATTGTGTTTATATTTACGAATTACACAACGTGCCAACTTTACTGGTTTTGGGTTTTGTACTTCCATTTCAGGTATATGCTGCTCATGTCATAACAAAGTATTCTGATTTAGGTGTGATGTATGCAAATGCACGTCATAATCGGATAATTTATTTTCAGGGTCCATGTACACAGTAACATTCTACTCCAAATTATGATCAGATTCAATCAATTTTGCCCGTGTACACGTGGCTACTGACAGTCAAAGCATGATCGTGACTATCAACATTTTATTTTATTAATACGACGAAGTGATCGAAACACAAACGTGCTGCTCCATATCTCAAAATTCATGCCATGAGCAGGAAGACATGGACCTCACTAAACTATTCAATCTCTACCGTGTTCATTTATTATCTGAGTGTTTTAGCCTTTTTCTTTGTAGTGGCAAAAGGCACAGATAACATATTTTTATTTGAGGGAATTTCTATTAGTTTGACTCTCAAAAAAATTCATTGACTGTTAACTGTGGGCAAAATATAACAAAACAAATTAGATTTTGAAAATCCTTAGTCAAAGACAGCCCTACAAACAATATAATACATACAGGTAAAAGCCAGTAAATTAGAATATTTTGAAAAACTTGATTTATTTCAGTAATTGCATTCAAAAGGTGTAACTTGTACATTATATTTATTCATTGCACACAGACTGATGCATTCAAATGTTTATTTCATTTAATTTTGATGATTTGAAGTGGCAACAAATGAAAATCCAAAATTCCGTGTGTCACAAAATTAGAATATTACTTAAGGCTAATACAAAAAAGGGATTTTTAGAAATGTTGGCCAACTGAAAAGTATGAAAATGAAAAATATGAGCATGTACAATACTCAATACTTGGTTGGAGCTCCTTTTGCCTCAATTACTGCGTTAATGCGGCGTGGCATGGAGTCGATGAGTTTCTGGCACTGCTCAGGTGTTATGAGAGCCCAGGTTGCTCTGATAGTGGCCTTCAACTCTTCTGCGTTTTTGGGTCTGGCATCCTGCATCTTCCTTTTCACAATACCCCACAGATTTTCTATGGGGCTAAGGTCAGGGGAGTTGGCGGGCCAATTTAGAACAGAAATACCATGGTCCGTAAACCAGGCACAGGTAGATTTTGCGCTGTGTGCAGGCACCAAGTCCTGTTGGAACTTGAAATCTCCATCTCCATAGAGCAGGTCAGCAGCAGGAAGCATGAAGTGCTCTAAAACTTGCTGGTAGACGGCTGCGTTGACCCTGGATCTCAGGAAACAGAGTGGACCGACACCAGCAGATGACATGGCACCCCAAACCATCACTGATGGTGGAAACTTTACACTAGACTTCAGGCAACGTGGATCCTGTGCCTCTCCTGTCTTCCTCCAGACTCTGGGACCTCGATTTCCAAAGGAAATGCAAAATTTGCATGGTTGGGTGATGGTTTGGGGTGCCATGTCATCTGCTGGTGTCGGTCCACTCTGTTTCTTGAGATCCAGGGTCAACGCAGCCATCTACCAGCAAGTTTTAGAGCACTTCATGCTTCCTGCTGCTGACCTGCTCTATGGAGATGGAGATTTCAAGTTCCAACAGGACTTGGCGCCTGCACACAGCGCAAAATCTACCCGTGCCTGGTTTACGGACCATGGTATTTCTGTTCTAAATTGGCCCGCCAACTCCCCTGACCTTAGCCCCATAGAAAATCTGTGGGGTATTGTGAAAAGGAAGATGCAGAATGCCAGACCCAAAAACGCAGAAGAGTTGAAGGCCACTATCAGAGCAACCTGGGCTCTCATAACACCTGAGCAGTGCCAGAAACTCATCGACTCCATGCCACGCCGCATTAACGCAGTAATTGAGGCAAAAGGAGCTCCAACCAAGTATTGAGTATTGTACATGCTCATATTTTTCATTTTCATACTTTTCAGTTGGCCAACATTTCTAAAAATCCCTTTTTTGTATTAGCCTTAAGTAATATTCTAATTTTGTGACACACGGAATTTTGGATTTTCATTTGTTGCCACTTCAAATCATCAAAATTAAATGAAATAAACATTTGAATGCATCAGTCTGTGTGCAATGAATAAATATAATGTACAAGTTACACCTTTTGAATGCAATTACTGAAATAAATCAAGTTTTTCCAAATATTCTAATTTACTGGCTTTTACCTGTATATTTCTAAATACAGTGCTTAAAAACTGTCATCTTTATTAGTCTTTCCTCTTTCATGGTGTCTGCTGTTTCCTGCTATGTGGATGCGTTGTGATTTTCTTTAAATATGCACATCTGACTGCTCCAGACATTGTTCCTTTAGGTGAATGGCACCATCGATTGGTGTACTGCCGTTGGCTTGAAGCGATCATGCCCCCCGTTTAGAAGGCTTGCAATCGTATGTGTCATCCTTCTGTCCCAGCTCTCTAATCCCAGCCAGCAGGGTTTGCCCTTACAGTATGGAGCGGCAGTCTCTCACAGCAGCGGTGCGGTATGTGCCTTTATTGCGGGCGTTTGTGTGCCCATCTGTATTCAAACTCCTTTGGTGGCGATGGTCGAAGCGAAGGGAGGAGGGTACCTTTAAAATGCTTCTCTTTTCCTTTGTCTTCAACTACCTTCTGATACAATGAGACAATCACCACGATTCTATGCACTAAATTAGTCGGATATCTCAAATAGTCAGTTTTTTTGTATTTTCACACCGATGTGTGAAGTCAAAGTGTCAATGCACTTTCCCTATTGCGACTCCCGTACACAGGGGGCCCTATTTCCTTTTAGCGCGGTTAAATCAATTAATTTTCCGGTTGACGTATGACGCCTTACTAGCCATCTGCGGATCCTTACAACTTGTTTTAAGTAAAGTTCGCTGTAATATTAACACAGATTACAAATATTACGTCTCTAATGGCTATGTTGATGTTAAATAGCAAGACAGTATAAAGAAATGATCTTAGACTGCACTACGAACATGACACTACTACCAAGAATGTATCGAGTAGATGCATGTCCGATGCAATGAAAGACTGGCAAAAGAGTTTTTTCGAAATAATTTTTGGACGAAAATCATGGAAACAAAACTTTTGAATGTTTCAGTTAATTCATAAAGATCTGTGGCTTGATGGAAGGAGTTTTGAATACAAAGGAAAAGACCGTTTGTGCCCCGACTATCCAGAAGAAGGTTGCTATTGTTCTGGATTATCTTGCCAGTTGTGCGTAAAGTAGTGTTGTCCCGATACCAATATTTTGGTACCGGTACTAAAATTATTTCAATACGTTTCGGTACTTTTTGATACTTTTCTAAATAAAGGGGACCACAAAACATTGCAATTTTGGCTTTATTTTAACAAAAAAATCTTAGGGTACATTGAACATATGTTTCTTATTGCAAGTTAGTCCTTAAATAAAATAGTGAAGATACTAGATAACTTCTCTTTTAGTAGTAAGTAAACAAACAAAGCCTCCTAATTTAGCTCCTGATGTATGCAGTAACAAATTGTGTTCTATTATTTTGTCAAAATTATTAAGGACCAGTGGTAGAAAATGAATTACTAATCTACTTGTTCAATTACTGTTGATATCTCTTTACTTTCTCTTTTAACATGTTCTATCTACACTTCTGTTAAAGTGTAATAATCACTCATTCTTTTGTTGTTTGGATACTTTACATTAGTTTTGGATGATACCACAAATTTGACTATCAATCCGATACCAAGTCATTCCAGGATCATACTCTGATCATATTCAAAGTCCTCATGTGTCCAGGGACATATTTTCTGAGTTTATAAACATAATATGAATTTTTTTTAAAAACGAAAGAAGATGTTGTGATGCCAAAAATATCGACGTAATCATAGTGGTATCGACTAGATACGCTCCTGTACTTGGTATCATTACAGTGGATGTTAGGTGTAGATCTACTAATGGCGTTTGTTTACATTTTGACGCCGGTGAGCTACGACGTGTAGTGAAGCATGTTTAGCTATTCCTCGTCCTGCAGGGATGACACTTGTAAGAAACTTACCTTATTTGTCGCCATGGAGGCGACGATTAGTGATTTAGAAGTAGTTAAAACACTGCCGACTGGGTCTGGACTTTAGCCGCTAGCTAGCTAGCCATGTCTTAAAGCACCTCTTCCTGAGGGCGTTTCAGTGTTATAACTTCACTTTTATCTTTACTTTTTAAGCCAAAATGCGTCCGTTCTTACTTTTCTGTCTACACACTGTGTCTGCTTGTAAGTACTCTGTGTGTGTGCACTGCGGAACATGCTCCTCTGCTCGTAAACCAGCAATGACACGACGTGACGACGACGGGGGCGCAGGGCTATGGTGGACCGGTACTTTTCAGAGGCCGTATAGTACTGAATATAATTCATTAGTATTGCGGTACTATACTAATACCGGTATACCGTACAACTCTAGCATGGACAAGTACTGACTGGCAGTCAAGGAGCAGCGCTGCTTCTGTGCTGGTTAACAATGATCTGCCTTATAGTTTGCACCAATACACAATATGCAACAATTTTAGCTTTACCGGTCGACTGTTGCATCACCTGAAGGTGAATACAAGGAGAAAGACCCAGTGGAAATGTATATGAAATCTCTTGCATTGGATTTACACAAATCATGTTTGAGCCCGTTGCTTTTTATCCTAATAACTGTCATTTCCGTACACTTGTCCCAGCGGAATTTTGCGTGGCTTGTTGATATTTGTGGAGGATTTGTGTACACTAGGCAGATGTTTCATCATAATCACCTCCACCACCAGATTCTATATTTGTCTGCAAACTTGAATTTTGTATTATAATATCCCTACAAAAAAAACAAAAACACGTTAAGAAAAAAAAAAAGACATGCTATATTTCGTGTTGTGTGCATCCTGTTTGGGTGTTAAAGGAGTTAAACTTGGAGAGGGTTCATACATTCGGGAGTCAAAAGTCTTTGGGGGCAAAAAATGCAACATGGCCTTTCTGTTTCTCTCGACCCCTCACAATTCAAGCAGTGACCCACACTCCCAGCAGAAGACACACAAGTTGTTGCGCAACACTGTAATGGGCCAGGGTGAAAGTAAACAAGAGCAGATAAGCAGCGATTCAGAGGGACGCCAGCTGCACGTTGTAATCTCTTTACATGTTCGCTTTCTTCTATTGAACTTTTATCTTATCAGCCCAACGTCTTCTGCAAGCATTCCTTCTCAGCCGCCCTCTTTCCCTTTCTGCCTTCACCCAGTTCCAGCTCTCAGTGCGCGCACACACACACACACACAGACACACACACACACTCACACATCCAAAACATGCTCAGACAAAGGAAAACATACTTTGATATGTTGCCATCTCCCCCAAAATAAAAACCTCCAAGCTGCTGAGAGATGAGTTTCTGTGCAGCCTGACATTAGTACAGCTAATCTGAACTGGCTGGTTTACTCCCTTGGTGATAACTTGTACTTATGACAGTTTGAATGCATTAGTTTAGTTTTACACAGTCACTGTCTACACCTTTGGCTGCTACGTTGTAAATGACACAGTTGGCTTGAATTTTCTAGAAGATTTCAGCAACCAAGTAATTGATGGCATTGTCAGTTTGGTCATTTGTTACACAAGCACGGAGCACATAGTTTGTGTTTGTATGTTTACTTCCAAAATATACAGTATACAGGCCTCAAATGTTAACTTTTTAAGGTCAAGGCAAGTGCAAATTTTAGGACACCAAGGCAAGTTAGGAGGGCACCAAGGCAAACATTATTATTTTGCGAGGTAGGGGCTCCAAAGCATGCATATATATATATATATATATATATATATATATATATATATATATATATATATATATATATATATATATATATATATATATATATATATATATATATATATATATATATATATATACTGTTGTTATTCATTATTAATATAAACTTGTCAGCTTTTTGTCATTTTATGATGCCTTTATTTCTATTTTTACATTTTGATAGAGGAAGGTATTTTGTTTTCATTATTTATTAATTTTTTTAAGTAATGTACATTTATATGTACATGTAGATGATGTATCGGGACAGATCCATTCAGCGTTTGAGCAGAAATATGTTACATAGGAATTAACTATACACAATAACACATTACCAAAATGCTGTGTCACATGAATGTTTTTTGACCTTTGTGACATGGAAAAAACACAAGTAATGTATACAAATCTTGTTCTTCTCTTGGTTCAGTACAACAGTTTGGCCAACAAAAATAAAGAGGAGTGAGACCTTTCACATCGAATACACAATATTCACAGCCTTCGTTCAGTTTGATGAGATGACAAAAATTTTTAGCTGGTATTGATGTTATTTGAACATTGATACAGTTTGCAGTTAAATAAAGTACGAGTCAACATCACAGTAAACAAAGTAAAGACTTTATAAACAAGTTGTGACAACGTTCACAACACATTGCCTGCTGCAAAACATCAAATAGTTTTCTCCTTCGCTGTATATTGTTAGTGTGGGGACAAGTGCATCTGTCTCCAATATTGTCCACACCTGTCTCCATCTAAACACAGCAGTGCGCTCTTCAACGCACGGCGGGAAGTGAGGGAAAATGACGTTAAACCAAGACTCTGTTTACTCCAAGGGGAAATCTCCTGAGCAAAGTCCGTGTCTTTAGTCCGCCATGATTATCAAGCCAAACAACGCTAGTGCGCATGCGCCTGACTTCCTGTTGACTAAAATGCATTAATAAAGGACGTTTTTTATGTAATTAAAAAAATTGACGGTATTACTAACAGTCTAGAAGTTTATGGCAAACTATCAGTATACCGTTTACTGTTACATCCCTCGACCATTAACAAGTAAAAAGTCAAGGGCGGTCACGGCATGATCTTGCCGCCGATGTTGGTAAATTCTTTAGGGCTTTGGGCAAATGACGAGGGCGGTCGCGGCTTTTGCCACAGTTGCCGTGGTTAAAATCGAGCCCTGAGTATATATATTAACTCAATAGATGACATTAGCCATGTCCGTGTTTCTTATTTAAGTGTAATCCAATTTGTATTGTGCTTTACCACCACCTACAGGGCTGGAGTGTACCTGTATGTAATGCAACACATGACTTTTGCAAGTTACAAATAGGACCTGCTTTTTTTGTTTATTGCTTTTATTACTTTTTATTAACAGGTAGTTTACAAATTAGATTATGATATAGAAAAACTCCAGCTTCTCAAGACTGATGCAAAAATTAGTTACTTAGTTCAGTGCTTCTCAATTATTTTCTGTTACGCTGCTCCGAAGAAGAAGAAAACATTTCCCGCACCCAACCCCACGCTCTTCGCCGTGACTATAAATACTAGGGCTGTGAATCTTTAGGCACCACACGATTGGTTGGGTGTAACGATTCGATTCAGAATCGATTCTCGATTCAAAATGATTCTCGATTTAAAATTAATACTTTTATTAATAACATTAAGTGCCAGTTCTATGATTAACTGTGTCCCTCCGTAAAATTGATAAACAGCGCTGATAAATTTCTGTATTGCTTTTAAAAAAAACTGGTTTTGTTTGATATAATTCTACCCAAACATTTAATAAAGTGACTGGACAAGACAGATTTTGGAAAATAAAAGTAAAAAAATAAATAAATGTTGGATTTTTTTTTATCCGATTAAGAATTGTTAGAATTGCGATTCATTCAAAAATCTTTTTTTTTTCGACACCTAAAATAAATAGTATCATTTGTCATTTAAATTGTTATAAGGACACCTCTGCATAACATTGTATCCTTATTAAAAGTGGAGAAAACAAAAATGTATAGATCACCTTACAACAGAAATATATTTATTCACAGTTTTTTAGTCTGTAATAGAAAAGATCTAAAGTGTATCAATTTGCCTGAAATTTAAACTATAAACAATTTTTGACCGACTTGACCAATTTGAGAGTGAAAAATTAATTAATTAAACTTAATGAATAATAATACATTAAAATAATCAGCAACTTAAACTTAAGAGCACAATATACAAAAAACTTCAATCTGCAAAACAAAAATGTTTTTTAATTTTTTTTATGATAATTAGTAAGTCAATATAACGGAAACATTGAGCATGTTTTGCACTGCGCAGCTTTTCGTAGCGGGGTTTGAAGCGGGGACACTGCATGATACTGATAAAGCATGTTCCCTGAAGTCACACAGCAGTGGAGTCCATCTTCAACGTTGGTAAATGGCTGGTCGTCCAGCGCCATCATTTTCAAGAGGAAATTACAGATTACTGTGGCGATAGGAACAAGCCTCGGATCTTTCTTTGAGTCTGGCTTTGGGGCAGCTTTTTTAGGCCTTGTCTACATTAAGCCGGATAACTCCATCCATCCATTTTCTACCGCTTATTCCCTTCGGGGTCGCGGGCGCGCTGGAGCCTATGCAGGATAACTCATTAAACGAATAATTATGTAGCCTAAGCACTGTGTCAGCCACACTAAACCATCGTTTAAGGTTCCCCTCCTCGGATATTTTTTTACACGGGTAAGTGCACCGTGTATTTCTTGAATCTCAGGCTCTTAGCTTTGTATGGAAGTGATGCCAGAAAGGCCGCGCCCCACACAGGAAGTGACGTCAGAAAGAATGCGCTACAGCCAGCTTCATAACAAGCGGTTTCGTAACTCGGAGATAACCACTGAAAAGATGGAGGCGATTCATCCAGACATGCCCATGTTTCTCCTTCTTCTACATGTACAGACGCTTGTCGGAATCACGCATGAATACCTTAAGAGAAGGAAACGGGCGATTGCAGCTATTTGGGATACAACACATCTCAGACGGCAACATAGCAATGTTGAGCGACAGTTTTGGATAAGGCCTGGAAGAACGGCAGCCTTGTGGAATATGTTTGTCAACGAGTGTGTTGTGCCTAAGGAACGGCAAGAGAACTTTCGAATGTCCAGGTCAGCTGTGATTCTACTTAGTAAAAAACGTTGTCCATTTGTCGAAGGAGAGACATCGAGAATGCGGGCTTCCGTGCACGCGGGAAGACTACAGAAAACAGCGCATGCATTTGGACTGGCAAAGCAGACTGTCAGTTAATGTCCGCCATGTATGTCGAGCGATAACTCAACGTCTAGTTTTGTACTCCATAACTATTGTGAAGCCAGGAAGTGGTTGCAGCCGTCAAGTACGACCGCCAATTCCAGCCTAAAAGCACAGTGTCCTGACCAGATATCTAGATCCCTAGATTGATTGTTGTAAAATGTTCTTTATCACATTTATTTTCACACGCCCATTGAAGATATGATTCATGTATGATGGCTCAGGTGTGATTCACTACAATAGTCTAACAGCTGCTGATGGTGAGGCAAGCAAGGTTTACTGTTAAAAGAAATGTGGCAATAGTCTACTTTGAAACACAGGGTAAGAATACACTTCCAGGTCAGAGGTGACTATGACATTTATTTTTCGCGCATGCGTACTAGGTCGCGTTGCGCCGGCGGACGGAAGGGGGGTGGGGCGGGGGGTGTCTTAAACGTTGGCATTGTGTGTGTGTGTGTGGACAAGGATAAGGTTAGGTGGGATATGCCCAGATAACCTTAGTGTAGAAGGGGCCTCAGACGGCAGGCGTCGTCTTTGGCTTTCAGGTGGCTGATAAGGTTTGATGCGTTGAAGCGTGATGATACCTCCCCACTTAGTGGAATGTTTGCTAAACATGTGTTGCAAAAGATCATGCGAAACGTCTTCCTCTGAAACACCACACGATCAACGCCATGTTTCTTTATGGCGGTATAGCTCGGTCGGTAGAGTGGCCGTGCCAGCAACTTGAGGGTTCCAGGTTCGATCCCCGCTTCCGCCATCCTAGTCCCTGCCGTTGTGTCCTTGGGCAAGACACTTTACCCACACTGGTTTAAATGTAACTTAGATGTTGGGTTTCACTATGTAAAGCGCTTTGAGTCACTAGAGAAAAAGCGCTATATAAATATAATTCACTTCACAATTCACATGACAGGCCGTTACAGCACACTGAGCTTAGCTACCAAAGGTAGGAAAAAAGGAGCTGTTGACTGGCTTACCCTTACCCACTTACAGCTCAGTACGGGTAATCTTGCCTCATTGGAGCTTTTTATTAAGTTACCAGATTTATCGGTATGACCTCATAATTCCTCATATCGGACCTATATTTATTTATTTAACAACATTTTTTTCTCCATTCCTTGTTATGTACAAGGGTGCAACTCGAACTACTGCTTTGTTATGTTTTTGTACATAATTGTGTCCACTTCTTAACTTTAACTTAACTTGTGTGTATTTCAAAAGCAAATACAATTAAAGCTGCAAGCAGCGTTGTTCGGGCCCGCGTATTTGGCAGGTGCTAGTCCTAAGTGTCCCAATACTTTTGTCTACTTTTAGTCTGAAGTGTCCCAAAACTTTTGTCTAGTGTACCTACCTTGTCTGCATTGTGTGGGCACGTTGGTGCTTCCTGCTTTTAAGCAGCCATCTTAAAAAAACAGCATTGCAGCAGCATCAGCGCAGCGGGTCTTTGAAGGGTCATAAAATCAAAACCGGAGCAGTTAATTAAAAAGCGCTTCTGTTGTTGTAATCACAAGGGTTCAATGTCTCTCCTGTGTTAGTTTGAAGCCGAAACGACAAACGCGCTCAGAGGAGATAGTTTTTGAAGGAAGGTGACCGTTTTTTTACAAAAAAGTTGTTTTGAAGGGGGAATAGCAAACTTCCTGTTGATTTTTGCTGGGGGTTGTCAATTTATGAAATGTAGGTCTAAGTGAGACCTACATAGAGGTTTTTGTTTCATGTCTCTCCGACCTTCTCAGTGGGAGTTACAGGCAGTTTTGTCATTTTTGTCTTCCGAGGAGCAGTTTTTTTCTGCGTTTTATTCAAAAATTGCGCTCTAGCGCAATTTTTGAGATTTGGGGTTAGGTTTTTTTATTAGATCGCAATTTTTGCCAGTCCTGATGTGTGTGTTCAGTTCGGTGAGTTTTGAAGCATGTTAAGGGGGTCAAATTACAGCTCAAAGAGGCAAAAGTGACTGTTTTTAGTACATTTTTGTCTTGAAGGGGGAATTGCCAACTTCCTGTTGATTTTTGCCCGAGGAAATTAATAAATGAAAAGTAGGGCTAAGTGAGCCCTACATAGAGGTTTTCGTTTCATGTCTCTACAACATTCGTACTGGGAGTTATAAGCAGTTTACTTTCTAGGGGGCGCTAGAGCGCAATTTTGAGTTTTGGGGTTCGGTTTTTTTATTAAAAGACAATTTTCGCAGGTCCTGATGTGTGGGTCAAATATGGTGAGTTTTGAAGCATGTTAAGGGGGTCAAATTACAGCTCAAAGAGGCAAAAGTGACTGTTTTTAGTACATTTTTGTCTTGAAGGGGGAATTGCCAACTTCCTGTCGATTTTTGCCCGAGGAAATTAATTAATGAAAAGTAGGGCTAAGTGAGCCCTACATAGAGGTTTTTGTTTCATGTCTCTACAACATTCGTACTGGGAGTTATAAGCAGTTTACTTTCTAGGGGGCGCTAGAGCGCAATTTTGAGTTTTGGGGTTCGTTTTTTTTTTATTAAAAGACAATTTTCGCAGGTCCTGATGTGTGGGTCAAATATGGTGAGTTTTGAAGCATGTTAAGTGGGTCAAATTAGTGCTCAAAGAGGCGGCGGAATAATAATAAAACCTTAGAAAAACAATAGGTCCTTATGTCCCATTGCAAAAGGACTCCCGTTGGGATTCCTTTTACAATGGGCCATGCGGGCCCTAAATATATACTAAAGCAGCAGATAACTATGGCTGATATTATAGTATGTACAGCAAGACGGTGGGCAACACAAAGAAAGTATTTGGGAGATGAAGACAGCAAAAGTAGATGAAGAGGTCCACTCTTTTTTTTGACAGTAATGTTTTCCACCACTTGGGGCTTTGTGAGGACCGAGGGTGTTTGCAAAGGGTTACGGGTCAGCAAACTGGGAAGACTCCCTCCCCCAGTGCACCCACTGATGCACCATGGCAGAAGGCCTCAGCTCTCCACCACAAACAAACAGCAAGATGTCTAAGCAACACGTCACCGAGCTTTTAATTGCTTGTTCCTGTCTCTTTCTCTCCTCCCCTTCCTTCACTCACACACTCACCTTCCTCTCCACTACCCCCTTACCTGTTTTCTTTGTTTTTTTGCATCTCCATTTTCTCTTCCAACTCCCCCCCCCCCTCGCATGTTTTTGTCTTTTTTGTCATAGCTCAATTTGCATTAAATTGATTTCTTTCTTTGAACATAGCCACAAGACCACTTCATTAGGTACAGCCACACAATCTATTGTGATCCAATAGAAGAACAACATTAAAATATTGCTCTTAAAGAGATAACTGATGTTTAGAGTTTAAGATACACAGCTTTTATATTGGACTTTGATAAAGGGGCTACTATCGATTGATTTTTGTACTGTGAGAATTGTGGTTTTTTTTGTATGAGGGGCCATAAGGGACATTATTCAGAATTACTTCTTACATACACTACTGAAATGCTCTCACATAAACAACTGAAATGTTTTTCTCTCACACACCCTACTGAAACACTCTTTTACACACTACTGAAATGCTCTTAAATACACTACTGAAATGCTCTCACATAAACAACTGAAATGTTTTTCTCTCACACACCCTACTGAAACACTCTTATACACACTACTGAAATGCTCTTAAATACACTACTGAAATGCTCTCACATAAATAACTGAAATGTTTTTCTCTCACACACCCTACGGAAACACTCTCATACACTACTGAAATACTCTTACGTACACTACTGAAACACTCTCATACACACTACTGAAACACTCTTATAAACACTACTAAAACACTCTTATACACACTACTGAAACATTCTTATAAACGCTACTGAAATGCTCTTACATACACTACTGAAACACTCTTACATACACTACTGAAACACTCTTACATACACTACTGAAACACTCTTATAAACACTACTGAAACACTCTAACATACACTACTGAAACACTGTTACATACACTACTGAAACACTCTTATAAACACTACTGAAACACTCTTACATACACTACTGAAACACTTACATACACTACTGAAACACTCTTAGAACACTACTGAAGCACTCTTATAAACACTACTGAAACACTCTTACATACACTACTGAAATGCTCTCACATAAACAACTAAAATGTTTTTCTCTCACACACCCTACTGAAACACTCTCATAAACACTACTGAAATGTTTTTCTCTCACGCACACACACACACACACACCTGGAATTATTTTTCACTAGTATGTATAAACGGATTTCACCTGTGTGTGTGTGTGCTTTTTACACATGCGTGTGAGAGACAACAATTTCAGTAGTATGTGTGCAAAGATTTCAGTAATGTATGTAAGAGGTAATTCTGAATAATGTCTCTAATGGCCCCTCATATTTTTTGTGTCTCTCTCGTTTCATCTTTTTTGTTGACTTTTTTTTTTTGTTTTCGATCATCACAGCACTGTTGTAACTGGGTATCAAGTCCAGAGCCCCTGGACACTCCTTTGGACTCCATGCTGCCAGACTGCCCACGCGTCTCTGCAGGTATCAAACCTAAATAAACAGTCTCACAGTGCACTACTCACACTTGATATAGTTTAACTGTGAGTTCTTTCAGCCTCAGAATAGAAATGCAAACGCGATACTGATGCTTAACGGAACCTAACATTTGGCCAAGATAGGTTTTGGCAATGTGATTTAAGAAGTGAGGCAATGTTTTT
Organism: Nerophis lumbriciformis; assembly: GCF_033978685.3. Classification (NCBI taxonomy): domain Eukaryota; kingdom Metazoa; phylum Chordata; class Actinopteri; order Syngnathiformes; family Syngnathidae; genus Nerophis; species Nerophis lumbriciformis. The sequence continues at coordinate 43,034,302 of NC_084559.2, forward strand.
GGTCACAGCCTCGGTGCATAGGTGTAATTTTAGGTACCGTATTTTCCGCACTATAAGGCGCACCTAAAAACCACAAATTTTCTCAAAAGCTGACAGTGCGCCTTATAACCCGGTGCGCTTTATATATGGATAAATATTAAGATTCATTTTCATAAAGTTTCGGTCTCGCAACTTCGGTAAACAGCCGCCATCTTTTTTCCCGGTAGAACAGGAAGCGCTTCTTCTTCTACGCAAGCAACCGCCAAGGTAAGCACCCGCCCCCATAGAACAGGAAGCGCTTCTTCTTCTACTGTAAGCAACCACCCGCCCGCGTAGAAGAAGAAAAAGCGCGCGGATATCACCGTACGTTTCATTTCCTTTGTGTGTTTACATCTGTAAAGACCACAAAATGGCTCCTACTAAGCGACAGGTATCCGGTTCATGAAAAGACGCAATCTCTCCATCCGCACACGGATTACTATTTCACAGCAACTGATATTCCTGTGAACCGCACTGTGGATACAACGGGAGCACGTACGGTGAATATTCGCACCACAGGGAATGAGAAGTCATCCTTCACTGTGGTTCTAGCTTGCCATGCTAATGGCCAGAAACTTCCACCCATGGTGATATTCAAAAGGAAGACCTTGCCAAAAGAGACCTTTCCAGCCGGCGTCATCATAAAAGCTAACTCGAAGGGATGGATGAAGAAAAGATGAGCGAGTGGTTAAGGTAAGTTTAAGTTTACGCGAAGAGGCCGGGTGGCTTTTTTCACGCAGCTCTGTCCATGTTGATATACGTATGTTTGTGATTGCACATTTGCGTACATTTTGGGAGTGAACAGAGTTGTTAGAACGCTGGTTTTTAATATATTATTAAAGTTTGACTGACCTATCTGACTGTTTTTTTGACATTCCTTTAGCGCAGTTAGATGCGGCTTACAACACGGGGCGGCTTATAGGTGGACAAAGTTTTGAAATATGCCGTTCATTGAAGGCGCGGCTTATAACCCAGGGCGCCTTATGGTACGGAAAATACGGAACGCATATTAGTGTTTAGCTGTGGTCACATTCTTTGGGAAGGGACTGAACGAAGTAAAGCTGTGTGATTTCTGATAGCCTTTGCTGCATCCTGTTGAATGCATAATGAAAAGTGAAGAGAGTGAATGAAGAGTGCCAGAGAGAGAGAGGTGTTCTCTTGTGGTTTGTGCAGCCCTTTGAGACATTTGTGATTAAGGGCTATATAAGTAAACGTTGATTTAAAATTTGTGTTAGATACATAACTTTCCTAAAAGTTTTAACTGTCACTGCATATGTTGAGTAGCCGCAGTGTTGCTAGTGACTTACATAAATTAATCCGCAGTAACTACCGTATTTTTTGGACTATAAGGCGCACTTAAAGTCCTTGCATTTTCTCAAAACTCGACAGTGCACCTTATAACCCGGTGCGCCTAATGTACAAAATAATTTTGGTTGTGCTTACCGACTTTGAAGCTATTTTATTTGGTACATGGTGAAATGAGAAGTGTGACCAGTAGATGGCAGTCACACTTAAGAGATACGTGCGGACTGCAATATGATGGCAGTCACACATAAGAGATACGTGTAGACTGCAATATGACTCAAGCAAACAACACCAAAATGGTATATGTTCCATTGAAAATATAGAACATTAGACACGGCGCTCAAAAATCTATCAAAATGTTATAGAACGACTTTGGTAAGCTATGAAGCCGCAACGCTTGATGGATTGTACTGTGCTTCAACAAACGAGTATCATTATGGTGTGTGTATCAGGTGAGACATATTATCTGGCGATGATACTTGTAAGAAACTTACTTTATTTGACGCCATGGAGGTGAGGATTAGTGATTTAGAAGTAGCTAAAACACTGCAGACTGGGGCTGGACTTTAGCTGCTAGCTCGCTAGCTAGCCATGTCTTAAAGCACCTCTTCCGGTGGGCGTTTCAGTGTTATAACTTCACCTTTATCGTTAGTTTTTAAGCCAAAATGCTCCCATTCTCCCTTTTCTGTCTACACACTGTGTCTGCTTGTAAGTACTCCATGATTGTGCGCTGCTGAACATGCTTGTCTGCTCGTAAAAACCAGCAATGAAGGCGATGGGGGCGCTGGGGGGTGGCGGACTGGTACTTTTCGGATGCAGTATAGTGCCGAATATGATTCTTTAGTATCGCGGTACTATACTAATACGGGTATACCGCAAAACCCTACTAGTTACTAAAAAAACGTGGTCGTATTAGCGTACCGGCATCATCAAATATGTCACTGCACAATGTTGTCTAGGTTCAGGTTCCAGCTGGCAGCTGTGCCAATCAAGCCGTGCTGGTTATTGTGTAAGTAGACAACATTGCAGTGTTTCTTTACACGGTTTTGGATTGCTGGGCTGATCTTAGAATCCTTGTCAGAGAAACTGAAGCGGTGGCAGATTATCTTGAAACGCAAATCCACAGTGTCCATCTACATACGCAACCCTAATGTTCCGTAAGATGCTGTTTTTATTTCCATCGTCTTTGTCAGACCCTCTCCTCCATTTTTTTTTTTTTTTTTCATCATCCACTCTACATCGTTAATCCTGTGGTGTTTGGCTTCCTGTCCCTGTGCCCTCTCTGTGGCGGACTGGCCTTGATGATGTCACAGCCATCACGAGAAAGTGTTCTTAATGTAGGATTAGGGATGAACGCTGTAATCCTCAACATGACCATTGATAAGAGACGGTGATTGCAAGCGTTGTTGGAAGACTGACACATATCAGGCTCGCATGCATAAGCACACACAACTACAAAAAGGACATTCAGGCCTGATAGAAACCTAGGAATCTGTCGCAGCTCTTAATGTGCCTATTTTAGCCTTCCATGTGTGGACTACACAAGTTCTATGAATGACATATTTTGGTCCTGCATGGGGACACTGTGTTACTACCCCCGCCCCCATTGCTCTACTGTGACATCCTTGTGAAAGTATAGGTCATTTTTCACATGCCCCACATGTCATTGAATACCCATCTACACCGCTATCTCATCTCGACCACTAAAGCGGCATGTTCCACACGGTGCTATGTGGGTGGTACGTATCGACATCTAACGGTGAATCAGCTCCTTCAAATGTCAGCGAGGCTTCAGTGTAAAACCCATACTGTATTTCATGTTCAAATGTCACTTCTACCGTGATGTTTAATGCCTCTTCCCAGTGACCATTGCTAAATCTAGACATCCAGGTCGCACTTTATGAAACATGGCAAGAAAGTCTTGGTTGGAACACCATTTGACATGACGTCCATCTGCATGTGGACCCTATTGACTTATGCTTTATTGACTTTCGCTACTTTAACAAAGCTGAAAAGACGTGGGGATCAGGCCTATTAACAAAGCTGCCAACTCAGCTTGTCTCTGGTCTTTTGGTAGCTGCTTCTGATGTCAAAGGTTGACTCGGTCGTCTTTGAGTCCTTGGCAGCCTGGCAGCTTTGCAGCCAGTGGCCATTGTAGCGAGAGCCGCGGCAGAGGTGAGGAGGTTGAGAGAAGGTTGAGGGAAGCCTGTCAGGGCGCCGTGGCCCTGCACTTCAATCTGAAAACATCGAGCTCCCAGTCGGGGTTGCTATGCAAAGAGTATGCAACATGCCTGTGTATAGGTGGGGGTTGTCACAGTACGCAGTATTGCTTGGATTTTACTGACGTCACAACTAGGGATGATGTTTGATAAGAAATTATCGAGTTCGAGCCTATTATCGAAGCCTCTTATCGAACCGATTCCTTATCGATTCTCTTATCGAGTCCAGATAGGTTGTTGTATATAGAAAAAAACACAATATTTGGTTTAACAAATGACTTCACATTCTCTACTGCTCGCTACTATAGTATTACCATATCTGAGTTATTGTGCAGAAGTGTGGGGAAATAACTACAAATGTGCGCTACATTCATTAACCGTGTTACAAAAAAGATCAATTAGACTGATATCAATCAATCAATCAATGTATATTTATATAGCCCTAAATCACAAGTGTCTCAAAGGGCTGCACAAGCCACAACGACATCCTCGGTACAAAGCCCACATAAGGGCAAGGAAAAACTCACCCCAGTGGGACGTCGATGTGAATGACTATGAGAAACCTTGGAGAGGACCGCATATGTGGGCAACCCCCCCCCTCTAGGGGAGACCGAATGCAATGAATGTCGAGTGGGTCTGACATAATATTGTGAGAGTCTAGTCCATAGTGGATCCAACATAATAGTAAGAGTCCAGTCCATAGTGGGGCCAGCAGGACACCATCCCGAGCGGAGACGGGTCAGCAGCGCAGTGATGTTCCCAGCCAATGCACAGGCGAGCGGTCCACCCCGGGTCCCGACCTGTGCCCCCCGCCCTCCACAAGGAAGAGGGGAGCAGAGGAGAAAAGAAAAGAAACGGCAGATCAACTGGTCTAAAGGGGGGTCTATTTAAAGGCTAGAGTATACAAATGAGTTTTAAGATGGGACTTAAATGCTTCTACTGAGGTAGCATCTCTAATTGTTACCGGGAGGGCATTCCATAGTACTGGAGCCCGAATAGAAAACGCTCTATAGACCGCAGACTTTTTTTGGGCTCTGGGAATCACTAATAAGCCGGAGTTCTTTGAACGCAGATTTCTTGCCGGGACATATGGTACAATACAATCGACAAGATAGGACGGAGCTAGACCGTGTAGTATTTTATACGTAAGTAGTAAAACCTTAAAGTCACATCTTAAGTGCACAGGAAGCCAGTGCAGGTGAGCCAGTATAGGCGTAATATGATCAAACTTTCTTGTTCTTGTCAAAAGTCTAGCAGCCGCATTTTGTACCAATTGTAATCTTTTAATGCTAGACATAGGGAGACCCGAAAATAATACGTTACAGTAGTCGAGACGAGACGTAACGAACGCATGAATAATGATCTCAGCGTCGCTAGTGGATAAAATAGAACGAATTTTAGCGATATTACGGAGATGAAAGAAGGCCGTTTTAGTAACACTCTTAATGTGTGATTCAAAGGAGAGAGTTGGGTCGAAGATAGTACCCAGATTCTTTACTGATTCGCCTTGTGTAATTGTTTGGTTGTCAAATGTTAAGGTGGTATTATTAAATAAATGTCGGTGTTTAGTAGGACCGATAATCAGCATTTCCGTTTTCTTGGCGTTGAGTTGCAAAAAGTTAGCGGACATCCATTGTTTAATTTCATTAAGACATGCCTCCAGTTGACTACAATCCGGCGTGTTGGTCAGCTTTAGGGGCATGTAGAGTTGGGTGTCATCAGCATAACAATGAAAACTAACACCGTATTTGCGTATGATGTCGCCTAGCGGCAGCATGTAAATACTAACGAGTGCAGGGCCAAGAACCGAACCCTGAGGAACTCCGCATGTTACCTTAACATAGTCTGAGGTCACATTATTATGGGAGACGCACTGCATCCTGTCAGTAAGATAAGAGTTAAACCACGACAAAGCTAAGTCTGACATACCAATACGTGTTTTGATACGCTCTAATAAAATATTATGATCGACGGTATCGAAAGCAGCGCTAAGATCAAGAAGCAGCAACATAGATGACGCATCAGAATCCATCGTTAGCAGTAGATCATTAGTCATTTTTGCGAGGGCTGTCTCCGTAGAGTGATTTGCCCTGAAACCGGATTGAAAAGGTTCACAGAGATTGTTAGACACTAAGTGTTCATTTAGCTGCTGTGCGACAATTTTTTCGAGGATTTTCGAAATAAAGGGAAGGTGGGACACCGGTCGGTAGTTTACCATGAGGTCAGGATCAAGGTTAGGTCTTTTGAGCAGAGGATGAATAACCACTTTCTTGAATGCTAGGGGAACAGTGCCAGAGGAAAGTGATAAGTTTATAATATTTAGCACTGATGGACCTAATAATACAAAAAGCTCCTTGATAAGTTTCCCAGGAAGTGGGTCAAGTAAACATGTTGTTTGTTTTATCCCACTTACACGCCGTAATAGTTCCTCTAATGTTATTTCATCAAAAAGAGAGAGACTATTTTGTATTGCAGTATCCGTCGTAGATACAGTTGTATCTGTGTTCATAGAACCCAGTTGTAGCTGGGATGCGTTGTCTTTAATCTCCTTTCTAATGAGTTCAATTTTCTTATTAAAGAAATTCATAAAGTCATCTGCCGAGTGGGTGGAGCTATTGGGAGGAGTCCCTTGTTGGGTTAGCGATGCTACTGTACTAAACAAAAATTTAGGGTCGTTTTTGTTGAGGCGGATGAGATTTGAGTAATATTTAGCTTTAGCTAAGGTAAGCATGCGTTTATACGATATTAAACTATCACTCCATGCTTGATGGAAAACCTCAAGCTTGGTCGCGCGCCATTTGCGTTCCAACTTTCTACATGATAATTTATGAGCTCTGGTTTCTTCTGTAAACCATGGGGTGCGCCTTTTAGGGGCCCTTTTTTGTTTTAGCGGTGCTATGCTATCAATGGTTTCGCGCAGGGCATTGTCAAAGTTGTTAGTTAGGTTATCAATAGAGCCGACATAATTTGGGAATGGTGCCATTACCGAAGGCAGTAGGTCAGCAAGAGTCATCGTTGTGGCAGCATTCATGTTGCGGCTGCTATAGCAGTTATTATTATTATTAGTTTGTTGACAATGAGTCAGAACTTCGAATTTTATAAGGTAATGATCGGACATTACTTTAGTATACGGGAGTACCATAACTTTGGAGGTGGTGACACCCCTGACCAGCACTAGATCTATCGTATTACCGTTGCGATGCGTAGGTTCATTTATTATTTGTGTAAGACCACAGCTATCAATTATAGTCTGGAGCGCCACGCACTGAGGGTCCGATGGGGTATTCATATGGATATTAAAGTCCCCCATTATGATTATATTGTCTGCGTGCGTCACTAGATCAGCAACGAACTCTGAGAATTCATTGATAAAGTCAGAGTAGGGCCCTGGGGGGCGGTAGATAACAGCCATATCGAGAGGCAGCGGTGCGACAGACCTCATAGTAAGCACCTCAAACGATTTATATTTATTATTTAGGTTAGGGGTAAGGTTAAAGTTTTCATTGTATAGTAGTGCGACCCCCCCACCCCTTTTGAGGGGACGGGCAATATGCGCATTCGTATAGTTAGGAGGAGATGCCTCATTTAGCGCAAAAAAAATCGTCTGGTTTGAGCCAGGTTTCGCTAAGACCAATGACGTTAAGATTGTTGTCTCTAATGACCTCATTAACTAATAACGTTTTGGGAGACAATGATCTTATGTTTAAAAAGCCCATATTATAAGTACTGGGCTGTTTTGACGAGTTTTTGTTTAAATTATCCGTAGTAGCAATATTAATAATGTTGCGTTTATTATACGTAATGCACTTTAAATAGTTTCGACCATATCTAGGAATTGATACGACGGGAATTTTCAGATTGTTTGCTTGATGCTGCGATAGACTGAACGCATCATGATTTGCCACCTCAGTAGAATGCATATCTACCTCTAACACATTCACAACAGAAAACACATGATGTGAGTTGTGTCTTATTCTAAGAGAATTGCTATGCGTACAGGAATTATCCAGCCTGGCGCTGGCTAGTTCTAGCTTAACTGACTCCTCACCCGGACTAGCAGGCTCTGTAATTGCCTGTGACCGGGCTTGCTTTAGTGTAGTTAGTCAAATGTGACTTAAACAGTAGTCTATGTTTTTAGGAAGGATGATGGCGCCTTCCTGGTTAGGGTGAAGGCCGTCTCTCATCAGCAAGCCTGGTTTGCCCCAGAAAGAGGGCCAATTATCAATAAACGTTAGTCCCTGTTGTCTACAGAAGCTAGCCAGCCACTTGTTAAGCGAGACTAATCTGCTATATCTCTCATCATTGCCTCTCGCAGGCAGGGGGCCAGAGACAATTACTCGATGCCTGGACATCTTTCTAGCGAGATCACAAGTCCTGGCTATGTTTCTCTTTGTAATCTCTGACTGTCTCATTCTAGTGTCATTGGAGCCAACGTGTACAACTATATTCGCATAACTAGTGGTGCGATTAGCCTGTCGGACGTGTTTACTAGGCCTGTTGCGAGTTAGCTCCCTAAGATTAGCCTCAATGTCAGGTGCTCTAGCCCCAGGGATACACTTAATTGTGGCTGGTTTGCTAAGCTTTATGTTTCGGGTGATTGAGTCCCCTATGACTAAGGTGTGGTGCCCGGTAGACTGGGGTGTAGGACTAGCTAAAGAGCTAAATATATTATGCGTCTCAACCGGTACACCGTAGCTTGTAGGCCGCTTAGCACTACTACAGGCTGGGCTAGTTAGCTCGCTACAGCTAACGCTAGCAGATGTGTCCGCAACATCTAAAGTTACGAGATTACTCTGCTCTAACTGGCGGACACGGCCCTCTAGCAGAGCCAGCCTCTCCGTGAGTAAGGTGCAAGACGCGCAGGAAGCCATACTCACGGTGTTTTCTGTCACCGAGTGAAGTTCCTGCTGTCTTCCAAGAAGTCGTGGTCACGGTGTGCGGGGAGCCGCTTCCTTCCGACCAACGCCGCCTTTCTCCGCGCTAGCTTCGTTAGCTTAGCAGCTAGCTGCTAGCTAGCTGCGGGAGGGGTGGTGAGACAGAGATCGGGTGATTTGCAAGTTAAATAGTACTACTAAATATGTTAAGAAAGTAATAAAGAAAGCTGCAGAACAATTAAAAGCACACAAATAGAAAGATACTTAGCTTTTTCGAAACAGCGAGCAGTCAGCGAGCAGTCACGCACGGTGAACCGGAACCGGATGTGATACATAATGTTGGATATAGAGAACAAACAAACACTTTATTTATTGAGTCAAAAATATTAAAGTTCGATGATTTGGTAAAATTGCAAACAGCTAAAATGATGTGGAATTAAATGATGGAATGGATTAAGTAAAGAAGTTAAACATTGTACTGATATGAGGTTGTTCAAACTAATAGTGCTTACAAAGTACAAAGAAGAAGAATTATGAGAAATACTGTCAACCTTATTGAAAATAAGATATTCTTCATCTCAGTATATTAATAATGACTGAATTAATTAATTACATACTACAAAACTGTTGTATATACTAATTCACAGATATTTTATTATGAAAAGGTCAGTAAATGATGTATATATTTGTAAACGCTCTGATGTGGGAAAGGGGTAGGATTAAATAAGCTTTACTTCTTCCTACTCCTGTAAAGTGAAATGATATGAAACTGTGATGTATTATGATGTGGTCGGATCATGTTTTGTTTAGTTATGTTCTGTTAGTTTTGGACTTCCTTAGTTATTTTGTGCACTTCAGGGTTTGTTTTAGTCACCATGGTTACTTACGATTTTCACCTGCCTTGTACGCGCACCTCTTGCTCACAAGAGACTCTTATTTAAGCCTGCCTTTTCCGGTCAATTGTCGTGGCTTCATTGTTTGCATTTGCAACAGTTACGTTGGCATTCTGGTTTTCGAGTGCATGATTTCTGTGCTAAGTTACCTTAGCTTCTAGTATTCCTGTGCTAAGTAAGTTTTTGCTTTAGCTTCTCGTGCGAACGGCACGCTTTCCTGTTGTTTCGTTCCTGTCTGTTGTAATGTGTATGATTTATGAGAAATAAATCATCTCCTACCTGCACGCTTTCGTCCGGAGCCGTCAGTTTTGCGTCCCGGGAACGAACCGCAGCACGCTGCACCCCACCGTGACAAATGACTGAGCTACGTGACGCCATTTCTTGTGATGTCTCACAGGGAATTTCTTGTCGGCACGGGATTCGTTCCCAGGGATTCGAATAAAGAACCAACTCTTTTTCTTTACTATAGTGGTCTCGATAACGGGTACCGGTTCTCAAAAAGGGATTCGAGTCCGATGACTCGGTTCTTTTCTTTTCGAACAACCGGGAAAACCGGGTTCGAGCATCATCCCTAGTCACAATCCGTTAAACATGCGTGGTGGTCAAGCGAGCTCTGTTCTCAATGGGTATTCGGCATCATTTAGCCTTTCTCGAAGAAAAAATGCCCTATGCTTGTGTTGTTTTCGGCTGTACGAATCATCCAATTCTCAAAAAAGATCAACATTTCTTCCGAGTTCCTCGAGAGGCAAACAAAAAGGACGGTAGAGTGCAAGCAAGATTTTACGAAACGAAGAGAAAAGCAGGTCAGCTCCAAGGGAGCAGAGTCGAAGAATGCACAAGTTTGCAGTGGTCACTTTGTAAAAGGTTTGTTTGATATACTTTTAATGTTTAATATTTCCCATTAAGGTATTATGTTGATATTACTTGTCTTTCTTAAACACACATTTGCGACAAGTGTTTCAAAAACCACCAACTCGCCGAGTCTTAAGTAAAAGAACGCAAACGTAAGCAAAACCTAAAATAATTGAGCTTTTACCATTGGGAGCAATCATTTATGACGCTTTCAGCACATACACAATGTTGACATCTAGTTATATTTTGAAAAAAAAATGGGGAAAAACACGCTACTCGTAAACGGTGCATGCAACAGCAACAAACATGGCTGTAGACGCAAAGTTAAATCATGAAATGCAATCTTATCCGAGCAAAAACGATGCAAAAACGAGGGATCTGTTCCATTGCATAGTTTGAATTTTTGCTCATATTTGCTTTTTGCAGGAAGACTTAAGCCTCTTTTGTACTCAGATAGTGTCCTTGGTCGACCACCACTGGTTTTCACCTCCGGAAAGAAGTCACGTGTCGGAATACAAGCAATAGCTTCTCAGCCCCAGAAAACAAAAGTCCCTCCCTTTTGGAATATTGACACATTTACCTGTTTAGTGCTGAACAAAAAGATTTGATTCAAACTAACAAGCAGGGATATGAATCGAAAACCGGTTCTTGTTGAAAATACGATCCCAGGGTTTTGATTCTTGGGAATCATTTGCCAGTTTTGTCAACGATTCCCTTGTCGATTCCGGTGGGCGTGATTGATGTCACCACGGACAGCGTTTAAGTAGCACAAATGCTGAAGGGCTGTTCACGAGAAAGGATGACAACAGAGACACTTGCAAAATAGTGGATATTTAATCAAAGTACTGCCAGAAAAATTAGCACACACAGCATGCGATAACTTTAAATGAAACACATGTTTTCCATCCGCGCCCTCCAGAAGCTTGTCGTCTGCTCATACTGCAGGTAACTAACTTACTAACACTGCCTACCATGTTAGCGCTTCCTTTTAAAACCTGCTAATACTTACTGTAAATGTGAAATTAATGCTTGTCATGACGAAAGAGCATCTGACTGGCTCAGAAGCTGCACGCCTCCTCTCCCTCTGAGAGATGTTCTCCACAGCAGAGACACAGTAATTAGTTGGAAAGATCTCATATCCTTCCTGAAAAAGCAGATATGCTTATTTTTTCTCCAAAATAATGGATCATGTTCATAGTTGATGGTTTTAGAATTGCACAATGGACAGTTCTTTAGGACTTGACTTGCTCGTATTTTTAACTGGCTGACATTGTTTTATATACTTTTGATGGTCAGCTTCTTTCTTTGAAATTGGCACGGAATAATATGTGTGTATTTTGTAATATTGATCCAGATGACAAAATATGGGAGCCAATAGTACTTTTTGCTTCTGTTTAGTTACTGTGCACTATAACCACTTTATTTTGTTTAAAAAAATAAAAATAAATACATAGCATTTAATTTGTATTTATTACATAATCTAATTTACAACAGAACTAGGACATTTTAAATGTTGTAAGATAAGCTTTATAAAAATTGTATTTTGTTTACTTTAGTTACTTTTTATGAAATATTTTCAGTTCTATAGTCTATTGTCAAAGTATCGAATCGGAACTCGAAATAGGATCGGATCTATGACCAGAAAATTGGATCGGGATCAGAAGTCGAAAATGTTGATCGGGACATCTTTAATATACCAAATTGTTTAATGTGAAGTGAATTATATTTAGAAAGCGCTTTTTCTCTCGAGACTCGAAGCGCTTCACATTATGAAACTCATTACCTACATTTAAAACAGTGTGGGCAACACTGGGAGCAAGGTGGTTGAAGTGACTTGCCCACCCAGCAGGAACAAGACATTAAAACAATGTTGAGAACATGTTGAATTAGGTCTGATGCTGAGCAACTCAAATATAACATTAAAACACCATGCTTTTTGACAGCATTTAAACAATGTTGGGTTCTGACATTGATTTGACCATTGATATTTGTTCATTTCCCAACCAATTTTCTACCACACAAATACAACGTTGAAACAACATGCTTTTTGAAGACGTTTAATCAATGTCAGGTTGTGACGTTGATTTGACCATTGAATTATGGTCATTTCCCGACCAACAACGTGGATCCAACGTCAGACATCATCGTTGTCTCAATTTTCACAAAACTATTTTGCAGCGTTGTTTCAAAGTCAGTTTTTAAAGGACATGTATGTATAATCAACGTTGTATCAACGTTGAAACAACATGCTTTTTGAAGACGTTTATTCAATGTCAGGTTGTGATGTTGATTTGACCATTGAAATTTGGTCATTTTCTAACCAATGTTCTACAACACAAATACAACGTTGAAACAACATGCTTTTTGACGACGTTGAATCAGTGTTGGGTTCTGACGTTGATTTGACCATTGAAATTTGGTCATTTCCCAACCAATTTTCTACAACACAAATACAACGTTGAAACAACATGCTTTTTGAAGATGTTTAATCAATGTCAGGTTGTGACATTGATTTGACCATTGACTTTTGGTCATTTCCCAACCAACAACGTGGATCCCACATCAGACATCAACATTGTCTCAATTTTCACAAAACTGTTTTGCAGCGTTGTTTCAAAGTCAGTTTTTAAAGGACATGTATGTATAATCAACGTTGTATCAACGTTGAAACAACATGCTTTTTGAAGACGTTTATTCAATGTCAGGTTGTGATGTTGATTTGACCATTGAAATTTGGTCATTTTCTAACCAATGTTCTACAACACAAATACAACGTTGAAACAACATGCTTTTTGACGACGTTGAATCAGTGTTGGGTTCTGACGTTGATTTGACCATTGAAATTTGGTCATTTCCCAACCAATTTTCTACAACACAAATACAACGTTGAAACAACATGCTTTTTGAAGATGTTTAATCAATGTCAGGTTGTGACGTTGATTTGACCATTGACTTTTGGTCATTTCCCAACCAACAACGTGGATCCCACATCAGACATCAACATTGTCTCAATTTTCACAAAACTGTTTTGCAGCGTTGTTTCAAAGTCAGTTTTTAAAGGACATGTATGTATAATCAACGTTGTATCAACGTTGAAACAACATGCTTTTTGAAGACGTTTATTCAATGTCAGGTTGTGATGTTGATTTGACCATTGAAATGTGGTCATTTCCTAACCAATGTTCTACAACACAAATACAACGTTGAAACAACATGCTTTTTGACGACGTTGAATCAATGTTGGGTTCTGACGTTGATTTGACCATTGAAATTTGGTCATTTCCCAACCAATTTTCTACAACACAAATACAACGTTGAAACAACATGCTTTTTGAAGATGTTTAATCAATGTCAGGTTGTGACGTTGATTTGACCATTGACTTTTGGTCATTTCCCAACCAACAACGTGGATCCCACATCAGACATCAACATTGTCTCAATTTTCACAAAACTGTTTTGCAGCGTTGTTTCAAAGTCAGTTTTTAAAGGACATGTATGTATAATCAACGTTGTATCAACGTTGAAACAACATGCTTTTTGAAGACGTTTATTCAATGTCAGGTTGTGATGTTGATTTGACCATTGAAATTTGGTCATTTTCTAACCAATGTTCTACAACACAAATACAACGTTGAAACAACATGCTTTTTGACGACGTTGAATCAGTGTTGGGTTCTGACGTTGATTTGACCATTGAAATTTGGTCATTTCCCAACCAATTTTCTACAACACAAATACAACGTTGAAACAACATGCTTTTTGAAGATGTTTAATCAATGTCAGGTTGTGACATTGATTTGACCATTGACTTTTGGTCATTTCCCAACCAACAACGTGGATCCCACATCAGACATCAACATTGTCTCAATTTTCACAAAACTGTTTTGCAGCGTTGTTTCAAAGTCAGTTTTTAAAGGACATGTATGTATAATCAACGTTGTATCAACGTTGAAACAACATACTTTTTGAAGACGTTTATTCAATGTCAGGTTGTGATGTTGATTTGACCATTGAAATGTGGTAATTTCCTAACCAATGTTCTACAACACAAATACAACGTTGAAACAACATGCTTTTTGACGACGTTGAATCAATGTTGGGTTCTGACGTTGATTTGACCATTGAAATTTGGTCATTTCCCAAACAATATTCTACAACACAAATACAACGTTGAAACAACATGCTTTTTGAAGATGTTTAATCAATGTCAGGTTGTGACGTTGATTTGACCATTGACTTTTGGTCATTTCCCAACCAACAACGTGGATCCCACATCAGACATCAACATTGTCTCAATTTTCACAAAACTGTTTTGCAGCGTTGTTTCAAAGTCAGTTTTTAAAGGACATGTATGTATAATCAACGTTGTATCAACATTGAAACAACATGCTTTTTGAAGACGTTTATTCAATGTCAGGTTGTGATGTTGATTTGACCATTGAAATTTGGTCATTTTCTAACCAATGTTCTACAACACAAATACAACGTTGAAACAACATGCTTTTTGACGACGTTGAATCAATGTTGGGTTCTGACGTTGATTTGACCATTGAAATTTGGTCATTTCCCAAACAATATTCTACAACACAAATACAACGTTGAAACAACATGCTTTTTGAAGATGTTTAATCAATGTCAGGTTGTGACGTTGATTTGACCATTGACTTTTGGTCATTTCCCAACCAACAACGTGGATCCAACATCAGACATCAACGTTATCTCAATTTTCACAAAAATGTTTTGAGCGTTGTTTCAAAGTCAGTTTTAAAGGACATGTATCAACGTTGAAACAACATGCTTTTTGAAGACGTTTATTCAATGTCAGGTTGTGATGTTGATTTGACCATTGAAATGTGGTCATTTCCTAACCAATGTTCTACAACGCAAATACAACGTTGAAACAACATCATTTTTGAAGACGTTTAATCAATGTCAGGTTATGACATTGATTTGACCATTGACTTTTGGTCATTTCCCAACCAACAACGTTGATCCAACGTCAGACAGCCAACATTGTCTCAATTTTCACAAAACTGTTTTGCGGCGTTGTTCCAAAGTCAGTTTTAAAGGACATGTATGTTTAATCAACGTTGTATAAATCAATGTCCTGTGCCTGCTGGGCAAGGACACAACAGCCGTGACTAAGATGGCGGAAGCTGTATTGGAACCAGAAGTTGTTTTTTTTAGGCTGAAATTGTTAAACTTCCATTGCTGCTATTTTACTTATGAGCCAGTGTTGGTTAAGAATCAGTTATTTTAATAGACATTTTTTATTAATAATGATCATATAAATAAATGCACATAGCCTGATCTTATTAAACTTATATTAAGTATTCCATAGGCATTGTTAATGTAGCACGTCTGCCATATTTGGCAAAAAAAAAAGTGTGTGGATACTTGAAAAATGCTTTTTGAGACTGGCACCGGGACAACTCAGACAGCCTTAAAGGGAAACGTTTTGAAGGATGAGTCTTTGCTCCTTCTGCCTCTGCCTTTACTTCTCCTCGTGTGCTTCTTATGCCATACGTCTCCTCCCATCCTCCACATCCATCCTGCCTCCATGTGTGGTGCAGTGATGATATGATGACTGCGTTCTTCGCACCGCAAGATTTTTGGCAGAAGGAGAGGGAGTGCACATGAAGAAAGTTTGTCTGTAGTTCCCAATCATCTGTAAAGCAGTGCTGGTGCACGGTCAGAGCTAAATTTTTTACATTTCTCGCAACTAGGATGTCTATCGGCAGTTCTTTTGAAAACCCATTTCAACTTGGACCTGACTCCCTCATACTTGACTGCTGGTGTTTATTTTCAATTTGTTATGTTTAACCGTATTGCAAAATGGATTTGTTCCTCATTTACTAGTCTATTTTTGGAGAGGGGCGCATACTACCAGAATTGTTTAATCCGGCCTATATGGAAAGCGGAATTAATATCCCTACCACAAAGCTGACATTAAACTTGTTCTGAAAATTGAATGAAGTTAGGGAAGAGCTTAAAAAAACTGTCACTTTGAGGCGGAAGGGAAAGACTAAGGAGGAGTAAGAGCGGGTGACGAGGGATGGATGGCTGAATAGAAAAAGAAAAGCTGGTGCAGAATCACTATTAACTTACTGTTTGAACAGTACACACATACGCACACTTCCTGTTGGGTGATTACTCATTGTCCAAGCAGATTATTAATTACAAAGGCTGAGCTCGCTGTAGGTAAACACTGATTAATGGCTGACAAAAGTAAGTTAATGGCTTACCTGTACTTTAATTACCAAATGTGTTCAGTTACAAGCAACTTAACACAACGCTGTAATTCAACTTAATGAGCTAAGGTAAGGGACTTACTTTGATTTAGTTCATGCAAATTTGTCATTTTGATTACAAAGTCACAATGTTTGCCCATATACCACAATTTACTACGGGAGGGGTAGGCTTTAAAAAATAATGCATGAAATGAAAGAGATATCTCGCCGCAGGTTTTTTTTTTCATACCGACAATTGTTAAAATTACCATAGTTTAATAGTGGTAGGTGACGTGATCCCGAGGTGCAGAGGACGGCTGAAAACTGTGAAAGTAGAAGGTATTTAATGTATGAAAAAAAACACACAAAAAAAACCGAGTACAGCTGGGAGTGCACCCCAAGCATAGAAAAAGCTATAGAACTACAAAAAACGACTAAAGCCGAGTCATACCAAAGACTATAAAAATGGGACCCATTGCCTCACTGCTTGGCACTCAGCATCAAGGGTTGGAATTGGGGGTTAAATCACCAAAAATGATTCCCGGGTGCGGCCACTGCTGCTGCCCACTGCTCCCCTCACCTCACAGGGGGTGATCAAGGGTGATGGGTCAAATGCAGAGGATAATTTTGCCACACCTAGTGTGTGTGTGACAATCATTGATACTTTAACTTTAACTTAAAGTAAACCTAACAAAATGTTAGTAGTCTAGTAGCATGCGAAAACAGCTGAACATTAATAGACTTGATTACTATACATGCACAGGGGCACTGGCAAACAAAGTAAAGGTACTGCAAAGACATGTTACAGGAAATGGAAACTGTAAAAATAAGAGCGCCGAACAGGAACTAAACACCAAACACAGGAAAACACAAACACTCGACTGAAATGTCAAGCCTCGCGTGACACATACAACCCATTAGATCAGGGTGTCCTGAACTTTTGCAGTTTTTAAAATATGGTTTCTTACTAGGTCCGAAACTGACAAAATCACATATTGCAACAACTTTAATGAATGAAAGAAAAGAGAAAAAGAACACAACAGGCAATAAATTATAACCACAATCACCCTTTGCCAAAGAATGTGCTTCAATCGTTTAGCCTAAAAACTAACCCTAGCTTGGGAACTGCAGCACTAAAAACAAGCTGTTTCGCTCTAGTTTTGACAGTAACCCTCAACTGTCCGATCCACGCACTACTGACCATGAAACATCTTCTTGCTGCCGGCACCCCGTCTACACACACACACACACACACACACACACGCTGACTGATGTTTGTATGATGACTTGCTCCGAGAGGAAATTCGGGCTCACTGAAATTAACCTCATCCCCTCTAACATCTGTGTTTTTTCAGCTTGGTTTTGTGGAAGTCCGCTCCCTCAGCAGACGAGCTCACGAGAAGTGTGTTTTCACAAATGCATTTCAATGTTTTCCTAGCCCAAATCCGACATGTCGCTGTCGTGTTGCAGGAAATACACCAGGTAAACTCTGGTGAACCGGATTTCAGCCTTTGACCTGGCTTTACTACTTTTGTTTGGGTTACATTTGTAACATTTGCACAATAATGCATGCATACTCCCGAGGATGCTTTGGATTCAGCAAACCATTGTCAAAAGAATGCTTTGTTAAAATGTGAAGTGAATGCAGTCATATTGGCATTTTACCGGTTAGATATGTTTGACAAATCCTGAAGTGTCAGATCAAGCATAATGAGGGTTTTGCTGTTTTGTGTGTGTGATTGCTGTGCCCTGAAATGCCGGAATTTGTGGCAGCTTTTTTCCCGAAAGTTAAGGCAAAAGTTCCGTTTGAGGCTTTTATTCTATTTTTTTTCAAAAACGTTGAATCGTCTTGTGAGTGTATGAATTTATCAAAATGTTTTATTCCTTGTATACCGCACAGACTTAAAAGTAGCTCATTGTCAAAATCATGTACTGTTTTAATCCATCATAACTAATATTAGTAATTAGAATTATAGAAAGAAAGACCACCAAAGGCTCGCCGTTTGTCTGCTGTCTATCGTCATCTACAAGTTACAGACATTCTCCATTTTCGTTTTACGCTTAAAAAGTATTTGTCAATCATAAAAATTCATGTTCCGAAACATTAATCCCGACACGTTCAGCCCATTTGGGAACTGTTGAGAGCGATCTTTAGCTGTACAGTATGTGTTGTTGGTAAATGGGAGACAATGATAGATAATTGTCACACTTCAACATCTCTTAACATCTACCGTATTTTCCGCACTATAAGGCGCACCGGATTATTAGCCGCACCTTCAATGAATGGCATATTTCATAACTTTGTCCACCAATAAGCCGCCCCGGACTATAAGCCGCGCCTACGCTGCGCTAAAGGGAATGTCAAAAAAACAGTCAGATAGGTCAGTCAAACTTTAATAATATATTAAAAACCAGCGTTCTAACAACTCTGTTCACTCCCAAAATGTACGCAAATGTGCAATCACAAACATAGTAAAATTCAAAATAGTGCAGAGCAATAGCAACATAATGTTGCTCGAACGTTAATGTCACAACACACAAAATAAACATAGCGCTCACTTTCTGAAGTTATTCTTCATTCGTAAATCCTTCGTCTTCGGTGTCCGAAGTGAAAAGTTGGGCAAATTTACGATCCACTGGCAGATGTTGGCGTCGTCTGGCGCTGCCTCCTTGTCTTAGTGAAGGTGTGTTCGCCTTCTGTCATCCATTGTTCCCACGCAGTTAGCAGTCTAGCTTCGAATGCCCTGTTGACACCAATATCTAGCGGCTGGAGGTCTTTTGTCAATCCACCCGGAATGACGGCGAGTATTGAATTAAGCGCGTAAGCGTGTCTCTCAATGTGCTGTTATGAGCTAGCAAATATAACAACTACACTACCCAGCATGCAACGATAGTTACGAGCATGCGCGGTAGCCCTGAGAAGCGTTGTTGTATGCTGGCAGTTAGAATGTGGTTATGAGCACGCTGCGAGTAAACGTTGAGAACTCAGTTAACACGCCTCGTCTGCATTATTTATAATTAGACAGACAACACACTTAATAGGAGCCATTTTGGGGTCTTTACATAAACACACAAATGGAAATGAAACGTCACATATCCCAGCATGCACCGCGCGCTTCTTCGTCATCCACTGTTCCCACGCAGTTAGCAGTCTAGCTTCGAATGCCCTGTTGACACCAATATCTAGCGGCTGGAGGTCTTTTGTCAATCCACCCGGAATGACGGCGAGTATTGAATTAAGCGCGTAAGCGTGTCTCTTAATGTGCTGTTATGAGCTAGCAAATATAACAACTACACTACCCAGCATGCAACGATAGTTACGAGCATGCGCGGTAGCCCTGAGAAGCGTTGTTGTATGCTGGGAGTTAGAATGTGGTTATGAGCACGCTGTGAGTAAACGTTGAGAACTCAGTTAACACGCCTCGTCTGCATTATTTATAATTAGACAGACAACACATTTAATAGGAGCCATTTTGGGGTCTTTACATAAACACACAAATGGAAATGAAACGTCACATATCCCAGCATGCACCGCGCGCTTCTTCTACGGGGAAAAAAGATGGCGGCTGTTTACCGTAGTTGCGAGACCTAAACTTTATGAAAATGAATCTTAATATTTATCCATATATAAAGCGCACCGGGTTATAAGGTGCACTGTCAGCTTTTGAGAAAATTTGTGGTTTTTAGGTGCGCCTTATAGTGCGGAAAATACGGTAAATGCTGCCTTTTTGCTGGATCAGAGTTGCAATTCTGTTTTTTATTCAAGATTTGATAAATATATACATACATGTAAATTAGGAAGCACTTATTTATATATTACGTTACCCAAAATGCCTCGTACTGTTGTAAGGATATAACGATATGAACATGTATGATCACGGTTATTATTAGTATTGCGTAAATGTTGAATGTGCTTATACCGTATTTTAACCAGGTTTTATTTAAGCATTATTTAACTGTAATACATTGACTGCATATACTACTATATTGTTCTAGGTTCCTAAGAGCCATATTTTTATTTGATTGTGTTTTATCCATTTTCATTTGTAAACATTTTTTGAAGGCAAAATGAGTGTTCACTCTGCTTCATGTCTGGGTTATGTGACGTCACATGAGTTCACTCTGTTTTGTAGAAATCTTCGTCCTTGTTGACAAAGTTGGGTCATATTCTTCTGAGAAAAGCTTGATCAATCTTTTCTAAGAGAGCACAGCCTGAAGGTTCAGTGTGCACAATTGAATACCTTAGTTGCTCAGACAGTAGACTTAGACTTAGACTTCCTTTTTATTGTCATTCAAATTTGAACTTTACAGCACAGATAAGAACGACATTTCGTTACATAAGCTCATGGTAGTGCAGGATAAAAAAGCAATAAGGTGCATATATAAATAAATAAATATATATACATAATATATAAATATATATATATAAAATACATAGATATATATAAATATATATAAATAAATAAATAGATTACTGTACAGATAAATATATTGCACTTTTTCACATGCGTCCACGTTTATGGATGTATGTCATATTGTCTTTTTTATTCCAGCGAGTTAATGCATTTTGGGGGGAGTTGAGGGGATAATTTAATTATGATGCGTACAAGAGTCTTACGGCTTGAGGAAAAGAAGCTGTTACAGAACATGGAGGTTCTGCTTCGGAGGCTGCGGAACCTCTTTCTAGAGTCCAGCAGTGAAAACAGTCCTTGGTGGGGGTGGGAGGAGTCTTTGCAGATTTTGTGAGCTCTGGTCAGGCAGCGGCTTTTTGCGATCTCCTGGATAGGAGGAAGAGGAGTCCTGATGATCTTTTCCGCCGTCCTCACCACTCTCTGGAGAGACTTCCAGTCTGAGGCATTGCAGGCTCCAGTCCAGACAGAGATGCTGTTGGTCAGCAGGCTCTCTATAGTGCCTCTGTAGAATGTGCTGAGAACGGGGGGAGGGAGCTGTGCTCTTTTCATCCGACGCAAAAAGTGCATGCGCTGCTGAGCTCTTGTAGCTCCAGTGTATAGGGACCAGGTCATATTGTCAGTTATCTGCACCCCCAGGAACTTGGTGCTGCTTACTATTTCCACCGCTGTGCCGTTGATGTATAGTGGAGCGTGGCTGGACTGGTGCTTCCTAAAGTCAACGATGATCTCCTTGGTCTTGTTGACATTCAGAACCAGGTTGTTGGTTCTGCACCAGTCAACCAGATGTTTCACCTCCTCCCTGTAGTCTATGTCATTGTTGTCACAATGTGGTTAGTAGTGGACCTGGCGCAGCAGTCATGGGTCATCAACGTGAACAGCAGCGGACTCAGGACGCAGCCCTGGGGGGAGCCGGTGCTCAGGGAGATGGCACTGGAGGTGTTGTTGCCCACTCTCACAGACTGGGGTCTGTCTGTGAGGAAGTCAAGCAGCCAGTTGCAAAGGGGGGTACTGAATCCAAAGGGGGCCAGTTTGCTCACCAAGTGCTGCAGGATGATGGTGTTGAATGCTGAGCTGAAGTCCAGGAACAACATCCGCACGTGTGTGTCCTTTCCTTCCAGGTGTTCTAAGCTCAGGTGGAGTGCAAAGGAGATGGCGTCCTCTGTGGAGCGGTTAGGGCGATAAGCAAACTGGGATGGGTCGAATGTGGGGGGAAGTCTGGAGACAATATATTCCTTTACCAGCCTCTCGAAGCACTTCATTAGTATGTGTAATGTGTTTAAGTTTGGACTGTAGTACAGCGATGTCCAAAGTTTTTGCATTGGGCTAAAAAAATGTGGCCAGGGGCATAAATCTGACTGGATGCAAAGTAACCATACATACATACATATATATATATATATATATATATATATATATATATATATATATATATATATATATATATATATATATATATATATATATATATATATATATATATATATATATATATATATATATATATATATGGGAGTGTAGGTAGGTAGGAAGGTAGGTGTATATATACGTGTATATATGTGTGTGTGTGTGTATATATATATATATATATATATATATATATATATATATATATATATATATATATGTATGTGTGGGGAAAAAAAATCACAAGACTATTTCATCTCTACAGGCCTGTTTCATGAGGGGGGTACCCTCAATCGTCAGGAGATTTTAATGGGAGCATTCGCATACTATGGTTTATATAGGGCACAGAGTGGGTGGGTACAGGCTGGCCTAGGGGCGTGGTGATTGGTTCATGTGTTACCTAGGAGGTGTTTCCGTCTATGGCGGCATGTTGTTACAATTTCGCTGCGCTTGTTGAGGGATTACAGGTCTGGACGGTAGATAATAAACAGTTTCTCTTTCAAGCATAGGTTGCATTTTTTATTACCACTATTGTAAGGTGTGCTGGATGCAAGAATTTGCCATGTTATTGAATATTCAACATTATTGTCTTTGCGGTCCCAAATGTGTTTGCTGAGTTCTGTGGTATTTCGCAGGTTTTTGTTCCTGAAAGAAGCCTTGTGGTTGTTCCATCTGGTTTTGAATTCACCCTCGGTTAATCCTACATATGTGTCGGATGTGTTAATGTCCTTGCGTATTACCTTAGATTGGTAGACAACTGATGTTTGTAAGCATCCCCCGTTGAGGGGGCAATCAGGTTTCTTTCGACAGTTACATGCTTTGTTGGTTTTGGAGTCGTTCTGACTGGGGGTCGACGGCTCATTTGCAATTGTTTTGTTGTGGTTTGAGATGATTTGTCGTATATTGTTCATGCAGCTGTAGCTCAATTTGATGTTGTTCTTGTTGAATACTTTTCTTAGGTTGTTGTCTTTGGGAAAGTGTTTGTCAATCAGGTTGAGGAATTTGTGTCCAATGTTCGTTGAGACGTTTTTGCTGTATGGGGGGTTGTACCAGATGATGCCGTTTCGTTTTCTGTTCTTTTTTGGCTGGTTTCCTGGCGTGGGTTCATAGGTGAGGGTGAAATTGTATCCGCTTTTATCAAGGGCTTTTTGGTACGGGGGGGTTGCTTGGTCAAATTCAGCTTTACTAGATGACAGCATCGATAGCCTTTTATTGATTCCGGTAGGTATTCTTTTCGTGGTGGTGGGTGGATGGTTGCTGTCATGGTGCACGTATTGGAGTGTTGTGTTGGGTTTCGTGAATGGTTGGTAGCTGTTATTTCTCAGGTTGAAAGTGACGTCAAGAAAGTTGACGGTTTGCTTGTTGGCTTCAATCGTGATCCGTAGGCCGTTCTCTTTGAAAATTTGGCATATGCGCTTCTTGGTATTCTCGCTGCTCCTTGGCGAGGCGCGACACTGCCAGTCCGTCATCACGGTAAATACCAAGGTTCAGATTGAGGCTAGCGAGCTGGGAGAGGAGGAAACTCCCAACGAGTTCACACGTTTCTGCTCCGTCAAAACTTCCCATAGTGACGTCAAATGTTGCATTGTTCTTTTTTTGCCATGGTGTACTGTTGTGGATGAGAATGGAGTTTTTTGCGTGGATGATGATGTTTCTTTCGTTGCCTGTGATATATATATATATATATATATATGTATATATATATATGTATATATATATATATATATATGTATATATATATATATATATATATATATATATATATATATATATATATAAATATATGTAATAAATGTGTATATATATGAAAATGTGTGTATGTGTGTGTGTGGGTGTGGGTGTGTGCGTGCGTGTGTGTGTGTGCGTGCGGGTGTGTGTGTGTGTGTATTTTCAGTTATTGTAATAATATACTGGATATATAATTTAATAATTATTATAATTGAATACTAAGAGTGTGTAAAAGTTCAACTCCTACCTTGTGTACTTCCGCGACGATCTCTTTAAAGCTTTGTAATCAATCAGTGATATCAAGCAGCTAAAAGTTAAACATGGGTAAGTGTAGAAAGATTGTTTTGCTATTTTCCCCAACAGGCCTTGCAATTAATTTAAATGGGTATAATTTTGAATTTTTTGTGGTTATGGGATGTTTTTTTAAATAATATCCACATAGTTCTGTGAGCAGGTTATGTTATGTGTTGAATTTTTTTTGTTTTTCTGCACAATGACTCATAAAGGTTGTTTGGATTGGGTCATATAGGGAAATGATGTGCTTGTGATGTCAAAAAACCTATCATGGACACTGACCTGAGTTTCTCACATTGGTGACAATTTGCCACCTGTCTGAGTCTTGGGCATTTAAACAATCCACACGGGCTAGTTGCTTATAGAAAAATGTATCTTGTGCCTGTTGTATGTTGATTTTTAATGTGGAAAGACGTGAATGTGTCTTGTAGTCATGTTAGCATTTGACCTTGCTAGCAAGCTAGCACTTGTCAGTCGGTTAGTTAATCAAAATGTGGCTGTCAATCACAGTTTTTCGATAATTTTAATTTAAAACGGTGATACTATTCGTCAGACGTTTTACCGCAGTTACCATTAATACAGTTAATCGTTACCTCCCTACTCGGCAGAAAGTAATCATAAGTAGGTCTGAGCTACGCGGGAGGACGATAATTGTGTCGTTTGAGCAATAAAGAGCTGATACATTGTTACATGTTGTTTCTGCTTTGTCTACATAAGAAACAAATATACGTTTCGATTGGAGGATTGAAGTGAATGTTTAGGGGCCACAGAAAAATTTGATAGGTGAAAATGATGCTGATTGGCCAAACTGTGGAAGTTGCATGCATTGAACAAAGTTGTGAGGCTGCGCATAATTTGTGTGGATTGCAAAATCCTGGAGGGACTGTATATAACCTACTCAGTGGCCTAGTGGTTAGAGTGTCCGCCCTGGGATCGGTAGGTTGTGAGTTCAAACCCCGGCCGAGTCATACCAAAGACTATAAAAATGGGACCCATTACCTCCCTGCTTGGCACTCAGCATCAAGGATTGGAATTGGGGGTTAAATCACCAAAATGATTCCCGGGCGCAGCCACCGCTGCTGCTCACTGCTCCTCTCACCTCCCAGGGGGTGATCAAGGGTGATGGGTCAAATGCAGAGAATAATCTCGCCACACCTAGTGTGTGTGTGACAATCATTGGCACTTTAACTTTAACTTTATAAGATCCTGTTGTTTCCTCCAATGTAGGGGTTGGTAACTGAAGCTTTTTAAACCAATCCAGTCTTGACTTTCAAAACCTCGTCCCGCTTTAAAGAAAAAATGCATGCTATAAAAATATCCTGACATTTCCTTCTATTGACCCACTGTGTTTCATATTGTCTTCTAAGAAACTTGGTGAGATGGATGACTTGAAAAGAAGCTGACACCATGCATGTGTAGATGCAGAGTGAGATGCCCTCAGTCCATTGTCGTGACACAGTGGTATTAGCATGGTGACAGGGCAATCTGATCCATCATGTAGGTTGCCTTTCTCATGGGGACATTTCCTTTGAATCAAACACTCGACCACTTTGATTGACCTCCTTGATTCCATTCTTGAGAACTGTCCCTGTTTATTGATCGCAGTCAGCGCTTTGATATGTGTCCTCCTCGTATCTCCTCCTGCATCAGGATTATCAAAGATATGCCAACGTAGTTCGATAGACAAGCCCTTCCTGCATGACCAAGACAAGGGTTGCTGCCATTTGATTCTTACCAGACAAGCAGAGCTCTAGTGCAATGCACATTGGTACTTTATCTTTATCTCCATACTGTAGATTTTATGCCTACATCAAAGTGCCACCTATGTCTATCAAGCTCCATGTTCTGATGTTTAAATGTTAGTTGTATGGTTGTGGTTGTGTCTGTGCTTGTGTTTTTGTTCTGTTGTTTTTGGGTATGTTAAGAAAGCAATGATGCACTGTGCCCAAGACAAATTTCCCCGCGGGGACAATAAAGTTGAACCTTGAACCTTGAACCTTGATGAAGGTGCTCAATATACAGTACTGATCAAAACTGAATGAGTTACTGGAAAGTCAAGTCAAATTACATACACTATGTAGTTGTGTTGGTTTATTGTGAAACCGATTCACCAAAAAGGGTACAGTTCTTAAAAGAAGACTGACGTTTTGGAGGTTGATTTGATTAATTTGTTGGCTCCCCTCACCCCCTGGGAGGTGAGGGGAGCAGTGGGCAGCAGCGGTGGCCGCGCCCGGGAATCAGAATCATTAGAAACACAACTGTCAGTGTGGTGCGGTACGCTAATACAGTAGGTATAACATTCTGAAAACTGCAACCACCATGATATACAGTGTCAATCTCAAATCCTTGTCACACACTACACTGTCATCTCAAGAATGTCGCCAGTTTCATTTGAGCGGACATGATTTTTCGGACTATAAGGCGCACTTAAAATCCTTTCATGTTGTCAAAAATTGACAGTGCACCTTATAGCCCTGTGCGCCTAATGTATGGAATAATTCTGGTTTTGCTAATCGACCTCGAAGCAATTTTATTTGACATATGGTGTTATGATAAATGTGACCAGTAGATGGTAGTCACACATAAGAAAAATGTGTGGACTGCAAGATGACGCCAGTAAACAACACCAAAACTTTAAATGTTCCATTGAGAATATACTGTAGAACATTACACACAGCGCTCAAAAATATATCAAAATGTTTTAGAACGACTTTGAAACCGCACCGCTTGATGGATTGTCACCGCATTAAGGCTACTGTAGTCAGACATACGAGTATTACTTTGGTGTGTGTATAAGGACTGCAAAATGGCACCTATTAGCAGACATATAATCTGGCGTTTTGTTTTGCAATATTTTGCAAAACCAACTTTTCTTTCCTTCTGGTATCTGCTGATCTGTATTTGGGATCTGCATAAGTCCTGAAAATTTGCTTGCGTCCGCCAATGTAGTCCGTGCGGACGACGAAGCTTCTTCTTTTTCTCTATCTTCTTGTTATGGGAAATTCATCCTCCGCTGTTGCCATTTCTAATGTAAAGTAGCATAAAGTTCTAACTTATATATGTCAATAGACTCGCTATGAAAGCGCTAAAAACTACCGGTGTAGTGGGTTTACATAATTCACCCACATAACTTTAGTTATTAGAGAGTTTCTGGTCATACGGTTTTTCACGGGACACATTTCCGGTGTTGTTGTTGTACTCGGGAGCCACGGATGAGAAGATGCTGCTCCGTTGTTGTAAAGTCTGAATGTCATTAAAACAGTCAGCTCCAACTTTTGACACTTCTTCCACTCCCGTCCTTGCACGCTACACCGCTACAACAAAGATGACGGGGAGAAGACTCTGTCGAAGGTGAGCCACGTAAATAAGACCACCCACAAAACGGCGCATCCTGAAGCGACTGTCAGAAAGCGACTTGAAGATAATCTGTAAAACATAATCTATGCAACATTTTGACCAAAGAACCACCATTACATGTTATGTTGACCGCAAGGAAGTGTTTTAAATTTAAAAAAATATATATAATATGACCCCTCTTAATGCCCTTTATAATCCGGTGCGCCTTTTGTATGAAAATAGACATGAATAAACCTGTTCATCGGCAGTGCGCCTTGTAATTGAACTGAACTGGGCAAGAAAGCATTTAGGTTTTCAGCACCGAATGCTTGGAATAACCTACAATCGGATCTTCAACTTCAAACCCTTGTTACATTAAATGAGTTTAAAGCTCAAATGAAAGGATTGCAGTCTACCTTGTCTGTATGCACATGTGTTATGTGAGCAAGTTTTAATGTTGTAAATCTGATGTTTTATGTGTTGTTTACTGTCTGTAATGTAACATTGCTGCTGCCCTCTTGGCCAGGTCTCCCTTGGTTTGATCTAAATGGGATATTACCTGGTTAAATAAAGGCAAAATAAAAAAATAAAAATAAATGAAACAAATAATCCGGTGCGCTCTATGATCCGGAAAATACGGTAGTTTCCCTTCAATTATTGCGGACCTTATGTTCTGAAGCCCCCGCAGTGAGTACATTCCCACAAAGTAGGGACGCTATTTATTTTATGATATGTATGAATATATGCATTTCACAACAGCTTACACATGCATTTATAAACACGTCCTTTGCTCTTAAAACAAAAAAACTCACTTAATTTTACATGAAACTTGTATGGGTACTCAAATCTCAAATTAGTAAATGGTAGTCAACAGTCATGCATTTCGAGTACCGGTAATCTAAATTGACAATACTTTTTGGTACACCGGTCTCTCATACCTCAAGAAAACATGTACAACGACTATGTTTACAACACGATAAACACATTATTTGGTTGTAGCAGAAGTGAATGATACTAATGTTTGAGTAGGTTCTTCACCCTGATTTAGTGTGTGAGGTGATTAGATTAAATATTGTTAAGGACTATTTGTGTTCTAACTCCAAAGGGATCACGATTATGATTTTGTTTCTGAATAGGCGAAACGCACCTATTATTTCCGACATATTGTAGCACGTACTTGAGTGTTTTTAAGTGACCATGACATAAAATAGAAAACCTGCAACTCTCCAAGGCCATGTCCGCACGAACACGGATAGTTTCAAAAATATGCGGGGTTAAAACAATCTCCATCCACACAAGTGTAGTTTCAAAGTTGTCCATGTCTACGGACAAACGCATACGCCAGCTGTCATGCACATTTTGTCCAATCAAAAGCCACAGCTGACTTGGTGGCATTACACCTGTTATTATAACGTTTATTTTGATATAGTAGATTTACAATGACATGTACATTATCTTTAAAACCAGCCCGCACTAACACAGAGCCATTATGAATCTATTTCAGTGTTTAAAGCACACATATACGCACCTGTGCTGCTGAAACCCAACACTCATGGAATTATAACACCTTTAATCAGCAACATGGTGATGATACATTACATGTGCAGTGAAGTGCACATTATTTCTAAAAATCAGCACATACTAACAAGGAGCCAAGGAAAGCTCTTGAATGTTTAAGTGCCTAAAGCGCACGGACACGCATGTGCCGCTGCAAAACTGGAATTATAGCACATTTAATTATCAATATAGTGAAATGTGCAATGAAGTGGATATTGTCTCTAACATCAGTACACAGTAACAAGGAGGAAGGACACGTTTTTTTTAAGTCGCTGCCCCATCTACACAAATGGAACCAACACACATAAGTAGATAACTTGATGATTTGTCGTTAAATAAGGATTGAAAACATGAGATAATATTGCAACTTTTTCATGACACAAAGCAAAAAGCCTTGCTTATCAAAATGATCCCATCGGCTGGAGGGCCGACTGCAATCGTATCCAAAACAGCTGACTGGGATTGTCGCATGTCTCATTTTGAGGCGTCTTTTTCATCAACATAGAGCGAAAAATAGCAGCATGCTTACGTTCAAACATACAGCGTGTCCTGTTAGTGTATTTAAAGCCAGCAAGGCAGTATTGTTGAGCTTTCAATCAATCAATGTTTATTCATATAGCCCTAAATCACGAGTGTCTCAAAGGGCTGCAAAAGCCACAACGACATCCTCGGCTCAGATCCCACATCAGGGCAAGAAAAAACTCAACACTAAGGGATGACAATGAGAAACCTTGGAGGGGGCCGCAGATGTGCCCCCCCCCCCGGCCCCCTGGCGACCGGTGCAATGGACGTTGAGTGGATCTAGCATAATATTGTGAGAGTCCAGTCCATAGTGGATCTAACATAATAGTGGGAGTCCAGTCCATAGTGGGGCCAGCAGGGGATCATCATGCAGCGCAGAGACGTCCCCAACTGATGCACAGATGAGTGGTCCACCCTCCATGAAGGAGAGTGGGGCAGAGCAGAAAAGAAACGGCAGATCAACTGGTCTAGAAGGGGGGTCTATTTAAAGGCTAGAGTATACAAATGAGTTTTAAGATGGGACTTAAATGCTTCTACTGAGGTAGCATCTCTAACTTTAAAAATTAATAAGTCTCCATTTGAGCCGTGTACACGCATACGCCGGGCGGAAAGTTTTTGAACTCTTGACCTTGGCCAGCGTTTGCAAAAGTCTGCGTTTTCAAGGACAAAAGTGTGACGATCTGTCACTTCATTTCTGTTTGTTTCCTTGTTATTGTATGTACTTCCCATCAGTGCTCTTATGTTGGTTTCCACTTCCTGCTTGTTCCGCTGAGCACTGTGATCAATCACTCACCTGCTGTTGATTGGCAGCTGATCCACACTTGCGGCCAATCTACATGTGTCCTATTTATGCTTTGTCTTGAGCACTCCTCAGTGCTCGAAGATCGCTTTATGTTTGGAGCACTTACATGCAAGACTGCTTCATTTCTGTTATGTTTGCTGGAGGGAGTTGACGGCACAGACACCAGGGGGAAGTAAAGCTCTATGATGTATTATATATATATATATATAATAATAATCAAACAGTACTAACAAATAAACTATAGAATGGTGTGTGTGACAAAACCCAAGAGTGTGTGTGTGTGAGGCTATGTGTGTGGTTAGCTGTAGTGTGTGTTACCAAGTGTTGTGTTGAGCGAGCGGAGGGACAAAGCAGGAAGGCAGTCCGTGGTCAAGCGAGAGGTCGAGATCCAAGGGAGGCAGTCCAGAATCCAGAGGGGAACGACAGGGGATCACAACAGGTGAACTCGGGAAAGCACTGCGGGAGGACAACACGGACATCAGACACGGAGGGAAACGCAGAGAGAAAGAGAGAGCATAAAGCTTGTGTCGGCTTACAGTACACAAAAGATAATTAAGTTGCCGATTTTATTGTAAATCAAATTCTTACAAAAAATGTGATTTACAATAAAATCAATTTTATTTTTCGGCCATATCCCCAAAGACTACTGTCCTTTCTGCAGGACTTTCTCTTACAGTTTATAATGTCCCAGATTGCCTAAGGTTTGGGACCTAAAGCCGTAAAAACTAAATGAACCTTCAACATTGGCTCTGACTTTTAAAAAAAAACACGTATTCACACCGTCCCAAACAGACCCACGTTTAATACCTGGCCAAATAGGGCACTGCTGCATATTAAAGACCTTTACAGGGACAACCTTTTTTTACGGACTTTGTGGAGCTTGCAGGCAAAGCTGACTTACCCCAATATCATTTTTTAAGTTTTCTTCAAACCAGACACTTCACTTTGTTCAAGCCATCTACCCTCATTTCCCCAACCCGTTTCTGATCGACTCTTTACGTGGACTGCACAGATACGATCCATTTCAACAATCAACATAATTGGATCTTTTAACCCCTACTAGCTCACCTCTTTGAAACAGATCTTGGAGAAGGCGATAGGAGTAATAATATCAGGCAATCAATGGGATCAAATCCTAGTTAGTTCACTCATCTAAACACAGCTTACTGAAATGCAAGGTTCTCTTCAAAGTGCACTATACAAATTCCCGCCTGGCTACAATCTACTCCAATACCCCATGTGCAGGACTCAGTGGGGTATGGCGCTAGGTTTTTCATACATTTGCTGAGGTGCCTGTGTTGGTCTTTTTGGTTGCCTCACCCCACAAACACCTGATCTCCCAATAGCTAAGCAATGCATGGAAACACGTTCTTCTCCGTCACACAATAGCTGGCTTAGGAATGTCTTAAATCGTGTAAAACTGGAAATGATGCCATTTTTACTCTTAGCTTCTGGCAATACTTTTGATAGAACTAGGCAGGCCATCTGGGTGTGATGAATGAAACCACTATTCACCCAGAAAGTGATGCCCTCAGCTCCCAATTCCCAAACCGACTTGCTTTTGTCCTTTCTTTCGTATGTGTGTGTGTGCACTTACAGTATGTTCTCCCTATGTGCATGAATATTTGTATATGATATGGGCTCATGTTGTGTTGTTTCTGTGTAAAATCAACAATTTTTCATTCATTCTGAAACCAGCTGAGCACTTTGCATTCATACTACCTTGTTTGTGAAACAAAATTCCAATGAAATGATTAAAAAAACTAATAAAATGCAAGACCTATCTGACAAAGTAATTGTATTTCGTTTGAAACTCAAACGCATATTTTGGTTATCAACACTTACTATTTATCATTAAAAAAAATAGCATGTGAGAGACAGAGGATGCGGGGTGTAATAATCACAATTACGCTAACTAGAAGCGAAAAGTCTAAGTCTTAGGTCTTAAGTTGACCTCTGCATTAGGTATACCATCCAGGAGGTGATATAGCCCCTGCTACTTCTTTTTACTGTAACCACCATTCAGCGAGAAAGAAAGCAATAGGGAACAAAAAAAGGAAAGAGCATGGCGTGCATAAATGAAAGTTCAACAAGGTTCAATGAAACACTTATACAATTTGCTGCAATATAGTGAGGTTTTATAATCTCATTATCATCTTAGTGCCAGATTTGCCCATGAGGGCTGTTCTGTATTCACTTTTATTAGCTCCTTAAGATTTGTCCATTTGTCCTTCTAGTACCCGCAACTCAGCCAATCACTGGGGCACAATCTCCAATAATTACCCCTCTCCTTCTTGTTTTTTTTTTTCTTCTCTTATATATTTTTTTCCACTTCTTTTATTATTGCTGTTTCATTTTGTTGCCATGGGGCAAACAAAACATGTTTCTCTTTTTCTTCACAATCTAGGCTTTTTCACAGAAATAACATGTGAATTACAGCAAATGATAAGCCACAGCAAATGTGAAATGTAACTCTTAAACATGTCTTCATTTCTTACTATAATACTACATTGGAGTAGGGCTGCAGTATCGATTTAGTCATTGAGTAATCTATCGATTAGTTTATTGGATTCATTGAATAATTAGACAAAACACTTCATAGCCTGAGTGTGAATTTTAGGGAAAATACTTGAAATAAACAATGATTTTTCTGCTTACCATAAAAAATTTTCTAATAAATACACATCATCAACATCAAAATTGTTCTTTTAACATGAGTGTATTAACAATAAAGTAAAAAAAACTGCTGTTTGTCGTAAACACAGATCATGGCACGCGTACACCACCGCTCTCATGTGCACGCTTGGGCATCAATAATTAATCGATTGAATCGATAAGGTCGTTTGTTTGTATTTTAATTTTTTTTGGCTGCTTTGATTAATTGTTTATTGAGAGTAACTAATAAAAAAATGTATCAAATCTGAACAGCATGGAGTACCATGAACTTTAAATACACAAACATTAGTTTTCATACGGAAACTAATGCACGCATATTTAACCAAGCAGAAAATGTGTTGTTTATTTCAACAATTTCTCTTAAAATACGCATTGCGGCTGTTAAGTTTGTTCTGTGCGATGACTTGATTAATCGAACAAACTACGGTATTTTCTGGACTATAAGGCACACTTAAAATCCTTTTTTTATTTCTCAAAACTCAATAGTGCACCTTATAACCCAATATGCCTAATGTAAGGAATAAGTTTGGTTGAGCTCACCCAACTCGAAACTATTTTATTTGGTACATGGTGTAAAGATAAGTGTGACCCGTAGACGGCAGTCAAACATAAGAGATACGTGTAGCTTGCACTATGATGGGTCTCAAGTAAACAACACCAACATTTTAAATGTTCCATTGAAAATATAGAACATTACACACGGCTGTCAAAAAGCTATCAAAATGTTTTAGTACGACTTTGGTAAGCTACGAAGCCGCACCTCTTGAAGGATTGTCGGCACATTGAACATAAAGAGTATTTTTATGGTGTGTGTATAAGGTAAGACATATTATTTGGCGTTTTGTTTCTCAACATTATGCAAAAGCAACTTTTCTTACATTCTGGTACCTGCTTAACTGTATTTGGGATCTGCGTAAATCCTGAAAAATGTTGTGTGTCCGCCTTTGTAGTCAGTGGCGACACCATAGTTGATAAGCTTTTTCTTTATCAATCAATCAATCAATCTTTATTTATATAGCCCTAAATCACAAGTGTCTCAAAGGGCTGCACAAGCCACAACGACATCCTCGGTACAAAGCCCACATACAGGCAAGGAAAAACTCACCCCAGTGGGACGTCGATGTGAATGACTATGAGAAACCTTGGAGAGGACCGCATATGTGGGTAACCCCCCCCCCTCTAGGGGAGACCGAAAGCAATGGATGTCGAGTGGGTCTGACATAATATTGTGAGAGTCCAGTCCATAGTGGATCCAACATAATAGTAAGAGTCCAGTCCATAGTGGGGCCAGCAGGACACCATCCCGAGCGGAGACGGGTCAGCAGCGTAGAGATGTTCCCAGCCGATGCACAGGCGAGCGGTCCACCCCGGGTCCCGACTCTGGACAGCCAGCACTTCATCCATGGCCACCGGACCTGTGCCCCCCCCCCCCCTCAAGGAAAAGGGGAGCAGAGGAGAAAAGAAAAGAAACGGAAGATCAACTGGTCTAACAGGGGGGCTATTTAAAGGCTAGAGTATACAAATGAGTTTTAAGATGGGACTTAAATGCTTCTACTGAGGTAGCATCTCTAATTGTTACCGGGAGGGCATTCCATAGTATTGGAGCCCGAATAGAAAACGCTCTATAGCCCGCAGACTTTTTTTGGGCTCTGGGAATCACTAATAAGCCGGAGTTCTTTGAACGCAGATTTCTTGCCGGGACATATGGTACAATGCAATCGACAAGATAGGACGGAGCTAGACCGTGTAGTATTTTATACGTAAGTAGTAAAACCTTAAAGTCACATCTTAAGTGCACAGGAAGCCAGTGCAGGTGAGCCAGTATAGGCGTAATATGATCAAACTTTCTTGTTCTTGTCAAAAGTCTAGCAGCCGCATTTTGTACCAACTGTAATTTTTTAATGCTAGACATAGGGAGACCCGAAAATAATACGTTACAGTAGTCGAGACGAGACGTAACGAACGCATGAATAATGATCTCAGCGTCGCTAGTGGATAAAATAGAACGAATTTTAGCGATATTACGGAGATGAAAGAAGGCCGTTTTAGTAACACTCTTAATGTGTGATTCAAACGAGAGAGTTGGGTCGAAGATAATACCCAGATTCTTTACTGATTCGCCTTGTGTAATTGTTTGGTTGTCAAATGTTAAGGTGGTATTATTAAATAAATGTCGGTGTTTAGCAGGACCGATAATCAGCATTTCCGTTTTCTTGGCGTTGAGTTGCAAGAAGTTAGCGGACATCCATTGTTTAATTTCATTAAGACACGCCTCCAGCTGACTACAATCCGGCGTGTTGGTCAGCTTTAGGGGCATGTAGAGTTGGGTGTCATCAGCATAGCAATGAAAGCTAACACCGTATTTGCGTATGATGTCGCCTAGCGGCAGCATGTAAATACTAAAGAGTGCAGGGCCAAGAACCGAACCCTGAGGAACTCCGCACGTTACCTTAACATAGTCCGAGGTCACATTATTATGGGAGACGCATTGCATCCTGTCAGTAAGATAAGAGTTAAACCACGACAAAGCTAAGTCTGACATACCAATACGTGTTTTGATACGCTCTAATAAAATATTATGATCGACGGTATCGAAAGCAGCGCTAAGATCAAGAAGCAGCAACATAGATGACGCATCAGAATCCATCGTTAGCAGTAGATCATTAGTCATTTTTGCGAGGGCTGTCTCCGTAGAGTGATTTGCCCTGAAACCGGATTGAAAAGGTTCACAGAGATTGTTAGACACTAAGTGTTCATTTAGCTGCTGTGCGACAATTTTTTCGAGGATTTTCGAAATAAAGGGAAGCTGGGACACCGGTCGGTAGTTTACCATGAGGTCAGGATCAAGGTTAGGTCTTTTGAGCAGAGGATGAATAACCGCTTTCTTGAATGCTAGGGGAACAGTGCCAGAGGAAAGTGATAAGTTTATAATATTTAGCACTGATGGACCTAATAATACAAAAAGCTCCTTGATAAGTTTCCCAGGAAGTGGGTCAAGTAAACATGTTGTTTGTTTTATCCCACTTACACGCCGTAATAGTTCCTCTAATGTTATTTCATCAAAAAGAGAGAGACTATTTTGTATTGCAGTATCCGTCGTAGATACAGTTGTATCTGTGTTCATAGAACCCAGTTGTAGCTGGGATGCGTTGTCTTTAATCTCCTTTCTAATGAGTTCAATTTTCTTATTAAAGAAATTCATAAAGTCATCTGCCGAGTGGGTGGAGCTATTGGGAGGAGTCCCTTGTTGGGTTAGCGATGCTACTGTACTAAACAAAAATTTAGGGTCGTTTTTGTTGAGGCGGATGAGATTTGAGTAATATTTAGCTTTAGCTAAGGTAAGCATGCGTTTATACGATATTAAACTATCACTCCATGCTTGATGGAAAACCTCAAGCTTGGTCGCGCGCCATTTGCGTTCCAACTTTCTACATGATAATTTATGAGCTCTGGTTTCCTCTGTAAACCATGGGGTGCGCCTTTTAGGGGCCCTTTTTTGTTTTAGCGGTGCTATACTATCAATGGTTTTGCGCAGGGCATTGTCAAAGTTGTTAGTGAGGTTATCAATAGAGCCGACATAATTTGGGAATGGTGCCATTACCGAAGGCAGTAGGTCAGCAAGAGTCATCGTTGTGGCGGCATTAATGTTGCGGCTGCTATAGCAGTTATTATTATTATTAGTTTGTTGACAATGAGTCAGAACTTCGAATTTTATAAGGTAATGATCGGACATTACTTTAGTATACGGGAGTACCATAACTTTGGAGGTGGTGACACCCTTGACCAGCACTAGATCTATCGTATTGCCGTTGCGATGCGTAGGTTCATTTATTATTTGTGTAAGACCACAGCTATCAATTATAGTCTGGAGCGCCACGCACTGAGGGTCCGATGGGGTATTCATATGGATATTAAAGTCCCCCATTATGATTATATTGTCTGCGTGCGTCACTAGATCAGCAACGAACTCTGAGAATTCATTAATAAAGTCCGAGTAGGGCCCTGGGGGGCGGTAGATAACAGCCATATCGAGAGGCAGCGGTGCGACAGACCTCATGGTAAGCACCTCAAATGATTTGTATTTATTATTTAGGTTAGGGGTAAGGTTAAAGTTTATCTTCTTGTTATGTGACATTCATCCTCCGCTGTTGCCATTTCTAATATAAAGTAGTGTAAAGTTCTTACTTATATATGTCAGTAAACTCGCTAAGGAAGCGCTTAAACATACCGGTGTAGTGAGTTTACATTATTCACTCAAAGAACTTTAGTTATTAGAGTTCCGGTCGGACAGTGTTTCACGGGACACATTTCCGGGGTTGTTGTTTCCGGATGAGGAAATGCTGCTCCGTTATTGATTGAAGTAAAGTCTGAATGTCATTAAAACAGTTGGCTCCATCTTTTGACACTTCTTCCACTCCCGTCCTTGCACGCTCCACCACTACAACAAAGATGACGGGGAGAAGACGCTGTTGAAGGTGAGCCACATAAATAAGACCGCCCACAAAACGGCGCATTCGGAAGCGATGATCTGTAAAACATAATCCACGCAACATTTTGACCAAAGAACCACCATTACATGTTACGTAGACCACAAGGAAGTGTTTTTAATTTAGAAAAAAATAATAATAATAATAGGTAGAAAATGGATGGATGGATGACTCCTTTAATCCGCCCTATAATCCGGTGCGCTTATGAAACAAGATTAAAAAAATTGACCATTCATCGGCAGTGCGCCTTATTATCCGGTCCGCCCTATGGTCCGGAAAATACGGCAATCAATGGATGACTTGATTACTAAAATTGTACATAGTGAGCTTTATTGTAGTGGCCATGGGGAAACTATGTACGTGTATTCAAAGTTCCAGGCACTCTATGCAGTCTGGAGTTTATACCCTTCAATTAGTTACACCCATGTAACGATTAATCGTTGCGACGGAATATAAATCGAATCATTTTTCTTACCGATTTATTTGATCAATCGTTGCAGCCCTACATTAGAGGTTTTTTTTCTTTATTTGTCGCATCGTCACAGTTGCACCACGCATTTCCTCCAAGAGGCCAGGGTCAGATGGGGGAGCTAACGTACAGGATCCAGTAAAGCAGGCCACGAATCCCCAAGCCTCTTAGCTGCTGCGAGTAGTGTCCATCCCTGGTCACACAGAGGGCATCCCCAGATTAGTACTTCACGGACATGGATCTCATTTGCCCATATGGCCTCTTCTCATTGAGTTGATATAGGCTGTAATCCGCCTAGCCTTTACCCCTGACCTCAACATGTGGCAAACCACTTAGGAAAAGAGCGCACAAACCTTGCGACACATTTCATGGCTGCTCGACTGTAGAATCAAGAGAATAGAAGATGATTGTTAATGTATATTTGTGATCATCTTCTAGTTGATCTAAATCTAGTTCCCTATGTCTGTGTTACTCTTCACCAATGTATGACCCTAGTATAAGCTGTAGTCAATAGGATGGTAGGAAATGTCGTCATTATATTTTTTAGTTATGTTGACTCGTCGACTTGTTTAAAGCACAATCTATAAAGTGGAATTAATCCAATAAACCCTTGCAAATCTCAACAATCGTTCCTCGAAATCACTCTTATCCTATTTTCTCCCAGTGTTTCTCTACCTTTAAATTAACACAGCAAGTGCAGTGCTCAATGTCCTTAGAGGAATTTTAAAGAACGCTGTACATCTCCACTGCTGAGTTAGGCCAACAATGATTTAATGTCATCTGCATGTTGCTTAACCGTTTAATTTTAGGTCATTTTATTGGTGGAATTTTTGTTGTTGTTGTTTTTAAAGAACACTCATGGTACAGCCATTAGGGCTGTTAATCTTCGGGCACCACACAATTCAATTAGATTCTTGGGGGATAACAATTCAATTCAGAATCAATTCTTGATTCAAAATAATTCTAGATTCAAAATCATTACTTTTTTAATGACATTGGGTGCCAGTTCTACATGTATGATTAACTACATTCCTCCATAAAATAGATAAAACAGCTCTGATACATTTTAAAAGAAAACTCCTTTTATTTGATACAATTCTTCCCAAACATGTACTAAAGTGGCTGGACAGGACATATTTAGTGGAGAGGGGGGGGTGTTTAAAAATCTATTTTTTATTTGTTTTAATCGATTAAGAATCATAATTATATTTGTATAATATTAGTATATTATACAGTAATTACATTAAAAATGGCAATAGCAGAGGATGAATACCCCATAACGAGAAGATAGTGAAAAAGAAGAAGCTTATCGACTACGGCTTCGTCACGGACTACAGTGGCGGACGTGCACACATTTTCAGGAGTTAAGCAGATCTCAAATACACATCAGCATGTACCAGAATGTAAGAAAAGTTGGTTTTGCATAATATTGTGAAACAAAACGCAAGATAATATGTCTACTAATGGGTGCCATTTTGCAATCCTTATACACAATACTTGTATCTTTGACTACGGTAGCCGTAATGGGCCGACAACCCATCAAGCGGTGCGGCTTCAAAGTCATACTAAAACATTTTGACAGATTTTTGAATGCCGTGTGTAATGTTCTTTATTTTCAATTGAACATTTAAAGTTTTGGTGTTGTTTACTGGTCACACTTATCATTACACCATGTACCAAATGAATTTGCTTTGAGGTCGGTAAGCACAACCGGAATTATTCCGTACATTAGGTGTACCGGGTTATAAGGCGCACTGTCGATTTTTGAGAAGATGAAAGGCTTTTAAGTGTGCCTTATAGTCCGAAAAATACGGTAATAATTACGGAAATTCAGGCCCAGAACCAATTAAAAGAGATAAACCCTGGATGACTGTACATATACTGTACCACAGTAGCACGGTGGTAGAGGGGTTAGTGCGTCTGCCTCACAATACGAAGGTCCTGAGTAGGCGTGAGTTCAATCCCGGGCTCGGGATCTTTCTGTGTAGAGTTTGCATGTTCTCCCCGTGACTGCGTGAATTCCGTCCGGGTACTCCGGCTTCCTCATATCTCCAAAGACATGCACCTGGGGATAGGTTGATTGGCAACACTAAATTGGCCCTAGTGTGTGAATGTGAGTGTGAATGTTGTCTGTCTATCTGTGTTGGCCCTGCGATGAGTTGGCGACTTGTCCAGGGTGTACACCGCCTTCCGCCCGATTGTAGCTGAGATAGGCTCCAGCGCCCCCCGCGACCCCGAAAGGAATAAGCGGTAGAAAATGGATGGATGGATGGATGGACAGTGCGATACTAGTACTGAAATACTGCAGCACCCCTTATCAATATGTGTACTGGCATTTCTAGTTGAAAGATCAGGGTGTAAACGTGACAATCTACAAAAAACATCTACCGCATTTGCACGTTTACCGCCAAAGCTTGTGTATTGACATCTAACGTTCAGGTGTGACTAGTGAAATACACATAATCCTATTTTAGCCTTTGTAAGGACTTCCCAATAGGTGCTGCCAGAAGGTGAATTTAGTTGATGGGATAAATTAGATTAGTGCACGGAGAGCTAATCTATCGAGAAATCACACGGCAGTGTCACTGTAAATGCTCTTAAGTTCCTGACACATCATGTTGAAGACAATGCACACCTATACGGAGTCCACCTTGAGCCTTTTTGGAGATATTCTTACCTTAAAATTTTTAAAAAAAACACGTAGTCCTCCTGTAACTTCAGTGTTACTCCCTATTGATGTACCGTATTTTCCGCACTATAAGGCGCACCGGATTATTAGCCGCACCTTCAATGAATGGCATATTTCATAACTTTGTCCACCAATAAGCCGCCCCGGACTATAAGCCGCGCCTACGCTGCGCTAAAGGGAATGTCAAAAAAACAGTCAGATAGGTCAGTCAAACTTTAATAATATATTGAAAACCAGCGTTCTAACAACTCTGTCCCAAAATGTACGCAAATGTGCAATCACAAACATAGTAAAATTCAAAATAGTGCAGAGCAATAGCAACATAATGTTGCTCGAACGTTAATGTCACAACACACAAAATAAACATAGCGCTCACTTTCTGAAGTTATTCTTCATTCGTAAATCCTTCGTCTTCGGTGTCCGAAGTGAAAAGTTGGGCAAATGTGAGATCCAAAATGGACGGTTCCGTCTCGTCGAAGTCATCGGAGTCAGTGTCACTGTTATCCAGCAGTTCTGTGAATCCTGCCTTCCGGAAAGCTCGGACCACAGTTGTGACCGAAATATCTGCCCAGGCATTTACGATCCACTGGCAGATGTTGGCGTCGTCTGGCGCTGCCTCCGTCTTAGTGAATGTGTGTTCGCCTTCTGTCATCCATTGTTCCCACGCAGTTAGCAGTCTAGCTTCGAATGCCCTGTTGACACCAATATCTAGC
This sequence comes from Nerophis lumbriciformis, assembly GCF_033978685.3. Lineage (NCBI taxonomy): Eukaryota > Metazoa > Chordata > Actinopteri > Syngnathiformes > Syngnathidae > Nerophis > Nerophis lumbriciformis. The sequence continues at coordinate 43,075,782 of NC_084559.2, forward strand.
GGCTGGAGGTCTTTTGTCAATCCACCCGGAATGACGGCGAGTATTGAATTAAGCGCGTAAGCGTGTCTCTCAATGTGATGTTATGAGCTAGCAAATATAACAACTACACTACCCAGCATGCAACGATAGTTACGAGCATGCGCGGTAGCCCTGAGAAGCGTTGTTGTATGCTGGGAGTTAGAATGTGGTTATGAGCACGCTGTGAGTAAACGTTGAGAACTCAGTTAACACGCCTCGTCTGCATTATTTATAATTAGACAGACAACACACTTAATAGGAGCCATTTTGGGGTCTTTACATAAACACACAAATGGAAATGAAACGTCACATATCCCAGCATGCACCGCGCGCTTCTTCTTCTTCCGGGGACGGGTGGTTGCTTACAGTACAAGAAGAAGCGCTTCCTGTTCTATGGGGGCGGGTGCTTACCTTGGCGGTTGCTTGCGTAGAAGAAGAAGCGCTTCCTGCTCTACCGGGAAAAAAGATGGCGGCTGTTTACCGAAGTTGCGAGAACGAAACTTTATGAAAATGAATCTTAATATTTATCCATATATAAAGCGCACCGGGTTAAAAGCCGCACTGTCAGCTTTTGAGTAAATTTGTGGTTTTTAGGTGCGACTAATGGTGCGGAAAATACGGTATATTTGTTGACAAAACAATGTATTTTAATTCATTTTGGACTAAAAGGACCCGCCGAAGTGACGCAAATGAAATGCAATGTTATTGTTATGGGTTATGAGGTCATTTCACAGGGTTTAGCTGCTAATTAACTCACCCATACACACACACACTGTATGCTCAACTGTTGTGATGATCCCATGCTGGGATCTAACATCTGGAAAAGACAGTCAATTTGCCGTAACTGTGTGTGGTTGTTTGTGTGTACGCATCATTGTGCACACTGTTTTATGCCTCCTAAAGAAGACAAACTTAACTTTCAACGCAAATGAGGTTAGAAATAAATGCATTACAAATATGACAAAAATCATGCATCCAGTGGCATTTTATCTTTGCAATTTACTGCAATTAAGATGTCCTAAGATGTGTTTATTTAGCAGAGGAAAAACTTATTTTTTTAAATAAGCATGTAGATAAAAGTTGCAATGTATTTGAATGGTGGTTTGGAGTGAGCCGCGGAGACCTTGGTTCATCCCACACGCTTCATGTTGACAGATAAAAACTTTATTAACCAACCATCTCCCAGACAGGAGACAAACAGCCTGCACAAAACCAATGTGCGCTCGTATTAGAAAAACATTGCAATTAGAGGATGAGGTCCCCCCCCCCCCCCCCCCCCCCCCCCCACCACCACCACTCGACTGGAAGGAGCACCGAGTAGAGAGGGGCAAGTAATAACGTAGCTTATTTGTGGTCTTGGAAGCAGCAATTATAAAGTGCTTGGAGAGTTGTTGTGCTTCTCCTGCTTGTTGTGACTGAGAAATGAGAGGCTGACTAAAATCTATGGCTCCCAATCCTCGAGCCTTGTCTCCGCTCTGACCGTCACTACCAGCCTGTCGCTGCTCTCCAGCAGTGTTTTTCAACCACCGTGCCGTGGCACACTAGTGTGCCGAGAAATACAGTCTGGTGTGCCTTGGGAGATTATGTAATCTCACCTAATTGGGTTAAAAATATTTTTTGCAAACCAGTAATTATAATCCGCAAATAATGTGCCGTTGTTGAGTGTCTGCGCTGTCGAGAGCTCGGCAGAGTAACCGTGTAATACTCTTCCATATCAGTAGGTGGCAGAAGGTAGCTAATTGCTTTGTAGATGTCGGGAACATGGTTTGTCGTGATCACAATATGCGGGAGGCAGCGTGCAGGTAAAAAAGTATCTAACATTTAAAGCAAAAATAGACAAACATGGCTAATGCCGCTAAGAAAAGGCATTAAAGCTTAGGAATGGCTATGCAAACGAAACTGAAACTGAACTTGCTGCAAAGTAAACAGAAAACAGAATGCTGGATGACAGCAAAGACTTACAGCGTATGGAGCAGACGGCGTCCACAAAGTACATACGTACATGACATGACAATCAACAATGTCCCCACAAAGAAGGATAGCGTCCGCGCGACTTAAATAGTCTTGATTGCTAAAACAAAGCAGGTGCGGGGAATAGCGTTTAAGGAAGACATGAACCTGCTACAGGAAAATACCAACAAAACAGGAAAAGCCAGACAAGACAAGAACTAAAACACGACACACAGGAGAACGTCAAAAACCTCAAAATAAGTCACGGCGTGATGTGACAGGTCGTGACAGTACACCTACTTTGAGACAAGAGTTATAGTGATGCGTGGTTGGTTATGGTTTGAATTCATATTCAACAATTGCGAAAACAACTTTTTATTGTCAATATCGACTGCCGAGTTTCATTTTTCAATGATTTCTGCTGGTTGTGTGCCTCGGGATTTTTTCAATGACTAAAATGCGCCTTGGCTAAGAAAAGGTTGAAAAACCCTGCTCTAGAGAGCCCACGGTGACCTCTGACCTGTGTCAGGTGACTTCTCAGCTCTAAAAAGTACTGTAGTCCCCTGTGTCTCGGGCAATTTGTGTGTCTTAATGGGGGTTTACAGCCAAATGCAGTTTTGCATTCACTGTTTAAATTTAATGTGCTCAGTCTGATTTGATTGAATGACACTTGAACAATATCATTATTATTGTGATTGAGGTTTGCAGTGACCAGGTCACTGCATTTCCAGTACCATAGTCCCTGCACGTGTGTTTAAATCCTCCTCAGAAGAAGACCGTGGGTACAAAGTGTGTTATCTCGTTATCTTTGAGCTTTCCCCCCGCCTCCTTGTTCCCTGCATGCTGTTCAGCCAGTATGTCGCCAATCACAGGGTTCACTTGTGCATGGGTACGCTCAGCGGCAGCCCCTCAACATGTAGACACACTTACAGATACGCCCCTCCCTTATACGGACGCGCTCACACATCAGTCTTCGCACGCTCCAATTTAGGGCCAAGTGGCAGGTGACACAAGTTTGGACGGAATAAAGTGTTATCTCGACTTAAGAGTGTCCCAACGTACGAGTTTTTTGAGATAGGAGCTGTCTTTTGACTGTAACTTGCCTGCAAAATGTTCAGCTAGGAGCCTGTCCACCGTAGGGTTGTATGGTACACCGGTATTAGTATAGTACCGCTATACTAATGAATCATAATCGGTACTATACCGCCTCTGAAAAGTACCGGTCCGCCACCACCCCCGCACCCTTATCGTCGTCACGTTGTGTAATTGCTGGTTTTACGAGCAGAGGAGCATGTTTGGTAGCGCACACACACGGAGTACTTACAAGCAGACACAATGTGGAGACAGAAAGGGGAGAACGGACGCACGCACTTTGGCTTAAAAACTAACGATAAAGGTGAAGTTAGAACACTGAAACACCCTCAGGAAGAGGTGCTCTAAGACATGGCTAGCTAGCTAGCGGCTAAAGCCCAGCCCACGTCGGCAGTGTTTTAGCTACTTCTAAATCACTAATCCTCGCTTCCATGGGGACAAATAAAGTACGTTTCTTATAAGTATCACTGCAGAACGAGGAATAGCTAAACATGCTTCACTACACACCGTAGCTCACCGGCATCAAAATGTAAACAAACGCCATCGGTGGATCTACACGTAACATCCACTGTAATGATACCAAGTACAGGAGCGTATCTACCCGATACTACTATGATTACGTCGATATGTTTTGGCATCAGAAAATCTTCTTTCGCTTTTTTTAAATGTATATTATGTTTATAAACTCAGGAAATATGTCCCTGGACACATGAGGACTTTGAATATGACCAATGTATGACTCTGTAACGACTTGGTATCAGATTGATACCCAAATTTGTGGTATCATCCAAAACTGATGTAAAGCATCCAAATAACAGAAGAATAAATAGTTATTACATTTTAACAGAAGTGTAGATATAACATGTTAAAAGAGAAAGTGAGCCGATATTAACAGTAAATAGAATGATAAATGGCACAATATGTTACTGCATACGTCAGCAGACTAAATTAGGAGCTTTTGTTTGTTTACTTACTGATAGAAGACAAATTGTTTTGTATGTTCTTAATTTTATTTAAGGACAAACTTGCAATTATAAACATATGTTTAATGTATCGTAATATTTTTTGTTAAAATACAGCCAATAATGCAATTTTTTGTGGTACCCTTTCTTTAGAAAAGTACCGAAAAGTATCGAAATAATTTTGGTACCATTACCAAAATATTGGTATCGGGACAACACTTGTCCACCGCTTGTTGGCGTAAGATTCATTACCTTATAGCTACAGATCGACATCATTTTTTTCTAACCATCGGAATAAAGAAATTGAAGAAGCGAATTATACTCATTGAATTACATACCGTATTTTTCGGACTACGAGGCACACTTAAAATCTTTAAATGTTTTTAAAATTGACAGTGCGCCGTCCTAATGTTTGTATTAATTCTGAATGTGCTTTAGCAACCTCAAATATTTTGTGCATGGTGTAGTGATAAGTGTGACCAGTAGATGGCAGTCACACATAAGTGATACGTGTGGACTGCAAGTTGAAGCCTGCTCAATAAATGACACTAGCAAACACAGGTTAGCAAGCAACACCAAAACGTTGAGGTTTCATTGAGAATATAGAACATTACACACGGTGCTCAAAAATCTGTCAAAATGTTTTAGTACAACCTTGGTAAGCTAGGAATCCGCACCGCTTGATGGATAGTCGGAGTGCTACGGCTACGGTAGTCAGACGTACTGCGCTTCAACATACGGGTATTATTACGGTATGTTTATAAGGACCCCAAAATGGCACCTATTAGGAAACATTTTATCTGGTGTTTTGTTTCGCAGCATTATGCAAAACAAACTTTTCTTACCTACTGCTACCCGCTGTTGCGTATTTGGGATCTGCATACCAGTAAGTCCCGAAAATTTGCGTGCGTCCGCCATTGTAGTCCGCGCTGTAGTCCGTAAGCTCCTTCTTTTGCCATGGAAGAGCTAAAGACTACAGAGACAACACAGATGCAGGCAGAAGATGCTGTCGAAGTGGAGCCACATAAATAAGAGCGCCCACAAAACGGCGCATCAAGAAGAGACGGTCAGAAAGCGGTTAGAAGATGGTCTGTAAAACATAATCTATGCAACATTTTGACCAAAAAAACACCATTACATGTTATGTAGACCACAAGGAAATGTTTTAAATGTGGAAAAAAAATCATAATATGACCCGCTTATCGACAATGCGCCTTATAATCCGGTGCGCCCAATGGTCTGAAAAATACGGTAGTAGTTTGGGGGCCAATCACTGCGATGATGTTGCCCCAACAGATTCCTCCAGGCTGCAGGGTCGTTAGCCAGTTATGTCGCCTCGTTATTGGAAATGCCCGTCCTGGACGTGTTCAGGGTGTTGTGGATGGTGACCCTCCACATAGTGTCCTAATTTGGCCTTTTGGACGTCAACAGTGGATGACTCAGGGCGATTCCTCTATTTGAAAGGGTAGAATTTGAGAGCTTCACCTTTTTTCAACTTACGATCACAATGATTTAGGTCTGCATATTCATTTGGGTCTGGGGTTAGGGTTATACGGTATATTTACATATATTATTATTCCATTACTTTATAAAACTACAGTAGTTGTTCGTCGAACGTTCTATTGTTTGTTTGTTTTCATACGATATGTCTTATCTAAAAGTTTGTTTACCGAGTGTTTGTAGTTATGAGCTCAGTCATAAAACCAATTAAGCTCGTAAGTTAAAGTCCTACTCTATACGGGGAATGAATGCATTGAGCTGCCATACAATAAAGGTAGTTTTTTTGTAATACTTGAGCATTAAAATCACCTTTTCTTCAAGTGTTACAGTAGAGTTCATATACTTTTATATATACATATATTTGTAATTGCGGGGGATGTCGGTGGTACGTGTATAACTGTGTCAACGTTCTTAATAGTTTGGCATCATACCAGCACAAAAACAACAAGGAACACAACATTTTTTGACTAAAAGGCTCTAGCCTTTTAGTCAAAACATGTTGTGTTAAGTTTTTGCAACTTAACCCTGTCTTAGCTTTTTACGTTTATTTTCCATTTAGAAAGGGACAAGCGGTAGAAAATGGATGGATGAAATTAGACCATTAGATCCTTTGATGTTATTTCACAGCACCTATTCTCTACCTTGCCCCCCAAGTAAATGTGACGAGCTGACCACAGCCTAAACAAAAGACAGAAGATTGCCAGGAGCAGAGTAGAAACTTGTGCCTTGCACTTTGTGTCGGGAACACTTTGTGAGTGCTAAGTGAGGTTGGCACCAGCTGTTGGAGCCGAGTCTCGGAGAACTGGAGGGAAATGAATTGTGTTTGGCACCGGGCACCTATCAGGCAGTAATTAGTATAGCTAACATCCCAGATGAAGGAGTCAAGTCTAGGTCAGTGTAAAAAACTTCAAGGGTCTTAACGGGTAAGGGTCGGAGGCCAAGCCGTGCCCCCTCCCCTCCCTGAATATAAGCTCATGCCGGGTATGCTCAGATTTGCTGAGATCTGTATTGAACTTTGATCTTGAGGTGTCGCAGCCAGTCACATGTCAGGCTGGCTCCTGTGGATCACTCTGGATGTGTTCACGTCAGATTGTCTGAGTAGTTCCTTCTCCAGACCTGCCCAACCAAACTAAGAGATGTGGCCTTATATCCTTTGAGGCCTTTGACATAGATGTTACCTTAAAGCTTAAACTCATGCTTGAGATTCCTACCCTGCTCTGGCTCCAGGATCTTTGTTGACCGACAACACAGTCTGCGCCTGTCCCCAATGAACAGAAAGCTCCTTGTATTTACGAATTTTAGCACACATGGCATCCGAATGGATTGTTTTGTAACGCAATTTCTAGCAACCACACTCTAATCCCCACATAAATGGCAAGGTTGTTGTGATTGATCTGCGTAAATGTATGTATGTAAGGGTGGATGTAGGTTCCAGGGTGCAGCCATTCCTGGTTCCTTAAAATGCCGCTAATCCTCTAATGCTACCATAATCTCTCCTAATACATCCAATATTAGTCGACAAATCAAATGATAATAAAGTGATATGAAAATGTTTCTTTCCAATGACAGGGTAAACCGAGGATTTAACCAAGGGGTTTAATCACACTTGACACTCGCTTCATGTTGTGTTGACCACGGCCAAAGGTTTATGTTTTATGATGGCCTATAGCCCTTGAACATTGGAGGCTAAAGCCTCATCAACCTCTTGACACAGACCTGCATAGCTATATTTAGCTCGGATTGCAGCTGGTATTTACATATCCAGTATATGTTTGTCCCTGCTACATTGTATGCATAATAGAATTGTTGTTGAAGTAAAATCTCTTGACTTTTGGCAAAATGGTCAGGGGAAAGAAATTCCTCTAGAATTTGATATCGTATATCGGTCTGATACCAGCAAAAAAACAACTATCGGATGATGTCGGATTGCATCTAAAATCTCCGTGTTATAGCGTGTTTCCTTGTGCAAAGCTTGACAGTTAGCATCTTGATGTCCTCCAAAAGGCACAGGTTTGCATTTTAGTCAAGTAATTTACAAAAGGTTAACAAAGTAGGCAATGGTCTACTAGGAGCCAGCAGCTACACATAAATTAAGCACACCATAATAGCACACAATCTTTACATATTGAACATTATTGAGCTCAAAAACACGACATTTGTCAATATAAATTCTCAGCACATTCTACAGAGGCACTATAGAGAGCCTACTGACCAACAGCATCTCTGTCTGGACTGGAGCCTGCAATGCCTCAGACTGGAAGTCTCTCCAGAGAGTGGTGAGGACGGCGGAAAAGATCATCAGGACTCCTCTTTCTCCTATCCAGGAGATCGCAAAAAGCCGCTGCCTGACCAGGGCTCAGAAAATCTGCAAAGACACCTCCCACCCCCACCAAGGACTGTTTTCACTGCTGGACTCTAGAAAGAGGTTCCGCAGCCTCCGAAGCAGAACCTCCAGGTTCTGTAACAGCTTCTTAACTCAGGCCGTAAGACTCTTGAACGCATCATAATTAAATTATCCCCTCATTTTCCCCCAAAATGGATTAACTCGCTGGAATAAAAAGACAATATAACATACATCCATAAACGTGGATGAATATGAAAAAGTGCAATATATTTATCTGTACAGTAATCTATTTATTCATATATGCACCGTATTGCTTTTTTATCCTGCACTACCATGAGCTAATGCAACGAAATGTTGTTCTTATCTGTACTGTAAAGTTCAAATTCGAATGACAATAAAAAGGAAGTCTAAGTCTAAACAAGTATCAAATTATTATAGTTGTGTTTTGCTTAATAAGTCTCCAAAGCATAAGTGTATCAGAAAGTATCCTGTAACAAATGTGTCCGCATCATTCACGTTACTGCACCTGGATCTTAAATGAATGCATTTTTTTATTTGGAAGTGTCGCCAAAAACAAATATAAAGACATCATGAATCCTTTGTCCCTGCCTTTGTTCTGAGTAATTTAACTTGATCAAGCCTCTTTGTACATTCCGCTCTACAAAATAATACAAGTACATACCACAAATCAGGCTGATATCGGATTAATATTTGTATCGGCCAATACTCAAAGCTCCAATATCGGTAACGTATCAGGAGAATATGATGGTGGCAGATTACTGTACATGATAATTATTCCCACGGGAAATGTATCCAAATCCGAGAAAATCAGAAGTACGACTACTACTAATTCTAATCTGCAATTGTATTACATCATGACAAATCCAATACATAATTGGAATCAGAGATGAGAGCTTTTGCTGGGAAAAAAACAACAACAACGTTGAACTGTGTGAACTTTGGTGTTTTTCATTTATCTTGACTGCTATTTGTGGTGATTTTCATCTGCTCAGTCTTGGCCTAGTTTATGCATCTTTATTTTTTTTTCAAGCATAAACTAAGCCCTGGTTCACGAATGAGATTGGTTGCATACCGTTGCTCTCTAGGTTTAAACTTTTCACCAACTAAGCCTTTGTCTCCGCCCCATCTCCGAATAAAACCCCTGGCCCACTCCCTACACCTGTCTATGTACTCTTCCTCACCCCGTTCCCGTCCCACCTAGGAAATTATATTATGGTGTCGGGATCATCCTCACTGCCTTCCTCCATACTGTAATCCTATTTGCTCTGTCATGTGTTGGCGTTCACAGATGGTGTGTGTGTACAGAGAGGGTGGTCCAACACTAAAACACTCAACCCCCCTCCCGGATCACAAAGGTGGTGAAATATGGATGAGCGTAGTATTTTGTCTAAAGTTCACCTATTTGTCCATCCCTTTTAACTTCTTCCCCCTATCCTGACATCCTTGTTCTCGCCATAATAAAAATGTCAAACTCTGCGACTGAATAGTTGTCCGCAGGGTTACGGGCAGGTGGCTTCAGCTCCCACTCATTGTTGAGTCGAGAGTGAGGGGGAGAGAAATCTCAGTTGGGAGTGAGTTTTTGGCCGTTGTCCAATAGTTGGCGTCTCGGCGTCCGCGTTTAGTTCCAGCTGAGTGCCCACAGTGGGCATCGCCGCACTGCCTTCATTTTGACCTCTCGACCGAGGACCACTGGCTGCCTGTTATCAACACCCCTTTTCATTTATCCTTTTCTTCTGCGTCCTCCCCCGTGCTCTTTGTATTCCACAAATGGCTTCATAACAGCGAAAACAGAGATGTTTCCGCAGTGATCTGTCACGGCAATGAACCACTGGGTCGCTTTTTGGCCTTTGTACTCTACATACTTACAATTTGTTTCAAGGTTAATAAAACCCTTGCGGATTTGTTATCCCCTCAAGATGCTGGATTTCTGAAGTCTGCAGTCACTGTGAGGACAGTTTCACTTGTGTATTAAGAAAACAAATATTTATAATAGAGATATATATGTTTTTACAGTACACACACATATATATATATATATATATATATATATATATATATATATATATATATATATATATATATATATATATATATATATATATATATATATATGTATGTATGTATATTATTATGTATATATATATACATATATATATATATATATGTGTGTGTGTATGTGTGTGTGTATTATAATGTATATATGCATATATACAGTATGTGCGTGTCTATTATAATGTATATATGCATATATATGTATATATATATATATATATATATATATGTGTGTGTATTATAATGTATGTATGCATATATATGTGTGTGTGTATATTGAGGGAACTCTCCTGAAGGAATCAATAAAGTACTATCTATCTATCTATCTATATATATACTGTGTATGTATATATATATATATATATATATATATATATATATACAGTATATATATATATATATATATATATATATATATATATATATATGTCTTAATAAGGTTATCCAAAAAATAGTGCTCGATACCGTAGTAGAGCGCAATATATGTATGTGTGGGGAAAAAAAATCACAAGACTATTTCATCTCTACAGGCCTGTTTCATGAGGGGGGTACCCTCAATCGTCAGGAGATTTTAATGGGAGCATTCGCATACCATGGTTTATATAGGGCACAGAGTGGGTGGGTACAGGCTGGCCTAGGGGCGTGGTGATTGGATATATATCAATTTAACCCCACAATACGCACTCACATTGTCACTTGCACTTTTACATCACCTGCATTGTGTGGACTTTTAACTAGGTACTGTATGCCTGCACAGTATAATGCAGGCGTGTCCAAAGGGCGGCCTCGGGAGCATTTTCGGGCTCAGCACATGCCCACGGATCATATTTATATACATATATATATATATATATATATATATATATACATATACATATACATATATATATATATATATATATGTGAACAATACAAAGTTGGATTGTTCAATAACTCTGCTAACCACAAACTCAATAACACAAATATTGTTCAATCAACAGGATCCATCAAAGCTGAGCATTACCTACACAAAATAAGAGTTTAGAAATAAAGCTCTGGCTTTGTAGAATAATATCAACATTAATAATATTCCCCTTGTATAGCACTCTCCAGAATACTTTGAGAATTTTGGAAGAAAATCAATATTTGCTATGCTTACTAAGCGTAACAACATCATTTTACACTTGTTACAAATCCGAACGTAACCTTTCAAGCGAGTCAAAAACCAAAGGAAACACAATCTGTTTAACATTCAACACTTCACGAGAGCTGTGAGCCAACTTTGATTTCATCTTAACATCATGTTAGTCATCATTAAGATAATGCGTTGAAGTTGTTAATGACATTTGCTTGGCATTTGTCTGACATTGCCTTGGTGTCACCTGTGAAAACAAAATACAAACTTTCAGAGCACAGAAGTATTTGTCTCGTTCACTTCCAAGCACACCAGTAAAGTCCTTGCGTATTTAGTCGTCAAAAAGAGTATTTTTTACTTTGTCAAACACAAGACAAATCAGTATTGTCCTTCAAATGTTTTTAAATGACTGAATTCATTTTAGTCATTGTTACATTCTTAAAGAATAACATTATTAAAACTTACAATAATACAAAATATCTGTGCTTTGTTTCCTATTTTTATTCAGTGTTTCTTCAAGTTCTGTTTAAAAAGAATCCTGCCTGTTGTGTCCATGTATTATGAAAATGCAAATTTTTTTATAGGGGTTTTGACCTCTCGTGCACATGTAAATGTAAATGTGTATCTTTTAAAAACTGAGCTTTAGAAAAACGTTTTGTGTGACTTTGAATTAGTAAAACTGATTTAAGTGTCACCTGACACTCAATAAATGTGCAACATTATCCATATTTACCACAAATGTGTTCCTAGCCCCTTTCTGCTCCGTCACTGATAAGAATGTAATGGCAAATTTCACTAAACATTTGTATTGTCCCCCGTGGCATGTTAGAGGTAATCTTGTAAGGCAGTTATACTGATTGAAATTATGATAAATATGGATCCATTGATTTTATTTCCCATTCATTTGTTACAGTACAAAGCATGCATCAAATTATTTTCAAGTTTTAACAGATTGTGTAATATTGAGGCCTCCAAATAAATCCTGCCGAGGGCCCCTATTTAGCCAAGGGCGGCCTTGGGCGTTAAACTGTAATGCTGCTTTTTCAGGCATCTAATTGGCCAATGCATGACAGTCGGTGAATGTGCCTGTATAAGGACAGTAAAAAAAATCTTACTCCACTCGTGTGGATGGAGATTTTTTTAATTTAATTTAAATTGCGTGCCCGTGTGGACGTGGCCTTAGAAGAAAGTGGGCTTGATGCCAACATAGTGAGGGTGAACAGGGAGTGTGCTGGCGAATGCTTGCAGCCATGCTTAGTTTGGTATCATAATTCCTGTACGAAACATGAAATACGGTATCCTATAGGAAATATTTGAATTTGAATAGCTACTCAGTAGAACAAGGTTAGAGGTGAAGTTGTTTTTGGATGGTCGCTGGGTCGTCAGAAAACAAGAGTTGTTCCGTAAAAAAGGTATCAGGTCTAGCTTAAATATTGACAAGATCAGGAGTCAGGCGACGGAGCGACACAAGTTTAAAATAAACAGTGTGATGCGCAGTGCATAAGTTATTATAAACATGTACATTTTAAAACAGTTCTTTTGGGAGCGAGTAAGAAGTTATGTTATAATCTTGGGTTTCTAGACACATTTATTTATAAGTCTTTGTTTTGGGAAATATCTATACGCTTATATACCACATTGACTAGGTCCGTTCATACTCCAGTTTATGTTGGAGAATATCATTCACGTTTACAGTACTAACTGGAATTATTTTACCTTCTCAGCCTTCTCTACATTTTAGAATTGGTTTATTGTACCTGAAACTGACTTTTTTTTTTAATACAGAAAAACAATATTAAATAAAGTCTATACATATGTATATACGTATATAATTGTTAATTTGCACAAAGCGTTCTTGGTAATTAAGTGAATTGTTATATTGGTTTACAATTTACTATATGTATTTTATGGTTGCCAATTGATTAAGATATTTAATCGCCTTAATCACATTTTGTCCGTAGTAAACTTGTAATTAATCGTACATGAATAAAAAAAAAAAATCTTTATTTGTTTATATTGTATATTTGAGTTGTATTTACTTATTTTTTATCAAAACAAATTAAAAAACTAAATAGCTGTCCCATGCTATAGCTGATGTTGTCATACAATATTTATTCTGTATTGTTGGTCTACTACATTTTATTTATTATTTCTTCTTATTTTTTGTGCCTTTGAGAGTGTATCTAGTTATTAATTTTCTTTCCTCTTTTAATTAAGCCACGGTTTCAAATGATTTCCACTGAGGCTCAATTAAGTTTGTCTAAGTCTAAGTCTTTAATAAGTGTACCCTCAACAGATCATTTTCAACATTTTAATACTATCAACATGGGACTGGACAATTTGTTTGCTTAATCAAATTTTTGTTTATTAAACATTAAGCTGTGTTAAACAGCTCAACACAAAATGGATACAAACTCTTACAGACACACACTCTCGTACATAAACATATATACTCTCGCACTCTTCTGACAAAGACTCATTTGAAAAGCAAACCTACTGTCAATGTGCGTGTCAGCTGAGGGCTCTGCCTCAGACTTCATGACAGTCGGGACATGCGACTGTTGAGGGCGGCCCGTCATACTCCACAATATTGATCAGTAGCAAAATTAGGGGTGTTAAGACCCATTTGGCATTTGTTATGGAAAGTTTGTTGATTGTAGGCTTTCCAACAAGATTTGCCTGTTAGGGGTTGTTGGGATTCTCTGCATTGGCTCCAGTGATGACTCAGCTCGCATAGTATATACCCCAGAGTTGGGGTAAAAGTATATTTCCTCTCCGGTATATCAGAAGGTAGGGAGTTGGTATATTTTAGGCTGTACACATTCACACCTCTTGCTTTCTGACCCTTGTTCTAACTCTGTTTTGTCATATCGGCTCTTTGGTGAGTGTAATGCATCCAGCAGGCCTGCTTTAGGATGATGTCATTTGGGCTAAAGGCTGTGCAAACAATGTTTTGACCTTGGTTTTAGATGTGTCAATAGGGGTCGGGTTTAAGAACAGAGGAGAGGATTGTGCTCCATCCAGAGCAGCATTGCAGCAAGTTGACTGACTTTTGGCGTATATTTGACTCAAGCTGTTCTGATAATCATCTCCTTCATTGACACAGCTATCCACTCTCCTCATGATCTTGCTACTTGTTTAAATGATTTGTATTACCCCACCCTAATGTTCTTTTTTGTGTCTGCTTGCACCTTCTGGCCATTGCGCTATTATTCTGTTATGCTCCTCTTCACCAGCACAAGTAAACACTGGCTGACAGCCCAGGCATCACAGCGCTATTGATCTGGTTTGGTCATGTCTCTGTTAGTTTTATGACCCCCAGGTCTTGTATGCCGCATTGGGATAGGTTCATAATAGTTGACCATCAGGTCAAACTATCGCAAACACCTGATGTCTACCAGACCTGCAGGTGTAGAATTTAAAATCGGTGTGCTCCGCAGACACAGACATGCTGGACGATATGGACCAAAACTGATACCGTGGTATTTTTTGTCCGAATGGCGATATACGTTATATACCGGTATCTTAAAAAAATGTGCAAAGTGATTGAGGTTGCCTATGTTTTATGGCTAGAAAATGAATACTCAGAGTACTCAAATTATTGTTGTTGTAAGTAGCAACGTAACGTGTTGTTTATTCTTATAGAGTAATTAGTTAGCCGTTACAATGTTGAAGCAGTTTTCGTTCATTTTGTTCATTAACGTTAGGTTTATAGAATCACAATTGTGTGTGTGATAGATGGAGCTTCTACTTGCTCACTGCGGTGAAAGCCGCTGGCTGTTCAGTTTAAAACTACTTTTCCGCCACCCGGCCGCTATTCTGCAGTCGGTTAGTCCGCACGAGCTATGGAAAGAGGCACTTTCTGGCCTAGGACGGGCTAAACATATGACACACAGAGCCAGCAGCAGTGAAGAGCTATAGCTAGCTGCTGTGCTAAATCATCAGTGTTGGGACTAACGCGTTACAAAGTAACGCATTACTGTAACGCCGTTAGTTTCGACGGTGTTTTATTGGAGCGTTGCGGTGGAAAAGAAAAGGCGTGCTTTCTGTGGGTGGGAGGGACTCCCATACCGTAGTTGAGGGGCGCAGGGGAGACGTTCCTCCAGGGCCTATGTACAATCTTCACTTTACCCGGAAGTGGGTCTTTACAGCTGAGGGTGAATGACGAGGCCGGCGGTTTGTTGCAACTTTGGGACTTTATTGGACGCAGCCATCCACCAAGCTAGAGCACCTGCACGCACTCACTGTCGCCGTTCCCTCACCTCTCTCGCCCACTCACTCACTGACGTCACTCACCTCACATGCTGTCATATCTTAAAGGGGCACACACACACACACACATACGCTACTCTCATAACAACTAACAAGACATCATGGCGAAGCCAGAAGTCGAGTTTTTTAACATGGAGTCATTCTCAATACTTTTCTTTTGTCGAGCACAAAGAAAATAACATTTTAGTTTAATGTAAGTCGTGTCTTGGATCAAAGATCCTATCTACTTAAAGTTAAAGTTAAAGTGCCATTATGTTGCAGCTATTTAAAATAGTTTTGTCAATTTGTTCTGGCCTGAAATGAATTGGCCCTTTGAAACATATCTTTGTCTTTGTGTGTTGTATGTAGACCACATTGCTTTCTGAGTTCGGTGATGCAAATGCATGTCAAGTTGATCAACAGATTGTATTATTCTCCAGTGCAATAACAGTACTTAAATGAAGGCTAAAAGGGCATTAATGGGAGCCTTAAAAAAAGGGGAAAAAAAGAAGTAACTAAATAGTTATTTTTCACAGTAACGCATTACTTTTTGGTGTAAGTAACTGAGTTATTAACTGAGTTACTTTTGAAATAAAGTAACTAGTAGCTGTAACTAGTTACTGGTTTTCAGTAACTAACCCAACACTGTAAATCGTTAACAGAAGTGAACAACATAAACCGATAATAAAGTGATAAAGTTGCTACAAGTAAAAGTATAGGTTCTGAAGCAAATTGCTGTATGTGTAAATACAGCTCTAGTCACTCACCAATAAATGCAGTTGCTGACCAAAGCATTGCATTACTCGGGAGTTGAAAAGTCGGCACAAAAGCCGTCATATTCTTTTGAGAAGTTTGTTGTGCGTCAAAGAAGCCTGCGTAAACACACAAGGGGCGGGGTCATACTTGCCAACCCTCCCGATTTTCCCGGGAGACTCCCGAATTTCAGTGCTCCTCCCGAAAATCTCCCGGGGCGAACATTCTCCCGAATTTCTCCCGATTTCCACCCGGACAACATTATTGGAGGCGTGCCTTAAAAGCACCGCCTTTAGCGTCCGCTACGATCTGTCGTCACGTCCGCTTTTCCTCCATTCAAACAGCGTGCTGGCCCAGTCACATAATATATGCGGCTTTCACACGCACACAAAATGAATGCCAGCATACTTGATCAACAGCCATACAGGTCACACTGAGGGTGGCCGTATAAACAACTTTAACACTGTTACAAATATGCGCCACACTGTGAACCCACACCAAACAAGAATGACAAACACATTTCGGGAGAACATCCGCACCGTAACACAGCATAAACACAACAGAACAAATACCCAGAACCCCTTGCAGCACTAACTCTTCCGGGATGCTACAATATACACCCCCCGCTACCACCAAATCCCGCCCCCCCCCCACCTCAACCCCCCGCCCCCCCCTCAAGTATGGGCGGGGTTGAAAGCCCCGTGCTCCGCTTGTGAGGCGCAGAGAAGAGAAAACAGCCGTAACAAAGGCACATTAAAAGATAGCTGTATGTCGGTATTATCTCAAATATATACCCATCCATCCATTTTCTACAGCTTGTCGGGGTCCTGGAGCCTATCTCAGCTGCATTCGGGCGGAAGGCGGGGTACACCCTGGACAAGTCACCACCTCATCACAGGGCCAACACAGATAGACAGACAACATATACTGCTTAGTAAAATATACCGGTATTGTTTGTTTGTTTAGTATTTCTTCGGTCAGTGGTCAACAAAATAAACAAACAGTTTTACATCCATGAATTCATAAATTGATCATTTTACAAACCGTAAGGGTTCTGGCTGAAGTTGAACACTTATTTCGCCTAACCCTATAAACAATCTCAAATACAAGATGTAGTAAACCCAGGAGACATTGGGCTCTGATCTTGAGCGTCATAGATATGTGAAATTTCCTTTACACAACTTATTATAAATACACCTTGTACACAGCATAAACACTGTTCAAATATATACACAGTAAAGACATAGGCAAACAGTTGTGAAATATCTCTGTTCACATGTTGGTTATAAATAAATAAATAAATGGGTTGTACTTGTATAGCGCTTTTCTACCTTCAAGGTACTCACAGCGCTTTGACACTACTTCCACATTTACCCATTCACACACACATTCACACACTGATAGAGGGAGCTGCCATGCAAGGCGCTAACCAGCACCCATCAGGAGCAAGGGTGAAGTGTCTTGCTCAGGACACAACGGACATGACGAGGTTGGTACTAGGTGGGGATTGAACCAGGGACCCTCGGGTTGCGCACGGCCACTCTTCCACTGCGCCACGCCGTCAACATTTGTACCGATAATATGCTATATACAAAAACTTATACTTCCATTATTATTTATGTCCCACATTTAGTTTTGTAACAAACATTGATCATAATGATATTAACTACAGGTGAGAGCGATAAAAGGTGGAGTGCCATCTCCGGGTTGGGGAGGAGATCTTGCCCGAAGTGGAGGAGTTCAAGTACCTCGGAGTCTTGTTCACGAGTGAGGGAAGAGTGGATCGTGAGATCGACAGGCGGATCGGTGCGGCGTCTTCAGTAATGCGGACGCTGTATCGATCCGTTGTGGTGAAGAAGGAGCTGAGCCGGAAGGCAAAGCTCTCAATTTACCGGTCGATCTACGTTCCCATCCTCACCTATGGTCATGAGCTTTGGGTTATGACCGAAAGGACAAGATCACGGGTACAAGCGGCCGAAATGAGTTTCCTCCGCCGGGTGGCGGGGCTCTCCCTTAGAGATAGGGTGAGAAGCTCTCTCATCCGGGGGGAGCTCAAAGTAAAGCCGCTGCTCCTCCACATCGAGAGGAGCCAGATGAGGTGGTTCGGGCATCTGGTCAGGATGCCACCCGAGCGCCTCCCTAAGGAGGTGTTTAGGGCATGTCCGACCGGTAGGAGGCCACGAGGAAGACCCAGGACACGTTGGGAAGACTATGTCTCCCGGCTGGCCTGGGAACGCCTCGGGATCCCCCGGGAGGAGCTGGACGAAGTGGCTGGGGGAGAGGGAAGTCTGGGCTTCCCTGCTTAGGCTGCTGCCCCCGCGACCCGACCTCGGATAAGCGGAAGAAGATGGATGGATGGATGGATGGAGAGCGATATATTTTTAAATAAATCCTATTATGATTTTTTTTTCTTTCTACATTTAAAACACTTCCTTGTGATCTGCATAACATTTAATGCCGTTTCTTTGGTCAAAACGTATGTTTTACAGACGGTTTTCGAACCGCTTTCTGACCGTCTCTTCAGGATGCGCCGTTTTGTAGGCGGTCTTACAGTATTTCAAGGCTCCACTTCGACAGCATCTTTTCCCCGCAATCTTTGTTGCAGTTTTGAGCACTTCTGTAGCGAGTCTACTGCTAGGTTACGTTCAAACTATACAGCTCGTTTCTCGAAAGTATGAAAAAAGGCAAGATTGTTTTATAAATATCTGCTCAATGCCTCCACGTCTAACACAGATCCCAAATACACAACAGGTACAAATAGGTAAGAAAAGTTGGTTTTCCATAATAGGGCCCCTTTAAAGTATACCAAAAAACCTCGAGAGTGCTCGTATCTCAAAATAAGTTCCGTTGCCACTGTCTTGGATTTGTTAATGTAGGCATGCATGAATACATCCAAACCACACACAGAATCACATGCATTCTTGCACTCTTAGAGACTGAGAATGAGATCACAAGAGTTTCTCAGTGACCAGATCAAATTAGAACTCTATCCCACTACAGATTTGAGAATACACACATTTGTTGCACGACGTTGTGTGTGTGCAACGGTTCGCAGATGGGCAGCAATTAATCAGAGAAGTAACTGTGAAGTAGTTTGCCATTAGCCCGCAAAGCTCGGAGGCATGCTAATTGAATCAGAAAATTAGTGACAGCTCTGTACTGAGCTTTAATAGGCTAGCTGTTGCTTATAGCAGGTGCCAGCCCACTCAGCTGTGGAATAAGGTATTTAAGTCGCATTAGCAACAGTAAAAATATTCCCTGAAATGATTTTCTGCCTGCTTTCATAGGCTAAGTCAGCAGGAAGATTGACACAGTCAGCCAGCGCTTCTGCTTCCGCACAAACACGTTAAGCCTGTCAGTGGAAAACAAATATCAGACTGTGCAAAGAGTTGATTCATTGAAAAAAAAAATGTGAATAACGTATCATCAGAGGTGGGTATAGTTGCCAAATATTTCTTTATGCAGTTATTATAGATAAATATAATGATGATATAAATAAATGTATAGTGATCGGACTGGTGACACAGTAAATGTAGCATGTTTATACCCCCCTTTGCGTATCATTGACAAAATATTTAATTGATTTGATTTCATATTTAGGTGCCACTATAACAAAACAATATTTGTTCATGTTGATGATCGCAGGGCTCAAATTTAACCGCGGCAAAAGGAGGTGTTGTTGAAGAACTAAGCTTGTTCTTTAGACTTCAATCTTTATTCAATCAATCTTTATTTATATAGCCCTAAATCACAAGTGTCTCAAAGGGCTGCACAAGCCACAACGACATCCTCGGTACAAAGCCCACATACGGGCAAGGAAAAACTCACCCCAGTGGGACGTCGATGTGAATGACTATGAGAAACCTTGGAGAGGACCGCATATGTGGGTAACCCCCCTCCCCTCTAGACTTCATCTTCATTAGCCAAACTGCTTTGAGTTTTATATTGATATCAAAAAGTAAACGCCATTTATTTTATTTTTTTTACCTTACTTGTGATATTTTGATGTCACAAAGGTGTTACTTCAAAAAACATTAATTTTGGTAATGTGTTATTGTGTATAGTTAATTCCTATACGACGTATTTCTGCTCAAATTCTTAATGGATCTGTCCGATACAGCATCTACATGTACATATAAATTAGGCTGACCATATTCTGAAATCCCAAAAAGAGGACACATATATGCGTGACAAGGCGGGCAGCACGCCAAGGCCGGGACTAGGTGAAAATTTGCCAATGATACTTCCATCCATCCATCCATCCATCCATCTTCTTCCGCTTATCCGAGGTCGGGTCGCGGGGGCAGCAGCCTAAGCAGGGAAGCTCAGACTTCCCTCTCCCCAGCCACTTCGTCCAGCTCTTCCTGTGGGACCCCGAGGCGTTCCCAGGCCAGCCGAGAGACATAGTCTTCCCAACGTGTCCTGGGTCTTCCCCGCGGCCTCCTACCGGTCGGACGTGCCCTAAACACCTCCCGAGGGAGGCGTTCGGGTGGCATCCTAACCAGATGCCCGAACCACCTCATCTGGCTCCTCTCGATGTGGAGGAGCAGCGGCTTTACTTTGAGCTCCTCCCGGATGGCAGAGCTTCTCACCCTATCTCTAAGGGAGAGCCCCGCCACCCGGCGGAGGAAACTCATTTCGGCCGCTTGTATCCGTGATCTTGTCCTTTCGGTCATAACCCAAAGCTCATGACCATAGGTGAGGATGGGAACGTAGATCGACCGGTAAATTGAGAGCTTTGCCTTCCGGCTCAGCTCCTTCTTCACCACAACGGATCGATACAGCGTCCGCATTACTGAAGACGCCGCACCGATCCGCCTGTCGATCTCACGATCCACTCTTCCCTCACTCGTGAACAAGACTCCGAGGTACTTGAACTCCTCCACTTGGGGCAAGATCTCCTCCCCAACCCGGAGATGGCACTCCACCCTTTTCCGGGCGAGAACCATGGACTCGGACTTGGAGGTGCTGATTCTCATCCCAGTCGCTTCACACTCAGCTGCGAACCGATCCAGTGAGAGCTGAAGATCCTGGCCAGATGAAGCCATCAGGACCACATCATCTGCAAAAAGCAGAGACCTAATCCTGCAGCCACCAAACCAGATCCCCTCAACGCCTTGACTGCGCCTAGAAATTCTGTCCATAAAAGTTATGAACAGAATCGGTGACAAAGGGCAGCCTTGGCGGAGTCCAACCCTCACTGGAAACGTGTCCGACTTACTACCGGCAATGCGGACCAGGCTCTGGCACTGATCATACAGGGAGCGGACTGCCACAATCAGACAGTCCGACACCCCGTACTCTCTGAGCACTCCCCACAGGACTTCCCGAGGGACACGGTCGAATGCCTTCTCCAAGTCCACAAAACACATGTAGACTGGTTGGGCAAACTCCCATGCACCTTCAAGGACCCTGCGGAGAGTATAGAGCTGGTCCACAGTTCCACGATTAGGACGAAAACCACACTGTTCCTCCTGAATCCGAGGTTCGACTATCCGGCGTAGCCTCCTCTCCAGTACACCTGAATAGACCTTACCGTGAAGGCTGAGGAGTGTGATCCCACGATAGTTAGAACACACCCTCCGGTTCCCCTTCTTAAAGAGAGGAACCACCACCCCGGTCTGCCAATCCAGTGGCACCGCCCCCGATGTCCACGCGATGCTGCAGAGTCTTGTCAACCAAGACAGCCCCACAGCATCCAGAGCCTTAAGGAACTCCGGGCGGATCTCATCTACCCCCGGGGCCTTGCCACCGAGGAGCTTTTTAACTACCTCAGCAACCTCAGCCCCAGAAATAGGAGAACCCACCACAGACTCCCCAGGCACTGCTTCCTCATAGGAAGACGTGTTGGTGGGATTGAGGAGGTCTTCAAAGTATTCCCTCCACCGATCCACAACATCTGCAGTCGAGGTCAGCAGAACACCATCCTCGCCATACACGGTGTTGATAGTGCACTGCTTCCCCTTCCTGAGGCGGCGGATGGTGGTCCAGAATTGCTTCGAAGCCGTCCGGAAGTCGTTTTCCATGGCCTCACCGAACTCCTCCCATGTCCGAGTTTTTGCCTCTGCGACCGCTGAAGCCGCACACCGCTTGGCCTGTCGGTACTTGTCCGCTGCCTCAGGAGTCCTATGAGCCAAAAGAACCCGATAGGACTCCTTCTTCAGCTTGACGGCATCCCTCACCGCCGGTGTCCACCAACAGGTTCTAGGATTACCGCCACGACAAGCACCAACCACCTTGCGGCCACAGCTCCAATCAGCCGCCTCGACAATAGAGGCGCGGAACATGGTCCATTCGGACTCAATGTCCAGCACCTCCCTCGTGACATGTTCAAAGTTCTTCCGGATGGATACTTGAACTTTCTTTATAAATAATATATTTATTTAAATAAAGCATTTTTTCTCCTCTGTTGACAGCAGTGTTGGCGCTAGGAATTTTCAAAATGGGGTCCATCAAGTCATAAAAATGGGGTCCAACAGTAAATTTTTGAGGTCCCACTTTTTTGTAAGCGTTTTGAATACAAATAATAAACGTAAGCATTATCCTGTAATATCTCACATTCTATATTGTGTTTTGGAAAAAGATGTCATAAACGTTGCTTAATTCATTAAAAGAAATTGTCATGAAGTGGTGGTGACGAACCCCAAGATGCAGAGATGACAGGCTTGGTACAAGAAAACATGGTCTTAATGTTAAAAAAAAAAGCAAGGAAAACACGAACCAGAAACCAAGAAACAGCAAACAGGGACAGGAGTCAGGATCCAAGGAATAGCTCACAGCATTCAAGAAACAGGCAGTCCACAGCATACAGCAAACAATACTCCAGCACTGACTGGAGGGCAAGGCAGGTATAAATAGCAGCCGACTGATTGACACCAGGTGTGGCCAGGTGCCAATCAGTCACAGCTGAGGGGAACAGCGCTAAGGGAGGCAAGCAGGAAACCGAACAAAAATAAGAGCGCTGACAGGAAATAAAACACAAACAGAGGGAAAACTAAAACATAACCAAAACTGTCAGTGACAAGCCTGACAGAAATAATAAAAAAGAAGACAAATTTATATGCATATGTAAACGTATTCAGTTATAAATATTCATTCACTTTCTTCTTTCCTTCATGGATCTAAACTTTACCGCTGCTGGTAGTTTTTTCTATGTTTTTATTTAATAAGTTGTAGGTGTATTTATTTCAGTATAAAAGTGTAAAAAGTGTTTTGCTTCGGTCATGAAATGATGATAATGGTGTGCCAGGGCATACATACATTTTATATTTAACGCTTAAATCCCTGGAGTTTACATCAACTTCAGATCTATTCCTCATTTCAAAATGTTTTAGTTTTTTTTATGTTGTTTTTTTGTTAGTTTGTTTTCCGCCCTTTTTTTTATGGCAAACACACAAAATATGCAAAATCTTCCACCAAAAATATTTTTCAAAGTGGAATATTTGATGTGACGTAATCGGACCCTTGGATAGGTCAATATTATGTTTTGAGCAATGACAGTTTGAAAGAAAAAAAAACTGCTTTGTTTTATTAGTCAACAGTGCAACTTTTTGTAAATTACATTTCACCTTTAAGCTTTTTTATTTCACTTTCGTTATGTTTTTGTTTATTTTAATAGTATTTTTAGAATGTACCGTGGTCCTTTAAAACACTAGCTGTGGGCCGAAAATGGTAAAAAAAAAAAAAAAAAAATATGCGTCCTTTCTGATTTCAATGCATTAAAAAGACACAAAAAGTGTTTTAACGCCAACACTGCTTGACAGTATAACAAAATAAGTCACACTTCTATTCTGTAACATTCACGGTTTTGGAAAAAAAGTGCAGAGGTAGAAATATTCAAAATAACCTCTAAATTTGTATTTCCCCTTGGGGATTAATAAAGTATTTCTGATACTGATT
Organism: Nerophis lumbriciformis; assembly: GCF_033978685.3. NCBI lineage: Eukaryota > Metazoa > Chordata > Actinopteri > Syngnathiformes > Syngnathidae > Nerophis > Nerophis lumbriciformis. The sequence goes on from NC_084559.2 coordinate 43,099,738, forward strand.
CTGATTGTATATATATATATATATATATATATATATATATATATATATATATAATATGAGGTGGGGGGATAGGGGGTAGCGGGGGGTTCTGGGTTATTGTTCTGTTGTGGTTATGTTGTGTTACGGTGCGGATGTTCTCCCGAAATGTGTTTGTCATTTTTATTTGGTGTGGGTTCACAGTGTGGCGCATATTTGTAACAGTGTTAAAGTTGTTTATACGGCCACCCTCAGTGTGACCTGTATGGCTGTTGATCAAGTATGGACTTTGATCAAGTATGGATTGCATTCACTTTTGTGTGTCAAAAGCCTTAAATATTATGTGACTGGGCCGGGACGCAAAGGCAGTGCCTTTAAGGCACGCCCCCAATATTGTTGTCTGGATGGAATTTGGGAGAATGGTTGCCCCGGGAGATTTTCGGGAGGGGCACTGAAATTCGGGAGTCTCCCGGGAAAATCGGAAGGGTTGGCAAGTATGTCAATCAATCCACTCCCTCGCTCTCTTGCTCTCTCTGTCTCTGCCCCTCCATCACGAATGCTGCTGCGTGCGCACACCTTCACAATTTGTTTTGTTTTTAACCCCTTCTTAACCCTGGACGTACACTGACAATACACGCAACCCTGACTCAAAATGCTGGACATTTGAGGCATTTAAGAAACCCCGCCCGGACAGCCCCCGCAAAAGAGGACATGTCCGGGGAAAAGAGGACGCATGGTCAGTCTATATAAATGTACATAACTTAAAAACATGAATAAATAATTTTAAAAAATAACTCCCTCTATCAAAATGTTAAAATAGAGATAAAGGCATCATGTAATGACAAAAAGCTGACACGTTGATATTAATAATGAATAAAAAACTGGGATATATATATATATATATATATATATATATATATATATATGTATGTGTGGGGGAAAAAATCACAAGACTATTTCATCTCTACAGGCCTGTTTCATGAGGGGGGTACCCTCAATCGTCAGGAGATTTTAATGGGAGCATTCGCATACCATGGTTTATATAGGGCACAGAGTGGGTGGGTACAGGCTGGCCTAGGGGCGTGGTGATTGGTTCATGTGTTACCTAGGAGGTGTTTCCGTCTATGGCGGCATGTTGTTACAATTTCGCTGCGCTTGTTGAGGGATGACAGGTCTGGACGGTAGATAATAAACAGTTTCTCTTTCAAGCATAGGTTGCATCTTTTATTACCACTATTGTAAGGTGTGCTGGATGCAAGAATTTGCCATGTTATTGAATATTCAACATTATTGTCTTTGAGGTCCCAAATGTGTTTGCTGAGTTCTGTGGTATTTCGCAGGTTTTTGTTCCTGAAAGAAGCCTTGTGGTTGTTCCATCTGGTTTTGAATTCACCCTCGGTTAATCCTACATATGTGTCGGATGTGTTAATGTCCTTGCGTATTACCTTAGATTGGTAGACAACTGATGTTTGTAAGCATCCCCCGTTGAGGGGGCAATCAGGTTTCTTTCGACAGTTACATGCTTTGTTGGTTTTGGAGTCGTTCTGACTGGGGGTCGACGGCTCATTTGCAATTGTTTTGTTGTGGTTTGAGATGATTTGTCGTATATTGTTCATGCAGCTGTAGCTCAATTTGATGTTGTTCTTTCAGGAACAAAAACCTGCGAAATACCACAGAACTCAGCAAACACATTTGGGACCTCAAAGACAATAATGTTGAATATTCAATAACATGGCAAATTCTTGCATCCAGCACACCTTACAATAGTGGTAATAAAAGATGCAACCTATGCTTGAAAGAGAAACTGTTTATTATCTACCGTCCAGACCTGTCATCCCTCAACAAGCGCAGCGAAATTGTAACAACATGCCGCCATAGACGGAAACACCTCCTAGGTAACACATGAACCAATCACCACGCCCCTAGGCCAGCCTGTACCCACCCACTCTGTGCCCTATATAAACCATGGTATGCGAATGCTCCCATTAAAATCTCCTGACGATTGAGGGTACCCCCCTCATGAAACAGGCCTGTAGAGATGAAATAGTCTTGTGATTTTTTTCCCCACACATACATATATTGCGCTCTACTACGGTATCGAGCACTATTTTTTGGATAACCTTATTAAGACATATATATATATATATATGTGTATTTATGCGTGCATGCTTTGGAGCCCCAGCCTCGAAAGAAAATAATGTTTGCCTTGGTTCCCTTCAAACTTGCCTTGGTGCCCTAAAATATGAGCCCTCCTTTAAAGCAACACTTGCCTTGACCTTAAAAAGTTAAAGTTTGAGGCCTGTGATTGTAAATATTTTTCCGCCACCTCGCTACTGCCGTCTCTCTTCTCAAGCCTCCCCAGGGCTCGTATTTGATGGCATCGCTTTCAGACACAACATGAGAAAGTGCTGAGAAATTAAAAATTGATCACTTTTGAGCACGGGGACTCTGCGTACGTTTTTCTTTTAGGGGCCTCCATAAAGTTAGAGGTACTGGCAGCCTAGCGAGGAAGCATGGCAGAGAGAGTTGTGCAAAGGAAGACAATTCCCCCGGCAGAGAATGTTGCGCTCCGTTGTTTTGAGTTGAGAACATACTGTGTGCCACAATACATTTGCAGAGTATAGGGCCATGGCAGGAAGAACCGAGTAATAGGAACGCGTTTAATGTGTATCACGATGGTGTGACACTACTCATTCTCTACCTACAGAGATATGTGTGTGTGTGTGCGCATATGTGCGTGTTTTTCACCTTTTGTGGTCATGTGACTTTGATTCAGACCCTCTAAAAGAGCGAGGGAGAGAAAGTAGAAAATGTTTGCAACAATACAGTATAGAGAGAGATTGGTTTGGTATCTCACATGTTTTATTTTCCAATGACATTTATAAATGCAGAAGTAAACCACAATATGACAACTCGCCAAGTAAACTTCAAATTTCCATAAAACTGTTGTTTACATACTGTATAGTTTTCAGAATTAATGTTAACCAATTGTGGTTAGTGGTACCTCATGCTCAGCTTTCCTTTCACCTTTTGGGAAAACCAACCTGGTAGTTTTTCTAATAGATCCTCTACAGATGTCCACGTTAGTTCACGGTGTCCAACAGCTTTGTTACATTGTGACTAGGGATAGGTACCCAATTCAGTACTTTTATAAGTACTGGCCGAAGTCTGTCGGTACTACTAGGCGCTGATTACATAAATTAAAACATATTTTGATACCTTTGTTGTACGTGACATCAAATCCGGTTGCAGACATGCTCAAGCGGACTCAGACGGACTGATTCGAGGTGTTACAATTGTCCACGCCAACAAAGTAAGGAGAAGGCCCTCAAAAGTGCAGGCTCCATTTTTCAAAATGCGCTTAGCTCTATGCAAATTTACATGGTATTTGCCATAGACACGCTGACGATTAGCATTAGTGAGTTTGCATGGTGATTTTTACACCTCCAAATTTGATAATGAAAACGATTATTAAGATGCATGTTACAGTCAATTAGCTGGTCTGTAATAAGTACAATACTTATGGTATAAACAATTTGTAGAGCTCAACAAAAGAAAAGACTGGCACATCTAACCTAATGGCAAAGACTAGTTCCTAACTATGGCAACACACTATACTCTTAATACGCTTGCCATCTAATGTGTTGGAATTGCAACTAAAGTCTACTACTGTATACAGTGTATACAGTACAATTGCAAATGAGACACAGAAGTGTAAGAAAACAAGATAACAACTAGAAAGCATAGCTCTGTGTTTAATGTTGAATTAAGGCTGGGCGATATGGACCAAAACTGATATCCCGCTATTTTTAGGCGGAATCGCGATGTACGATATATATCGGTATTTTAAACAAAACGTGCAAATTGTTTAGTTTAAACTCAACACCACATTACTGTTACTACCAGTGTTCTGAAAATTACTTTAACAAAATAAATACTTTAAAATATGTGTTACTCAACCAAAAAAGGTACCGTATTTTCCGCACTATAAGGCGCACCGGATTATTAGCCGCACCTTCAATGAATGGCATATTTCATAACTTTGTCCACCAATAAGCCGCCCCGGACTATAAGCCGCGCCTACGCTGCGCTAAAGGGAATGTCAAAAAAACAGTCAGATAGGTCAGTCAAACTTTAATAATATATTAAAAACCAGCGTTCTAACAACTCTGTTCACTCCCAAAATGTACGCAAATGTGCAATCACAAACATAGTAAAATTCAAAATAGTGCAGAGCAATAGCAACATAATGTTGCTCGAACGTTAATGTCACAACACACAAAATAAACATAGCGCTCACTTTCTGAAGTTATTCTTCATTCGTAAATCCTTCGTCTTCGGTGTCCGAAGTGAAAAGTTGGGCAAATGTGAGATCCAAAATGGCCGGTTCCGTCTCGTCGAAGTCATCGGAGTCAGTGTCACTGTTATCCAGCAGTTCTGTGAATCCTGCCTTCCGGAAAGCTCGGACCACAGTTGTGACCGAAATATCTGCCCAGGCATTTACGATCCACTGGCAGATGTTGGCGTCGTCTGGCGCTGCCTCCCTGTCTTAGTGAAGGTGTGTTCGCCTTCTGTCATCCATTGTTCCCACGCAGTTAGCAGTCTAGCTTCGAATGCCCTGTTGACACCAATATCTAGCGGCTGGAGGTCTTTTGTCAATCCACCCGGAATGACGGCGAGTATTGAATTAAGCGCGTAAGCGTGTCTCTTAATGTGATGTTATGAGCTAGCAAATATAACAACTACACTACCCAGCATGCAACGATAGTTACGAGCATGCGCGGTAGCCCTGAGAAGCGTTGTTGTATGCTGGGAGTTAGAATGTGGTTATGAGCACGCTGTGAGTAAACGTTGAGAACTCAGTTAACACGCCTCGTCTGCATTATTTATAATTAGACAGACAACACACTTAATAGGAGCCATTTTGGGGTCTTTACATAAACACACAAATGGAAATGTAACGTCACATATCCCAGCATGCACCGCGCCCTTCTTCTTCTTCCGGGGGCGGGTGGTTGCTTACAGTAGAAGAAGAAGCGCTTCCTGTTCTATGGGGGCGGGTGCTTACCTTGGCGGTTGCTTGCGTAGAAGAAGAAGCGCTTCCTGCTCTACCGGGAAAAAAGATGGCGGCTGTTTACCGAAGTTGCGAGAACGAAACTTTATGAAAATGAATCTTAATATTTATCCATATATAAAGCGCACCGGGTTAAAAGCCGCACTGTCAGCTTTTGAGTAAATTTGTGGTTTTTAGGTGCGGCTAATGGTGCGGAAAATACGGTAATTTAATTACTAATTAGAAATATTCTAAAGCCGTGGTCCCCAACCACCGGGCCACGGCCCGGTACCGGTCCGTGGATCGATTGGTACCGGGCCGCACAAGAAAAATAAAATAAAATAAAAATATATGTATATTTATTTTTTATTAAAATCAACATAAAAAAACACAAGATACACTTACAATTAGTGCACCAACCCAAAAAACCTCCCTCCCCCATTTACACTCATTCACACTCATTCGCACAAAAGGGTTGTTTCTTTCTGTTATTAATATTTCTGGTTCCGACATTATATATCAATATAGATCAATACAGTCTGCAGGGATGCAGTCCGTAAGCACACATGATTGTATTTTTTTATGACCAAAAAAAAACAAATAAACCCATCTCACGACCACCCCTCCCCAACCCCCCGGTCCGTGGGACACATTTTCAAGCGTTGACCGGTCCGCAGTTACAAAAAGGTTGGGGACCACTGCTCTAAAGCAGTAAGTAAGCAGTAAGTAACAGCCCTAGTAATTACTTTAGTGTTATTTAGTAGGGAATGTGTTACTTAAAAAAAACTTTAAACATATGTCATATGCAGTTGAGAGACATTTATGAGAGGAGCCTGTGCGTGCGTGTGTGCCTTAAACAAGTCTGTTTGTTGCCAAGCTATGTGTGACGTCAGCAAGAGTTTCAGGTGAAGTGTATTTGTTAGCTTTAGCAGTTAGCAGTGTCAGTTTGTTGGCTCTGACGGCTGTTCTGATGATTCTTTTCACCGGCTGGTGTTACCTCTGGTAATAAAGATGAGCCCGCCCCAGCCAGCCGCCGCAGCTACGGTTTGGGCACGTCAACTGTGCGCGAAGGGGAATGTGGAGGAGGGGGCGGGGGGAGGTTCGGCAATGCACAGTAGCAAATCCTGACACATGCCAGACCCTTCCCCAGCTTCGGTTCCTTCCAGACCACCCAGCGGCAGCGCACCTTCCACAAACAGCCGTGACAAAGGCACATCAAAAGATACCGGTATGTATCGTATAGTCTCAAATGTATACCAGTATTATAGTAAACACCGGTATTGTCTCAATATTAACTGTAACACCGCCCAGCTTAAGTTGAATAAACTTTTTTTTTTTCCTTAAACAATTAACATTTATGAACACATTTGAACTCATACAAAAGTACCAAAAAGTGGTACAGTTGAGTACATTGATTGATTGATTGAAACTTTTATTAGTAGATTGCAAAGGAAGAGAATACATTATATGAAACAGTACAGTTTACACAGTACAGTACCGTATTTTCCGCACTATAAGGCGCACCGGATTATTAGCCGCACCTTCAATGAATTACATATTTCATAACTTTGTCCACCAATAAGCCGCCCCGGATTATAAGCCGCGCCTACGCTGCGCTAAAGGGAATGTCAAAAAAACAGTCAGATAGTTCAGTCAAACTTTAATAATATATTGAAAACCAGCGTTCTAACAACTCTGTCCCAAAATGTACGCAAATGTGCAATCACAAACATAGTAAAATTCAAAATGGTGTAGAGCAATAGCAACATAATGTTGCTCGAACGTTAATGTCACAACACACAAAATAAACATAGCGCTCACTTTCTGAAGTTATTCTTCATTCGTAAATCCTTCGAATTCTTCGTCTTCGGTGTCCGAATTGAAAAGTTGCGCAAGCGTGGGATCCAAAATGGCCGGTTCCGTCTCGTCGAAGTCATCGGAGTCAGTGTCGCTGTTGTTGTCCAGTAGTTCTGTGAATCCTGCCTTCCGGAAAGCTCGGACCACAGTTGTGACCGAAATATCTGCCCAGGCATTTACGATCCACTGGCAAATGTTGGCGTATGTCGTCCGGCGCTGTCTGCCCGTCTTAGTGAAGGTGTGTTCGCCTTCGGTCATCCATTGTTCCCACGCCGTTCGCAGTCGTGATTTGAATGCCCTGTTGACACCAATATCCAGCGGTTGGAGTTCTTTGGTTAATCCACCCGGAATGACGGCGAGTGTTGTATTTGTGTGCTTCACTTGTTTTTTGACACCATCTGTGATGTGGGCGCGCATAGAGTCGTATATCAACATGGACGGAGCTGTGTGAAAAAAGCCACCCGGCCTCTTCGCGTAAACTTCCCTTAACCACTCGCTCATCTTTTCTTCATCCATCCATCCCTTCGAGTTAGCTTTTATGATGACGCCGGCTGGAAAGGTCTCTTTTGGCAAGGTCTTCCTTTTGAATATCACCATGGGTGGAAGTTAGCATGGCAAGCTAGAACCACAGTGAAGGATGACTTCTCATTCCCTGTGGTGCGAATATTCACCGTACGTGCTCCCGTTCCACAGTGCGGTTCACAGGAATATCAGTTGCTGTGAAATACGGTAGTAATCCGTGTGCGGATGGAGAGATTGCGTCTTTTTATGAACCGGATCCTTGTCGCTTAGTAGGAGCCATTTTGTGGTCTTTACAGATGTAAACAGGAAATGAAACGTACGGTGATATCCGCGCGTTTTTTCTTCTTCTTCCGGGGGCGGGTGGTTGCTTACAGTAGAAGAAGAAGCGCTTCCTGTTCTATGGGGGCGGGTGCTTTCCTTGGCGGTTGCTTGCGTAGAAGAAGAAGCGCTTCCTGTTCTACCGGGAAAAAAGATGGCGGCTGTTTACCGAAGTTGCGAGATCGAAACTTTATGAAAATGAATCGTAATAAAGCGCACCGGGTTATAAGGCGCACTGTCAGCTTTTGAGAAAATTTGTGGTTTTTAGGTGCGCCTTATAGTGCGGAAAATACGGTACATATTCCGTACAATTGACCACTAAATGGTAACACCCGAATATGTTTTTCAACTTGTTTAAGTTGGGGTCCACGTTGATCAATGCATGGTAACTCATGGTAATTCATGTATTGAGAATTGGTGCCATATGGATTCATATGTGCATTTCCTGCCCTGTGTAGATAAGCTACAACTGTGTTAGGTGGGACAATACATTCAAAACAATGCCCTGTTTCTATTTCATACATTTCTTTTTCAACCTGTTTGCTCAAGGGGATGTTTCTATTTAACAATGGTCTAACTATATAGTAGAACCTCACTTCACTAAACATTTAGTATCAACACAACCCTCCCGCTCCCTTCTTCTACTTTGTCTCACCCCTGCCGAGAGGAAAAGGGCACACCCACTCTTCAATTGTGGCGCATTTAAATTGAGGTAACAGTAAGGTTTGCTTGATCAGCTTTTAGTAAGAAGACTCCTGCTGTGTAATAGGCCCTGTGGCACTTTGACAAAGTGTAACTTAAACTTGCAGTGTTTACCACGAGCACTGGGTCATCCCGAGCATGACTATGCAGATTCATATTGCTGGGAGCATTATTCCTTGCGCAGGTCCTTTAATATTGGAATAAAACAAGTGGAAGTCATCCATCTGCTACTGTCAAGGCAACAATTTCAAATCTCAACACTAACTTTAGCCTTTTTACACTGAACCCCTACACCTTCCTTTCTTCCCCTTGTTCCTCCTTTGATCCCATTTCACAGTGAAACCATCATAATCGTACCTTAGTTTCAGCCTTAGCTAGAGGTCCACAGAACATCCTTTTCCTTGACTCACTTGCATTTCTATTTCAAATCAGTCTGTTTGGTGAAGTTCCCTCCACGGGGTTTATATACCATGAATGATTTGTTGTAGTTATATTTAACTCGGTCACTGCAGGACGAAGAATAGCTAAACATGCTCCACTACACGTCGTAGGAGGATACAATAGCTCACCGGTGTCACGGCTAACAAAAGCTAGTGCGCCTGAATGTAAACAAATGCCATGGGTGGATCTACACCTGACATCCACTGTAATGATACCAAGTACAATAGCGTATCTAGTCGATACTACTATGATTACATTGATATTTCTTATCGGCACAAAATCTTTTTTCCTTTTTTTAAAATTCATATTATGTTTATAAACTCAGGAAATACCCTATATTGCCAAAAGTATTTGGCCACCTGCCTTAACTCACATATGAACTTGAAGTGCCATCCCATGGAATTCTCCAAAATGTTTTGGTATCCTGGAGCATTCAAAGTTCCTTTCGCTGGCATAATTGCTCCTCCACTAAATTTCACACTCGGCACAATGCAGTCCGAAATGTAGCGTTTTCCTGGCAACCTCCAAACCCAGACTGGTCCTTCAGATTGCCAGATGGTAAAGCATGATTCATCATTCCAGAGAAGGTGTCTCAACTGCTCTAGAGTCCAGTGGCGACATGCTTTACACCACTGCATCCCACGCTTTGCATTGGACTTGGTAATGTATGGCATAGATGCTGCTGCTCGGCTATGGAAACCCATTCCATGAAGCTCTCTGCGTACTGTACGTGGGCTAATTGGAAGGTCACATGAAATTTGGAGCTCTGTAGCAACTGACTGTGCAGAAAGTCTTTGCACGATGCGCTTCAGCATGAGCTGACCCCTCTCTGTCAGTTTACGTGGCCTACCACTTGGTGGCTGACTTGCTGTTGTTCCCAAACGCTTTACTTTTCTTATAATAAAGTTGACTTTGGAATATTTAAGAGCGAGGAAATTTCACGACTGGATTTGTGACATCCTATGACAGTTCCACGCTGGAAATCACTGAGAGCGGCCCATTCTTTCACAAATGTTTGTAGAAACAGTCTCCATGCCTAAGTGCTTGATTTTATACACCGGGCCAAGTGATTAGGACACCTGATTCTCATCATTTGGATGGGTGGCCAAATACTTTTTGCAATACAGTGTATGTCCCTAGACACAACTTCAAATATGACCAATGTATGATCCTGTAACTACTTGGTATCGGATCGATACCTAAATTTGTGGTATCACCCAAAAGTATCAAACAACAGAAGAATAAGTGATTATTACATTTTAACAGAAGTGTAGATAGAACATGTTGAAACAGAAAATAAGCAGATATTAACGGTAAATGAACAAGTAGATTAATAATTCATTTTTACAGTTTGTCCCTCATAATGTTGACAAAATAATAGAATGGAAAATGACACAATGTTACTGCATACGTCAGCAGACAAATTAGTAGCCCTTGTTTGTTTACTTACTTCTAAAAGACAAGTTGTGTAGTATGTTCACTATTTTATTTAAGAAAGAAATTGTTGTTCGATTGCAAAAAGAAACATATGTTTAATATACTGTAAGATTTTATCCTTAAAATAAAGCCAATAATGAAATTTTTTGTGGTCCCCTTTATTTAGAAATGTATCGAAAGGTATCGAAAAGTATCGAAATACATTTTGTTACCGGCACCAAAATATTTGTACGACACAACCCGAGGAGCGACAAAAAATATAATTTATATATATTAATGCAGTTTTATATTTCCAAATAAGCGTTTATCACTTGCAACTTAAAAACAACAACAATGCATTTGTAATAAGAAACATTTAAATAGTTCTCACATTTACTAAATTATTGGAAATGTGTGTAAAACTTGAACATACTGTAAGTGCCCAAAAATAAAGGAGCTGGTCGAATCTCTCGCTGAGGTCAACCAAATTTTGTAACGGTCTGCATTACTTTATTTACAATAAATTAATTGATTATCAATTATTGACGTTTAATAATTAATGTTATATTCGTTCATTTCCAAATTGTGATGCATCTAAAAATCTATTATTTCCCCCACCTCTACTAATTAATAGTGTACAGTAATTGTGTTCCATGCATGACAAACAAATGAGGACTGGTTGATTTCCATTCTGTTTGAAGATTTGTACTTAGCACTTTCAGGTGTAATTTACAGGTAAGACCTGGCTAAAAGTCTACATGTCTCTTTTTTTAATGCCTCGACAAAACCTATGCTTGCCTTGTCAGCCTCAGTTTCACTCTCACGCTCCCTTTCACTTTATCCTCTGTGCTCCCTTCCAGCCAGTTTATTTTCCCTGTATCAGGAGTTACATTAATGAGATTGAGGTTTTTAACAGCTGAGCTCAGCCCCTTGGCCATCACCTTGCGTATTCTTTGCTGCCATTAAAAGGGTCAGGAAGTGCTCAGATTAAAAGCACCAGTCCATATATGCACATTGAAAAGGGTTGCATTTTAAGCCTATTTTTGCGACTTATAACAAGTTAAGATTTTAGGTTTTAGTGATCACAATTTGTAGTTTGAAAGTGCACATTTAGGGTCTGATTAAGAGCCCAAATAGTGCTAAATAGCGTGGGTTGACTATAAAAGTGTGAGAACTATTAGTGGCTGTGTTGTTGGTGATTTACTGTGTGCGCAATTGATAACAAGTGCAAAAGTGGTGCAGACCGCCCTATTTACATTGAGGTTTTTACTACCAGACACTCATTTACTGCACTTCTTTGTGCTCCAACTTGTGGTGTTTTGGTAGGTGTATGTTGATGCAGCACACTACAGTGTGTAGGCTAACACCTTTTCTGATACAGTGTGACCGAGATACTATATTTAGTACGCCAAAGGTGTTCTGGAATGATCCAATCGCGAGAAAATGCATGTTGCAAGAAGTTTTTTCAAAGGAGATAGATTAATAAAATATCTTAATTTCCTAGCTTACTTCATTCTTCATGGCCCTTGTAAGTGATGCAATCCACCGTAAATACTGTACATTATCTAAGATGCAGAGTGGAAACCCTGTTAGCCGCCTTTTCAGTGCCACAATCCTATGTTTCAGCTGTATTTTAACCTCCTTCCTCTGCTGACGGAACTATAGTCAAGCTTCATCACCTGCCGCCAACCTTTACTTCCAACCTTCACAGCCCCTCACTATGGCTGACCATAAGTCTTAGCCCAAACCTGCCTGGGGGTTACAGGGAGTGCCAAAGGTGCATTGAGTGACGTGGTACTCTGGCTGACCCCTGCTAGCTTGGCAGGGCTGCCTCCCTAATGAGATTAACTGGGTAATGCCGACTCTGTGTCTGTTTCTCCTGCCGCCCAGTCGGGCCCACCCTGGGGCTCTTTATTTAGCCAGCTGTAGAGCAGGGTGCGCCAGCATTCACAGGTCGAGGGCAGGACAGGACCCACATGCCCAATGCCCCCCCATTATCCTTTACCCACATTCCGGTATATCTGAACCACTCAGCCTGGGTTGTAGCATCCTCACTGCAAAGCTGCATTGTTTTTGGGGGTGTTTTTGTGTCTGTGTGCAATACACGCTCCCTTGATGTATGTCCATTTGTCTCCCGTCCGTGCATCGGCCCAAGTCAAATTCATCAAGCTGAACTTCCGTTTCTTCTTTTTGCCGATTGGGTGCTAGTAGCACACCATCTAGAATTTGACCAAAAAGGAATAAAGTAACAAAAGAGGTACACGGTCAACAATAAAATGTAAGGCGTTGTGTTACATAAAGGAAGACCCACACTACAACATTGTCAGCAGACTTTCATAGTTTTGTAGAGTTTGGTGAGCAGCCAACATGCATATCAGTGTCTTATGTCCTCAGGTCTTTGCCTGACTTTGATAGCCACTGTCATTGAGGGGCCTCAACCTTTATGGAAAATAATCCTTTGTATGTAATTCATACAAAACCAATGTTTTTCAGAGTTTCTTATATGTTTTTGTTATCATTTTATGAAATAACCTTAAAAAAAACTCTAATGAATTGGAAAAATCTGCAAAAATAAAACATACAAATATTTCATTTTAAATTGGCTCTAGTGTGTAAATGTGAGTGTGAATGTTGTCGTTCTATCTGTGTTGGCCCTGCGATGAGGTGGCGACTTGTCCAGGGTGTACCCCGCCTACCACCCGAATGCTGCTGAGATAGGCTCCAGCACCCCCCCCCCGCGACCCCGAAAGGGACAAGCGGTAGAAAATAGATGGATGGATGGCACTTGGTTATAGCCGTTCCTGCTCACCAGATAGAAGTTAAATTGTAATGTTGGGCTTAAAGGACCCCTCTAATGCTGAAAACGTTGGCACTTATTTAACAGTTAAAAAAAATATATTTACAGATAAAATAGGCATAGAAGTGATTTTAGGCTAAAAGTTAGTCAAAATTAAATTAAGGCTAAAATTGATAGGAATCTGCAAATATGCCTGCCAGATGGATTGTTGCAGGTCATAGCAATGCAACTAAAGGAGTCAGCCCGCATACATTTCCATATGATGGGAATATGAGGAAAGTATGGACCTCTCCAGTCAGATTGACCCGTGCAAAGCGAGGGGACTGTAATTTGCAGCGATCATTTTAAAGATTCTGACTTCAAAGAAGAAGGGTTTAGTTGTGGAAAAGAGGAGAAAGAAGGGTAGACCCAGCGCAAAAAAACAAGAACTAGTGATATATTGCGCGTACTCGTCTACTGATGTTCTCCTCAAGATGCTTGAGAAAATTCTGAATTAGAGAGCAGGGAAGTGCAGAAATGGTGATATTGTGTGTGTGTGTGTGTGTGTGTGTGTGTGTGTGTGTGTGTGTGTGTGTGTGTGCGTGCGTGCGTGCGTGCGTGCGTGCGTGCGTGCGTGCGTGCGTGCGTGCGTGTGTATATATGTATGTATATATATATACAGTATATATATGTATATAAATGTATATGCGTATATATGTATATATATGTTTCTACATATATATATATATATATATATATATATATATATATATATATATATATATATACTGTATGTATGTATGTATGTATATATGTGTGGATATATGTACCTGTACATATATCCACATGTGTATGTATATATATATATATATATATTTTTTATATATATATATATATATATATATATATATCTGGGGCAGCACGGTGGTAGAGGGGTTAGTGCGTCAGCCTCACAATACGAAGGTCCTGAGTAGTCCTGAGTTCAATCCCGGGCTCGGGATCTTTCTGTGTGGAGTTTGCATGTCCTCCCCGTGACTGCATGGGTTCCCTCCGGGTACTCCGGCTTCCTCCCACCTCCAAAGACACGCACCTGGGGATAGGTTGATTGGCAACACTAAATTGTCCCTAGTGTGTGAATGTGAGTGTGAATGTTGTCTTGTCTATCTGTGTTGATCCTGCGATAAGGTGGCGACTTGTCCAGGGTGTACGCCGCCTTCCGCCCGATTGTAGCTGAGATAGGGTCCAGCGCCCCCCGCGACCCCAAAGGGAATAAGTGGTAGAAAAAGGATATATCCATTGATCCATTTTCTACCGCTTGTCCCTTTCCGGGTTGCGGGGGGGGTGCTGGAGCCTACATCCTGGACAAGTCGCCACGCCATCACAGATATATATATATATATATATATATATATATATATATATATATATATATATATATATATATATTATATATATATATATACTGCATGGAAAATTAAGTCAGCCAAAGCAGGCAGTTAGTATTCAAAAAATGTAGCATTTTGTTTGTCAAATACGGCACTAAATCTTTTACCTATGTATAATTGTAGTGCTCTTTTTCTCTTCAAGCCATTTTACCCTTTTCTTTAGGTGGCTTTTATTGATAACATTACCCGTTTTAGCAGTGATACAGTTTAAGTGCCAATTAAACGCCCACACCGTTGTCACTGAGTGTTTTTATGAGGGTCCTCCACACAGAGGACCATGGCACAGGTATGGCCTCCACTCAACCAGAGGGTCACTTTTATCTGGGAATGTGTGACAGCTCCTGTGACGGTGCTGCATAGGCCATCTCATTTACCCAGGTGTCCCTGCTTTCTGTTTATAGATGTATTGAAAATGGTAGCACCTGCTTGGAGGTAGCTTTAGGGCACAGACAGGTTCAAGCTGCACCCAAACAAACATATCATACCAATGGTTCTATCTGGGCACATGTCAGCATATGTAACAATCACAGCTTTATGCAATTGTTATTTGCATTGCGGGATTGGGTGTCAAAGACTGCTTTTATACCGATACAATATCAGATCCTTCTACACCTGGTGGCTGCTCTTGATCACATTTCCATCAGGTTTTGACATTGAAGTTAAGATCACCATCGACCAATGTGTCAACCTTTGCCAGGATCAAGGTTTACAAAACCCTATTCAGGTACACGGTACATCCCGGTTTGAGGTGTTGCACAATCACTGACCAGAATGTTCTCTGAAAAGAGCTTGCTTATTTTTCTGTCTCTATCTATCGCCACAAAACAGACAAATCACGAAAGGCAGTGTGAAAGGAAGTGAGCTGCACACACGCGCATGCATTTTTCCACACACAAACACACATATACTGTCTTCTATACCCCGTATCACACAGCTAATATGAAGCTTTTTGAAAAGAAAGGAAATCTTGATGAATGAAATGGAAATTGTGTGGTGGATTTAGAGGCTTCTATGTTAATCTCCGAGGATAGCTGCAAATATAATAGCCCGGGAGTTGGAAACATAATTAACTGGAGACCTTGTCCATAGACGACGGGTCAAGGGAATCTCAACCACACCGCATCTTTTCACTTCAAGGTATTGCTCTGCATTTCTATAAACATAATTTCGCTGCCTCAACATTCACCCGCCTGTTTAAATGTTTGATAACCACTGTTCACTCAATGCAGTAATACTCATCTCTATTAAATTAACTTAAAAAAAAAAGAAAAAAGTATTGTGTTTTGATGAACTTTTTATGAAATGATCGCTGATAGTAACATTTTATTTGTAACCGGAAAAAAAAAAAAAATCAATGTTAGGGGCGTTCCAATTAGGGTTTTATGTTGCCGATTCAGATACCGATCATCCTTGAGTGAGGGTGACCGATACCGTTCACATGTATTAACTATAAATGTTTTAATTAATTTACAATGAGTTCTATTGACTAAATGATCTGGGACAGCGTGGCTCGGTTGGTAGAGCGGCCATATCAGCAATTTGAGGGTTCCAGGTTCGATCCCCGCTTCCGCCATCCTCGTCACTGCTGTTGTGTCCTTGGGCAAGATACTGTACCCGACTGCTCCCAGTGCCACCCACACTGGTTTAAATGCCATCCATCCATTTTCTACCGCTTATTCCCTTCGGGGTCGCGGGGGGCGCTGGAGCCTATCTCAGCTACAATCGGGCGGGAGGCGGGGTACACCCTGGACAAGTCGCCACCTCATCACAGGGCCAACACAGATAGACAGACAACATTCACACTCACATTCACACACTAGGGCCAGTTTAAATGTAACTTAGATAATTGGTTTCACAATGTAGAGAAAAGTGCTATATAAATATAATTCACTTCACAAAACGAACCATAAAATTACACATTTTTCGAATAGTCAACTAATCTAAACCACTAATTAAAACATTTTGTTGGCTCTGCCTACTAATGAATTGTGCTGAAAGCAGACTGGCACACAGCTACGCTTCTTGTGGAAGGTTTATACTTGTGTTTTTCATATAAAGGAATTAGAATAAAACAAATGTACAAAAGGTTAAAGGTAACAAAAGCTCCTACTTTCGCAGCTGACGTGCATCATTTGCAGTTTTTGAAAGTACACAAGTATTGGGCCATACTACAAATTTGGGTGCCGATCCAAAACCGTGTTGGTACAAGGGTACTGGCCGTACTAAATACTTATACCGATACTCTTTACTTTAAAAACGAGATTGGCAGGTCGTGAGTTCATACCGAAGACTATAAAAATGTGACCCATTACCTCCCTGCATCAAGGGTTGGAATTGGAAGTTAAATCACCAAAATGATTCCTGAGCGCGGCCACCGCTGCTGCTCGCTACTGCTCCCCTCACCTCCCAGGTTGTGGAACAAGGGGATGGATCAAATGCAGAGGGTAATTTCACCACACGTAGTGTGTGTGTAACTATCAGTGGTACTTTAACTTAACTTTAACTTTATCACAATTATAATCTCCACAAAACACAGAGAGGCAGCATAACAATATCAACACAATATTTAAGCTATGTCTCTTGTCCGTATTTGTTGGTGTTGGTTTGTTAGTTTGTCAGTTACTTATCTAAATAGCAAAATAAATCATTACGTTATAGTCAGATTTTGAATAAACTTTCGGAACACATTCAAAATTGGATAAGGAACAAGTGATTACGCTTTGTAAGTGAACCGGATAATTTCTGGTATGTTATCTTACGTTTAATATACAAGGCACAAATTCTCTGTGGTTGGAGGCAGGGCCTACACACTACACAAAGTGATTGGTAATTGATCTTTATAATTGTATGTATTTATTGTATTTATTAGCAACAACTTCAACTGCTGAAGGTGATCCACATAAACATAAAACACAAAATGTGTTTAAAACTGCAGATGTGTGTTCACCTCACTTCACGTATTTTGCTTTCTATCAGTCAAGTTGCTCTTTACCCAGGTCATGACTAACTCTCGGATGCTGTAGCGTTCTGATTTTTTAATCAAAATATTTTAATTAATTATGTCAAATTATTTTTGTTAGTTCCATAAACTCTCCGGCTGCACACTGTTTATGATCTATTGCATTGGTCATTTCTTTCATCACTTCGATTAGTGCCTTCGATGATAAATTATATTCGTATTTGCTGTCCGCTAGCATTCCATTTTTATTTTATAATTGTTTGAATCTTTTGTTAAATATTTTTTCAATGCCACCTGAAATTGTGAAAGTAAGAAAACAGGTATTTGTTTTGTAAATTGGTGTTTGTCTCTGGTCTTATAAATTGGTAGCAATGTTGTTGTTTTATTTTGTTTGGGAATTGGACTGTTTGAAATGATAAATTGCTCATGAGAATTAATTGGCCGAAAATATTTTGAAAGTTCAGACATCATTTGCATAACTGTTCTAAAATGATGTTTAAATGTAGCATTTTTGTTTTCAGTACAGCATGTCTCTCATAATTGTGGAGAGTGTTTTGGAGGAAATCCCTAGTGCAAGTGGAACTGGGCCAAAACAAAACAAAGATAGCAGTTTAAACTTCAAAAACGATATAAACATTTTGGGGTTTTTTAATGCTAAACTATTGAGAAAACATGACACACACAGCTGCAAAGACATAGGCCATCATTTGATATATATATTTTTTAGCAATTATACTATGACAATGCACAATTTAGACTGAAGTATTCATGCATGGATTTTAATAATAACTAAATTGTTTATTTATCTCAGAATCTTAAATATTTACTTTACCAAGGCCTTTTGGACAAACGGGCTCCCCTTTTGGTAAATAGCTATTTTCTTTGTCTTCACGACAGTGTGCCATGGGTTGCATTTGTTGTGGAAGAACTTGCAGAGAACCTTGATCTCAAGACATCAAACAACTTCGGGATTTTTGTTTGTTTGTCCATCTGTTTGTTAGGATGCGTTTACACTTGTTATTTTTGGTCTGGATAAAACGGATTAGTGTGTTGGTGGTTTGGTCACGTTTGAACGTGGTCCAGGATCAAAACGACCGGATCAAAGGCGGGGGGCGAGGACGCCTGAGAGATGAGTCTTGGATGTATAATTAGGTGATGTATATATAGCAACACCAAACTGAAAGCAGAGTGAAAATAACCACAAAAAAGTTCAATGTAATCCCAGAAATCTAAATACAGTATCGTATTGTATATTTTCACTATTTTATGCAACTTAAATCCATTTTGTTATAGCTCAGCTGGTAAAATGTCAGACATAGATATTAGATATTAGAGTCTTATTAGTTTCTGTCACCCATAAGACGTTATTATTAGATGCTGTCCAATTAATGCGCAACTTTATGCATATGCTTTACATCGTGTGAAGGAAAACCATACCACACAAAAGTTACAATGTGACAATACTTACTATTTCACAGGGCTGTCAAATGAATAAAATATTTAAACCTGATTAATCGCAGTTTGTTCATAGTTAACTCAAAATTAATCGCAGATAGATATGATTTTTCGTCATTCATCAGTGTACCCTAGTTAGATCATTTTCAAGTACTTTATTACCATGACTTGACAGTTAGTTTGCTTTAATGAAATGTTTATAAACAGCTCACCACAAAAAGGACAAACATTTAATGAGAATTTTAAAAATGACCTGCAGTGCGTTAGTATTTTGCCAGATTTTGTAGGAATACAGAATTTGTGTATTCCTGCTGTAGAAGCCCTTGTATTCAGAAAAAGAGCTACTCTTCCATGTTCAGATACCAGTTTCACGCTTCAATAACACAAAATGTGGATTGTTACGATCATGGTTTGTCAACTTGTTATGGTTTTGGATATTGGATTGCCATATTGTTACCTTTTCTTTGTGCATTTCTGATCGCAATTTTCCCGCTTATGGCTCAACAGTGACTGGACGAAGTGGACGCCATTAGACTTCCTCACACTACGGAATCGCCCGAGCGTCAAAAAGGAGGCATGCTCGATAAAAAAAATGTGTGTCCTCAAAGGAATTTATAGTTAAAAGCGTTATTAACGTGTTAAATTTGACATTCCTACTATTATAATAATAATTATTATTATTATAATTATTATTATTGTTATTATTATTATTATTAATTATTATAGATATTTATATACAAGCGTGAACGCACTTTTAGTTTGTAAGCTAGGGTCTTGAATGATGAACAGGTGGGTGGCGGCAATATGATTCTGGAGATGGAATGTTTGAAAAGTTTCAAACTGAACTTGTTTTCCATGGTAGTAATAATTTTAATGTTTTTTTTAGCGATGGCCTGCATATTTGTAATCGATAACACAGTTCACATTGCTGTCTCCAGTCTGAATTCAACGAGGTTAAGTTGGCAGTTTTTAGAAAATTAAAGAAGAAGGGGGAATAGTAGAAATTTTTATTGTTGGTTAAAGTGAAAAGTAAGGGAGAGAGCATAGGCGGTGAAAAATATCTGAGTGGGAACAGTGTGATAATCTGATTAAGAGCGGATAAAGTCAAGAAAGTATACAGGTAAAAGCCAGTAAATTAGAATATTTTGAAAAACTTGATTTATTTCAGTAATTGCATTCAAAAGGTGTAACTTGTACATTATATTTATTCATTGCACACAGACTGATGCATTCAAATGTTTATTTCATTTAATTTTGATGATTTGAAGTGGCAACAAATGAAAATCCAAAATTCCGTGTGTCACAAAATTAGAATATTACTTAAGGCTAATACAAAAAAGGGATTTTTAGAAATGTTGGCCAACTGAAAAGTATGAAAATGAAAAATATGAGCATGTACAATACTCAATACTTGGTTGGAGCTCCTTTTGCCTCAATTACTGCGTTAATGCGGCGTGGCATGGAGTCGATGAGTTTCTGGCACTGCTCAGGTGTTATGAGAGCCCAGGTTGCTCTGATAGTGGCCTTCAACTCTTCTGCGTTTTTGGGTCTGGCATTCTGCATCTTCCTTTTCACAATACCCCACAGATTTTCTATGGGGCTAAGGTCAGGGGAGTTGGCGGGCCAATTTAGAACAGAAATACCATGGTCCGTAAACCAGGCACGGGTAGATTTTGCGCTGTGTGCAGGCGCCAAGTCCTGTTGGAACTTGAAATCTCCATCTCCATAGAGCAGGTCAGCAGCAGGAAGCATGAAGTGCTCTAAAACTTGCTGGTAGACGGCTGCGTTGACCCTGGATCTCAGGAAACAGAGTGGACCGACACCAGCAGATGACATGGCACCCCAAACCATCACCCAACCATGCAAATTTTGCATTTCCTTTGGAAATCGAGGTCCCAGAGTCTGGAGGAAGACAGGAGAGGCACAGGATCCACGTTGCCTGAAGTCTAGTGTAAAGTTTCCACCATCAGTGATGGTTTGGGGTGCCATGTCATCTGCTGGTGTCGGTCCACTCTGTTTCCTGAGATCCAGGGTCAACGCAGCCGTCTAACAGCAAGTTTTAGAGCACTTCATGCTTCCTGCTGCTGACCTGCTCTATGGAGATGGAGATTTCAAGTTCCAACAGGACTTGGCGCCTGCACACAGCGCAAAATCTACCCGTGCCTGGTTTACGGACCATGGTATTTCTGTTCTAAATTGGCCCGCCAACTCCCCTGACCTTAGCACCATAGAACATCTGTGGGGTATTGTGAAAAGGAAGATGCAGAATGCCAGACCCAAAAACGCAGAAGAGTTGAAGGCCACTATCAGAGCAACCTGGGCTCTCATAACACCTGAGCAGTGCCAGAAACTCATCTACTCCATGCCACGCCGCATTAACGCAGTAATTGAGGCAAAAGGAGCTCCAACCAAGTATTGAGTATTGTACATGCTCATATTTTTCATTTTCATACTTTTCTGTTGGCCAACATTTCTAAAAATCCCTTTTTTGTATTAGCCTTACACAATATTCTAATTTTGTGACACACGGAATTTTGGATTTTCATTTGTTGCCACTTCAAATCATCAAAATTAAATGAAATAAACATTTGAATGCATCAGTCTGTGTGCAATGAATAAATATAATGTACAAGTTACACCTTTTTAATGCAATTACTGAAATAAATCAAGTTTTTCAAAATATTCTAATTTACTGGCTTTTACCTGTATATAGACAAATATACAACGCCATGTTGGCTCGAGTATGTAGGAAAAAGACAAGCGCAGCCAAACATAGGGAGAGAAAAAGTTGGATAGGGGATGGTGTGGATGTGGGTAGATTGTAACATCACACAGTAAATTCCCTTGTGGGACAACCGTAGATGGAGCATTCTCCCTGCTGCATGCTGCAGGGAGGATTCTTTGCCAGCACACAAACGTACAAGAGAAGAAGGAGTCGAGCAAAGCAGAGAAAAACGCAGTTCCGTCCCCAAGAGACACAGTGGGAATTTTATGCTAGCGCAAACACTGTGTAGCTACTGCGAATGGGCTGCATAGAACTGAGGAAGACGGCGGGACCACATTGCAGGGAATACATAAGGAGAAGGGATGCTGGAGGAAGGTAGACAGTGCGGAGCAAAGGAAAACATCTTTGTCGAATGGAATTGATCTGTATCATGATGAAGACAATAGGGATGTAGCAATTATGGGTATTAATCATAAACCGCGGTGAAACTTCCGATGGTTGATGTTATTGTTTCAAATTGAAATAATCGTAAAACCATGACTGATAACCGCACTTCAATAAACTCACTAATTGTATTGCTAATTTCTTAGAGAAGCGCACTACTCGCTAAATGGTTACATGAATTCAATCGAAACAATAACGTTTTTCCCAATCACAAACGTCATACCCCAATCTAAACTTGTATAACACATTGTTGTCTGCGCAATTAAGATATTCAGTTGTGCACATCTCAGAACAGAGAGGTCCATAGACAGAGACATGAAGATCCATACACTGATTGTCTGTGCATGGGGCAAACTTACCAATAGGCAAACACTGTCCAACCCTTAATATCTCATAAAAAAATGATTTAAAAAGTTTTCTTCTATTAAAAACAAGTATTTATTTGTATGCCTTTATTTGTATGAAGGCTGAAAAAACATCAACGTGCTTGAAAGGGCCCTTCTAATGCTGACAACATTGGAAGTTATTTCATAGTTCTGGAACTAAAAATCTATAGGTAGATTTTACCCCAAAATAGACATAGTAGTGATTTTAGAATGAGTTTTCTAGCAAGTTTCAGCCCTTTTTGGAAGGCTCACTTTTAGCTCCAACATGTGGGCAGGCCTGCTGATGTCACCCACAGAAGACTGGAGGCAATTTCATATCGCATATTATATGTTATGGTAGCATCCCCAGCCCTGATCACGATATTTTTGCACAGCATTTGAAATATGGCTCCCAGAGGCATTGTTGCAGCATTTCCAAAGGATGGAAATGTGAGGAAAGTATGGACCTCTTCAGTCAAACTGACTCATGCAGTGATCATTTTAGTGATTTTGACTTTGAAAAAGAATCAGTCAATCAATCAATTCCTTTATTGTCATTGTCATAATCAAATCAAATCAAATCAAATCAACTTTATTTATAGAGCACATTTAAAATTTACCACAGGGGTAGCCAAAGTGCTGTACAATGAGCAGGTTAAAAGATAAAACGAGTACCGAGCAAACACAACACAACATAAACAGAACACGAGAAAAAATAAATAATTAAAATAGAATTAATAAAAACATAAAAACAGGATCACAGCAGGTGTATTATGGGGCGCCATTGCAGGATGGATATCACTCAGTGTTAAAAGCCATGGAATAAAAGTATGTTTTTAAGAGAGATTTAAAAACAGGAAGAGAGGAGGCTTGTCTAACACTCAGGGGTAGGTCGTTCCAGAGCTTGGGAGCAGCAACGGCGAAAGCTCTGTCACCTCTAAGCTTCAGCCTTGTGTCAGGGACCGTCAACAGCAGCTGATCGGCTGATCTTAAGGATCGGGTGGGGCAGTAAGGCTGAAGGAGGTCGGAGAGATAGGTTGGCGCGAGGTTGTTTAGACATTTAAAAACAAATAAAAGGAGTTTAAAATGTATTCGGTAACACACAGGGAGCCAGTGAAGGGACGCTAAAATAGGGGTGATGTGCTCACGTCTGCGGGTCTGTGTTAGCAGACGAGCAGCAGAGTTCTGCACGAGCTGCAGGCGGGCGAGGGAGGCCTGGCTAATGCCAACATACAGGGCATTGCAGTAATCAAGACGAGTCGAGATAAAAGCGTGGATTAATTTCTCAAGATCATGTCTTGATAGAAGCGGTTTCACTTTCGCTATTTGGCGTAATTGATAAAAGCTTTTTTGAACGACGCTGCTGATTTGTTTTTCGAATTTAAAATCTGAGTCAAACTTTACCCCCAGGTTTGTGACAGAGTCGCTGAGATACGGGGTCAGAGTGCCGAGGTCAACGTTGGGGGAGGGAGAGCGACTTGGACCGAACAACATAACTTCTGTTTTATCTTCATTTAGGCTCAGGAAGTTAGCTGAAAGCCAGACTTTGATATCGTGCAGGCAGTCAATAAGACGTTGAACCGTGTTATTTTGTGCCATGGGAAAATAAATCTGGCAATCATCGGCATAAAAATGAAATGCAATACTGTACTTCCTAAAAATAGAACCAAGGGGGAGAAGGTAAAGCGCAAATAAAATTGGGGCAAGGATTGAGCCCTGGGGGACCCCATGTGGTAAAGGAGCTGTGGACGACATAAAACTGTCTACTTTTACACAAAAACTCCTGTCGGTTAGGTACGACCGGAATAATAACACTTAAGTCATACATGAACAAGATGGGTCTTGTTTGGAGTTTGGATTGAATAAAATTCAAAAGTCTCAAGCCAAATGTGATCTTGAAAATCAGGAACATCTTCGAGAGGAGAAACATCAAGTCAGCACCTGCAGAAAAACGGAGAAAAAAAAGAGCAGATGTGGCGCTCAAACGATGTGATGTCTTCCTCAAGATGCTTAAGGCAATGCTGAAAGCGCATGAAGCAACACAGTATGTAGTGTCTATGGAAGAGCAGGGAAATCCGGAAATGGCAACTATTTTTTGCTAATAATGTTAATATCAGTTTTGAAGTAATCATGGACCAGGGTGACAAAAGCATGCAGTTAAGTGATCAAAATAATAGTTTTATATGCCCTTACCCACACTGTCTATGCGGGGAAATGGGCTCCAGTTCTGTGGATGATATCTCAACAAGAGGGGGCGACATATGGAGTCTGGTGATGGAAAGGGTGCATTCAAAGTACAATTAGTTTTCACCGATCGCTGATAAATTAATTAGTGTTATGAGAAATGACTGCCAAATTTATTTTCAAGAGTAAAAAATAGAGAACTTGTTAAAATCCCATCATCTGGACGCTATGGGTCTGTTAATTAGTCATGATCGTTCAGACAGCTTCCCCCGCTCTTCTCACTCAATTAATTATTCGATATTATTGCGCATGTGCAGACTTGATTCAGGAAAACGTAATTTTGTTTTTTGTTTAATATTTATTGCAAATATTTCAGTGTCTGTGTAAGTACTCTTTGCCTACATTTAGCAATACCTTGATGATAATAATTCCCGTGATCATTTTGGTCAAAATAATTTTCATATCATTACATCCCTAGCAGGCAGTAAGAACTTCAAGGTGCACAAATTAAAAGCCATTGTTATGTTTTTTACATTTTCAAAGACCAAGCCTGCAAAATCCACCAGAAGCAAGTGAGCATTTTAAAAACTACTCAATTGGGCTAAATCTGGGACCTCATGTGCACTGGTATGACAATAAAGTTCCTTGAATCCTCGCGGAGGGGTGCGGCACGGGCCAAGAAAAACCTACGTTGAATTTTCACTTGTGTTGACAGCTCAACAAATGTCAAATTCATGCACATGTGGCAGGTAGGATTGTTCAGCCTTACCAGAGATCTGCACTGAAGGTATTTGCAAGTAAATGTAACCATTGTGAATTAAAGGTGTAATCATACCACATAGATGCTGAGTGCTGATAAAGCTGTGTTTGAACTTACAAGCATTAATTAGGAATTGTAAAGAGCTGACGTGGACTATGACTTGCTTAAATTATCGCAGTTTTGCACTCTTCAATAACACAGCATGGTTTGACTTGAATTCACATTTTATTCCAGTGTCTGGCTAGAAAATCCCGAGCTGATATGATCAATGTTCCCCTCATTCAACTTGGCCTCTTCTGTTTTGTTTTAAATGTTCCTTTACCCCCCTGACAAGTGTGAGGCTATTGATCAGTTTATTCTATTTGCTTTGACCTCTCTCCATCTGCCCACAAGTCAATAGTGGAGGATTGAGAGAGTCAGTAAGCGCCTCTAATGACCCGCCCCTCCCTCAATTTGGTACCTCTCACCTCGTCCACGTGCAGGCGGAAAACAAATGACCACCGCTGCTGCAAATTTGATGAATCCTGAAGGTCAGGGCTGGACTGTGCATGAGTATCTGGTGTCAGCTGATGCTGTCAGATAAAGGTCTCAAGCACTGTCATAGTGGATGCTCTGTTTTTTGTTGCTGTGTCTGTGCCAAGGTGTGTGCAGATTGTGTCAACTCTAGAGACGATAATGGTCACCGAGCGGCAAGGGTCAATGGTTTGTGTATCAGTCCGCTGTTTATTCATGTTGCTTGGTCCTGTACTAATTAGGTAACGCTCATGGATGAAAGCACTGAGGGGCCATGTTTGGAACCAACATGAACTCGCGACAATTTTGTCCTTCAATCATTCAATAAGTTACTATTTCTGATTATGTATGATATCTGCATAATTAGGGATGGGTACCGTTCACATTTGAACCGGTTCCGATTCCTGATAGCTGGCAGTACTATTGTGTGTGTTAATGGTAATTATTAGGGACGGCGTGGCGCAGTGGGAGAATAGCCGTGCGCAACCCGAGGGTCCCTGGTTCAATCCCCACCTAGTACCAACCTCGTCATGTCCGTTGTGTCCTGAGCAAGACACTTCACCCTTGCTCCTGATGGGTGCTGGTTAGCGCCTTGCATGGCAGCTCCCTCCATCAGTGTGTGAATGTGTGTGTGAATGGGTAAATGTGGAAGTAGTGTCAAAGCGCTTTGAGTACCTTGAAGGTAGAAAAGCGCTATACAAGTACAACCCATTTAATTATTATTAGTACAAACCCCGTTTCCATATGAGTTGGGAAATTGTGTTAGATGTAAATATAAACGGAATACAATGATTTGCAAATCCTTTTTAACCCATATTCATTTGAATGAACTACAAAGACAAGATATTTGATGTTCAAACTCATAAACTTTATTATTTTTTTTGCAAATAAAAATGTACTTAGAATTTCACGGCTGCAACACGTGCCAAAGTAGTTGGGGAAAGGGCATGTTCACCACAGTGTTACATGGCCTTTCCTTTTAACAACACTCAGTAAACGTTTGGGAACTGAGGAGACACATTTTTGAAGCTTCTCAGGTGGAATTATTTCCCATTCTTGCTTGATGTACAGCTTAAGTTGTTCAACAGTCCGGGGGTCTCCGTTGTGGTATTTTAGGTTTCATAATGCGCCACACATTTTCAATGGGAGACAGGTCTGGACTACAGGCAGGCCAGTCTAGTACCCGCACTCTTTTACTATGAAGCCACAATGATGTAACACGTGGCTTGGCATTGTCTTGCTGAAATAAGCAGGGGCGTCCATGGTAACGTTGCTTGGATGGCAACATATGTTACTCCAAAACCTGTATTTCAGCATCATGGCGCCTTCACATATGTGTAAGTTACCCATGTCTTGGGCACTAATACACCCCCGTACCATCACAGATGCTGGCTTTTCAACTTTGCGCCTATAACAATCCGGATGGTTCTTTTCCTCATTGGTCCGGAGGACACGACGTCCACAGTTTCCAAAAACAATTTGAAATGTGGACTCGTCGGACCACAGAACACTTTTCCACTTTGTATCAGTCCATCTAAGATGAGCTCAGGCCCAGTGAAGCTGACGGCGTTTCTGGGTGTTGTGGATAAATGGTTTTCGCCTTGCATAGGAGAGTTTTAACTTGCACTTACAAATGTAGCAACCAACTGTAGTTACTGACAGTGGGTTTTTGAAGTGTTCCTGAGCCCATGTGGTGATATCCTTTACACACTGATGTCGCTTGTTGATGCAGTACAGCCTGAGAGATCGAAGGTCACGGGCTTAGCTGCTTACGTGCAGTGATTTCTCCAGATTCTCTGAACCCTTTGATGATATTACGGACCGTAGATGGTGAAATCCCTAAATTCCTTGCAATAGCTGGTTGAGAAAGATTTTTCTTAAATTGTTCAACAATTTGCTCACGCATTTGTTGACAAATGATAAATAAATGATAAATGGGTTGTACTTGTATAGCGCTTTTCTACCTTCAAGGTACTCAAAGCGCTTTGACACTACTTCCACATTTACCCATTCACACACACATTCACACACTGATGGAGGGAGCTGCCATGCAAGGCGCTAACCAGCACCCATCAGGAGCAAGGGTGAAGTGTCTTGCTCAGGACACAACGGACATGACGAGGTTGGTACTAGGTGGGGATTGAACCAGGGACCCTCGGGTCGCGCACGGCCATTCTTCCACTGCGCCACGCCGTCCCAAAGTGGTGACCCTCGCCCCATCCTTGTCTGTGAATGACTGGGTATAAAAGTAGATTCCATGAAATCATGGAATCTACTTTTATACCCAATCATGGCACCCACCTGTTCCCAATTTGCCTGTTCACTTGTGGAATGTTCCAAATAAGTGTTTGATGAGCATTCCTCAACTTTATCAGTATTTATTGCCAACTTCCCCAACTTCTTTGTCACGTGTTGCTGGCATCAAATCTAAAGTTAATGATTATTTGCAAAACAAAAATGTTTTATCAGTTTGAACATCAAATATGTTGTCTTTGTAGCATATTCAACTGAATATGGGTTGAAAATGATTTGCAAATCATTGTATTCCGTTTATATTTACATCTAACACAATTTCCCAACTCATATGGAAACGGGGTTTGTATTATAAAGTGGACTTTGCATGCAGTTGCAATTTCAAGACATTAAATGGCAGTAGTGAATAGATAAAGGCTACAGTGTGTAGCCTATCCAGGAAGGAGCCTTTGCCTTGAAGCTGAATGTGCCAGTCAAGTCTTATGTTGCGCCCTACAAAGTGTTTAAACTTGATGTAGTCTACTTATTATAAACAAACATATAAACATATATCTGACATCTGACATCTCTGTCATATGTTTGATTGTATAGTGCTTCTTAGTTGTATTTTAATTACAAAATGTGTAGGTGTTGAAATTGCCATGTAAAATGGCTAATGCTTATCAGTATCATGTACATGCAAAAGAAGATGTAAATTAGCATCAAACTTGCGTATTTTGGAAAAGTGGAGCCTTACTTCGGGTTTGAAGTATTCAGTGGAACCTTGATTTATGAACTTAATTGGTTCTTGAACAAAGTTTGTAAATTAAAAAAGTTCATATAGTGAAGCAAAGGTAAATATGAATAATGGAGTCCAGCCTCGACAAAAGTCCCTTTTTTTGTTAGGTTTGTACACTTTAAACACAATATAAAGTGCTATACAGTACTGTATATCAAACAAACATAACAACTAGGTAATGAAACATTCAGTTTATTACAACAATGACAAAATTAGCTTTCCTGTATGATCTGCTCTGCCAACATGCACACATACACAGAACTCCCTTTGGTGCCCTCAAAAATGATCAGAAATCACAAAAATCCTTAACTTCAACACCCATCTTGCTGCAATAATAAACATTTAAAAAAGTTAAATCCACTTACAGTACAATATTAACATCAGCAAATGAGCAACTAAGAGAAAGGAGCAGAGTGACGGGGGGAAGTGTGTGTGTGTGTGTGTGTGTGTGTGTGTGTGTGTGTGTGTGTGTGTGTGTGTGTGTGTGTGTGTGTGTGTGTGTGTGTGTGTGCTCTTGGAAGAGGCGTCGCTGAACGAGGGGTACACAGAAACATGGTTTGCACACAGATGCAATATTTGGAGTGATCTAAAAGTTTGTAAACTGAAAAGTTCGCAAATAGAGGGTTCGTAAATTGAAGTTCCACTCTACTTACTTTGTTAGCATTAAAAAGTGTACCCGGACGTAGTTTGGCTGAGTTTGCTCGGAGTACTGCTTATGTGCTTGTTTCCTTGCCAAGTGTTTGAGCCGGTGTTAAGTCTGCAACCAGAGTGGTGTTACAAGCACAAATGTAACAAAATATTGCACTGTTGTGTCTGCGTTGAGAACCGGTACTAACTACGGAATTTGGTCGGTGCCTATAAAAGTACCGTATTTTTCGGATTATAAATCGCAGTTTTTTTCATAGTTTGGCCGTGGGTGCGACATATACTCCGGAGCGACTTATGTGTGAAATAATTAACACATTACCGTAAAATATCAAATAATATTATTTATCTCATTCACGGAAGAGACGAAGCAAATGTCCGCAATCGTCACACACACACGTCAACCAATAAGAATTCGGCAGGGGGAGGGTCATGGCAGAAGTGCATTGTGGGTCATGGGATGCTAACTGCTATATGCTATATGCTACTGCCGTAGCTATTAAAATAGCTACGGCATAAGTTACCGCCAACATTGGCGGTAACTTATAAAAACTGAGAAGGGCTGAACAAAAATGGCACCGAAAAGGAAATCATATACTGCAGATTACAAGCTGGACGGAGTGAAATATGCAGCAGAAAACGGCGATCGAGCAGCAGAAAGAAAGGACGCTAGCGGCGCATACCAGGAGCGACACCGAGGAAGAAGATTTCATGGGATTTAGCGATTAGGAGTGACAGATTGTTTGGTAAACGTATAGCATGTTCTATATGTTATAGTTATTTGAATGACTCTTACCATAATATGTTACGTTAACATACCAGGCACGTTCTCAGTTGGTTATTTATGCCTCATATAACATACACTTATTCAGCATGTTGTTCACTATTCTTTATTTATTTTAAACTGCCTTTCAAATGTCTATTCTTGGTGTTGGATTTTATCAAATAAATTTCCCCCAAAAATGCGACTTATACTCGAGTGCGACGTATATATGTTTTTTTCCTTCTTTATTATGCATTTTCGACTGGTGCGACGTATACTCCGGAGCGACGTATAATCCGAAAAATCAATCAATCAATCTTTATTTATATAGCCCTAAATCACAAGTGTCTCAAAGGGCTGCACAAGCCACAACGACATCCTCGGTACAAAGCCCACATACGGGCAAGGAAAAACTCACCCCAGTGGGACGTCGATGTGAATGACTATGAGAAACCTTGGAGAGGACCGCATATGTGGGTAACCCCCCCCCCCCTCTAGGGGAGACCGAAAGCAATGGATGTCGAGTGGGTCTGACATAATATTGTGAGAGTCCAGTCCATAGTGGATCCAACATAATAGTAAGAGTCCAGTCCATAGTGGGGCCAGCAGGACACCATCCCGAGCGGAGACGGGTCAGCAGCGTAGAGATGTTCCCAGCCGATGCACAGGCGAGCGGTCCACCCCGGGTCCCGACTCTGGACAGCCAGCACTTCATCCATGGCCACCGGACCTGTGCCCCCCCCCCCCCCCCCCCCCCCCCCCCCTCAAGGAAAAGGGGAGCAGAGGAGAAAAGAAAAGAAACGGCAGATCAACTGGTCTAACAGGGGGGCTATTTAAAGGCTAGAGTATACAAATGAGTTTTAAGATGGGACTTAAATGCTTCTACTGAGGTAGCATCTCTAATTGTTACCGGGAGGGCATTCCATAGTACTGGAGCCCGAATAGAAAACGCTCTATAGCCCGCAGACTTTTTTTGGGCTCTGGGAATCACTAATAAGCCGGAGTTCTTTGAACGTAGATTTCTTGCCGGGACATATGGTACAATACAATCGACAAGATAGGACGGAGCTAGACCGTGTAGTATTTTATACGTAAGTAGTAAAACCTTAAAGTCACTTCTTAAGTGCACAGGAAGCCAGTGCAGGTGAGCCAGTATAGGCGTAATATGATCAAACTTTCTTGTTCTAAAATACGGTACTGAATTCTGTACCCACCCCTTTTCCATGATCCCTTTCAACACATGTTGGCTTCTAAATGAGCAAAGTTCAATCTGTCTCGCTCAAGCGTTGCTTATTTTCAGGAGTTAGTTCATTTATGGAGACCAGACTGGGGCTGCAAACCCGCCACTCGCCGTGCAGCAAAATGAGATAATTATTCCTTTTTTCACTCGCACATTTTGATGAAAAATGCAAACAGCTGGGGCTGGAAGCAGCTTATCAAAAGGTTAACTCTTCTGCGCCTACAAAGGGGAGCAATTCCAACCACGGTGGCGGCGGCGGAGCACGTTGCCTTTGCCTGCTGTTTTGTTTGGCTGTTTTCAACATTGTTTTGACCCGCCGGTTGCTCAAATGGGTTGTTTTCCACAAGTTAACTTTCAATCAAGAGACAGACCAGCTGTTGTTTGTGTTATGATCCGTACATCATTTCTGCAACAGCCGCCTGGGTGCACATTGACGGTAAAATGACACATACTGTATATGCTGCGTTGAGTCACTTTGCATTATGAGTCTTAACGGCACCGGCTTGTGGACATTTCAACTTCAATAGCATGTTAAACAAACACGCCAACCACTTGTCACTTTGTCTGTTTGCTAATTGGAATCTAATCCATTCTATTGTGCCTGTTCCAAATGGTGTCCGTACTGATGTACGTAGTTAAAAAAAAAGAAGTAAAATGGTGTATATGCTATGACTAAACAGTAAGGAATATGTTTAATAGTAGGTATTGTTCTATGCATGTTGACCTTTTCTGGTCACTGAAAACAGCCTTTCCAAAACCAAAGGCTTTTTTGATGACTCTAATCAATGTTGCGTTTTTGGAAGAGACTTTTCTCAGCCTTCTGATTGGCTGAAGTTGTTATAAGGCAGGGGTGCCCATTATGTCGATCGCGAGCTACCGGTCGATCGCGAAGGGTGTCAGCCAGGCATTAAAAAAATAGACAAAAAATTAGTGATCATCAATCTTCACCAAGACGTCACTTTCGTCACTTGATTGGCATTCACAGCACCCGAGGGTCTTGTGAGATGACGCTGGCTGCTGCCAGATCATTATTAAGAAAAATTGACCGACAGGAAGGCGAGAAACACTTTTTTATTTCAATAGACTCTCGCGCCGTACCTGCTTAAAAACTCTAAAGACCGACTGCCCATTTCCTGTCTTCTCAATAAAAGCGCTGCTTCATCCTGCCTGCTGCTAACAAAATAAAAGTCTCAGAAAGCTGGTGTGCACAAGCTAGCAAGCTAAGGAGTTTGCCGCCAATGTATTTCTTGCAAAGTGTATAAAAAGGAATATGGAAGCTGGACTAATAAGATGCCAAAAAGCAACCACTTTCATGTGGTATTTTTTCTCCTCCATTTGAAAATGTGGACGTTATCATCACTACTGTCTGATTCCAATCAATGCAAGTCATCAGAATCAGATAATTCACCAACTTATATTCTTGTCTTCATGAAAGAAAGGAATCTATATGTGTTAAACAAGCTTGTATTATCATTAAACACCTTTAACTTGTTAAGAAAAACATCTCTTTCATAAATAAATAAATATAAATGATATATATGAATGAGGTAGATCCCCTCCACTTGGTCAATTGAAAAGTAGCTCGCCTGCAGAAAAAGTGTGGGCACCCCTGTTTTAAGGAGTCCTGACACTTTCCAACATGTTTGTTTAATTGAGATCAGGGGTGTATCGTTCTTAATATCTGTAGTATCGTTACCAAGGCGGGCATTGGTATCGGATCGATACTAGCGTGAAGGGTAAAATAATTTTGATGCCGTTTCTTGTCTGTACGTCCAGGAAAGTACTCAGTTTTCCTCATAATGAGTGCAGCGTCTCTTCGAGCGTGTCATTGCCAACGACGCATCTCGTCTCTCGTGAGTGGGCACCCCTGGAGTAAGCCCACTTAAGGGGTTCAAGACTACGTCGCCTAACGGCAGAGATGCTTCCAACTCAAATGTTTGCTCACAACTCAAGACATTATAATAAGCCGAAAGATGGCTCTTAAGTTGAGGCACCAGTGTAGTAAGTTTATTCTGAAGTAATTGTGCATTTTAACGCAGTTATACTAATACTTTGTTTTGTAGTTAATTGTTTTCTGTATTTTCATAGTCATAACCAACTATCTAGAGGCAAATACACAACATAATTCAAAGACATTTCAAGTCAAAGTGTTGGTAATAGCAAGTCACTATCGGATTGATATTAAGTTTCCAATTTTGCCCAACTGTGTATAAAACCCAAAACCAGTGAAGTTGGCATGTTGTGTAAATCATAAATAGAAACAGAATAGAAGGATTTGCACATCCTTTTCAACTTATATTCAATTGAATAGACTGCAAAGACAAGATACTTAATGTTCGATCTGGTAAACTTTGTTATTTTTTGCAAATATTAGTTCATTTGGAATTTGATGCCTGCAACATGTTTCAAAAGAGCTGGCACAAGTGGCAAAAAAGACTGAGAACATTGAGGAATGCTCATCAAACACTTATTTGGAACATCCCACAGGTGAACAGGCTAACTGGGAACAGGTGGGTGCCATGATTAGGTATAAAAGCATCTTCCATTAAATGCTCAGTCATTCACAAACAAGGATGGGGCGAGGGTCACCACTTTGTGATTAAATGCGTGAGCAAATAGTCGGACAGTTTGAGAACAACATTTCTCAACGAGCGATTGCAAGGAATTTATGGATTTCACCATCTCTGGTCCGTAATATCATCGAAAGGTTCAGAGAATCTGGAGAAATCACCTTTGATCCCTCAAGTGGTACCGCATCAAAAACCCACATCAGTGTGTAAAGGATATCACCACATGGGCTCAGGAACACTTCAGAAAACCACTGTCAGTAACTACAGTTCATTGCTACACTGTAACTGCAAGTTAAAACTCTACTATGCAAAGTGAAAGCCATTTATCAACAACACCCGGAAACGCCACCGAGCTCATCCAAGATGGACTAATGCAAAGTGGAAAAGTGTTCTATGGTCTTACGAGTCCACATTTCAAATTGTTTTTGGAATCTGTGGACGTCATGTCCTCCGGACCAAAGAGGAAAAGAACCATCTGGACTGTTATAGGCGCAAAGTTCAAAAGCCAGCATCTGTGATGGTATGGGGGTGTATTAGTCCCCAAGGCATGGGTAGCTTACACATCTGTGAAAACACCATTAATGCTGAAAGGTACATACAGGTTTTGGAGCAACATATGTTGCCATCCAAGCAACTTTATCATGGACGCCCCTGCTTATTTCAGCAAGACAATGCCAAGCCACATTCTGCACGTGTTATAACAGCGTGGCTTCGTAGTGAAAGAGTGCGGGTATTAGATTGGCCTGCCTGTAGTCCAGACCTATCTCCCATTGAAAATGTGTGGTGCTTTATGAAGCCTAAATTACCATGACAACAGAGACCGCGGACTGTTGAACAACTTAAGTTGTACATAAAGCAAGAATGGGAAGAATTCCACCTGGAAACCTTCAAAAATTGGTCTCCTCAGTTCCCAAACTTTTCCTGAGTATTGTTAAAAGGAAAGGCCATGTAACACAGTGATAAAAATGCCCCTGTGCCAACTTTTCTGCAATGTGTTGCTGCCATTAATTTCCAAGGTAATGATTATTTGTAAAAAAAAATTTAGTTTCTCAGTTAAAACATTAAATATCTTGTCTTTGCAGTCTACTCAATTGAGTACCGTATTTTCCGCACTATAAGCCGCCCCGGGTTATTAGCCGCACCTTCAATGAATGGCATATTTCAAAACTTTGTCCACCTATAAGCCGCCCCGGACTATAAGCCGCGCCTACGCTGCGCTAAAGGGAATGTCAAAAAAACAGTCAGATAGGTCAGTCAAACTTTAATAATATATTAAAAACCAGCGTTCTAACAACTCTGTCCCAAAATGTACGCAAATGTGCAATCACAAACATAGTAAAATTCAAAATAGTGCAGAGCAATAGCAACATAATGTTGCTCGAACGTTAATGTCACAACACACAAAATAAACATAGCGCTCACTTTCTGAAGTTATTCTTCATTCGTAAATCCTTCGTCTTCGGTGTCCGAAGTGAAAAGTTGGGCAAATGTGAGATCCAAAATGGCCGGTTCGTCTCGTCGAAGTCATCGGAGTCAGTGTCACTGTTATCCAGCAGTTCTGTGAATCCTGCCTTCCGGAAAGCTCGGACCACAGTTGTGACCGAAATATCTGCCCAGGCATTTACGATCCACTGGCAGATGTTGGCGTCGTCTGGCGCTGCCTCCCTGTCTTAGTGAAGGTGTGTTCGCCTTCTGTCATCCATTGTTCCCACGCAGTTAGCAGTCTAGCTTCGAATGCCCTGTTGACACCAATATCTAGCGGCTGGAGGTCTTTTGTCAATCCACCCGGAATGACGGCGAGTATTGAATTAAGTGCGTAAGCGTGTCTCTTAATGTGATGTTATGAGCTAGCAAATATAACAACTACACTACCCAGCATGCAACGATAGTTACGAGCATGCGCGGTAGCCCTGAGAAGCGTTGTTGTATGCTGGGAGTTAGAATGTGGTTATGAGCACGCTGTGAGTAAACGTTGAGAACTCAGTTAACACGCCTCGTCTGCATTATTTATAATTAGACAGACAACACACTTAATAGGAGCCATTTTGGGGTCTTTACATAAACACACAAATGGAAATGAAACGTCACATATCCCCTTCTTCTTCCGGGGGCGGGTGGTTGCTTACAGTACAAGAAGAAGCGCTTCCTGTTCTATGGGGGCGGGTGCTTACCTTGGCGGTTGCTTGCGTAGAAGAAGAAGCGCTTCCTGCTCTACCGGGAAAAAAGATGGCGGCTGTTTACCGAAGTTGCGAGAACGAAACTTTATGAAAATGAATCTTAATATTTATCCATATATAAAGCGCACCGGGTTAAAAGCCGCACTGTCAGCTTTTGAGTAAATTTGTGGTTTTTAGGTGCGGCTAATGGTGCGGAAAATACGGTATAAGTTGAAAAGAATTTGCAAATCATTGTATTCTGTTTTTATTTACGATTTACACAAAGTGCCAACTTGACTGGTTCTGGGTTTTGTAGTTTAAACACCGTCCGTATGGTGTTGTTTCACATTGGAGAGGAGAAAAAAACATTGTGTGTAGTTGTATCTATAGGCCTAGCCGGAAATACTCATTGTCCATTTCATTGAGATTCACAAATCTTTGCCTTTTTCACCTTCACATACGCCGCTGTCGTTCATTCATGGAGACACATCCATGCCAAGTTAAAACAGTCACCCTTGAGGCCCTATGTAGAAGGAGCGCTGCCTGGGAAAGTGATAGCGAGAGAAAAGAGGCTCTGGAGAGGGAGTGAGAGTTATCTCGTTCGATGTCATTGAACGGGCGCCTCTTTTCTTCATGCCTCTCTCTCTTTCTCTCTCTCTCTCTCTCGTCTTCCTCTTCTATAACGTGCATGGCTCCCATCGCGCTGGCCTCCTCCAGTGCTCGTCAGACAGTCCAAGGACAAAGTGGAGATATGCTGGTAGCAGTGGACTGTCCGTCACTGAGTCTTTGAGGCTGTTTTCCCTTTTGCTTGTCCTGACAGTTTGTAAATGAGTCCCCTCTGCGTTTAAGCTCTGCCAGTGTGACATCAAACTCACAACACTTATCGTGACTTACATAAGTAGCACAATGTAGGATTTAAAACACCTAGCGCGCAATACAATGCTTGCCACTATTGAGGTCACACCCTTGTTTTTTAGCGCTCATCCAGTAGCTTCATTTTATATTCATAGAATCCTCAGGAAGTCTGTGATAGAGTTATGAAGATGTCACATTTGACAGATTTTTATCGTGGCATCTGAGTTTGGGTACATATTGATGACAATAATTTAGTTAAAAATATTTTTTGTTACATGGACCCCTAAAAACTGGGTTGTCAAACTTGTTTTTATAAATGGGGCCACAGAGCAGTATAATGGCTGCCCTTTTTTTAAATCTAACATTTATGCAGGTTATTAATCATGATTAATCAAATTTCAAGTGTGATGCATCTGATTTAAAGAAAATATCATTTGACAGCACGAATGTAATTGCAGATGCATTTGATCATTAGATTTTTCTTATGTACAAATTGATGGATAACTTGCTTTATACAAATTGATGGATAACTTGCTTTAAAATCTTAAGTAAAGGTTACATGCAAATATTTAACTATTTATTTTTATCTTTTCAAAAATATTTTGTAAAACAGTATATAATAATATTTGGGATAATAAGATAATATTAAAGTTTAGAAGATATGCCCTTTTTTCTGTCAAAATTTAAAGAATGAATGCATATATATATATATATATATATATATATATATATATATATATATTAGGGCTGTGAATCGTTGGGTGTCCCACGATTCGATTCAATATCTATTCTTGGGGTCATGATTCGATTCAAAATCGATTTTTTTTTTTTTTTAATTCAACACGATTCTCGATTCAAAAACAATTTTTTTCCCGATTCAAAAGGATTCTCTATTCATTCAATACATAGGATTTCAGCAGGATCAATCAATCAGTCAATCAATCAATTATTTTATTGTCATTGTCATAATAACACTTAAGTCATACACCAGTCTGATCTACCCCAGTCTGCTGACATGCAAGCAGATTAGTAGATTTTTGTAAAAAGCTTTTATAATTGTAATGGACAATGTTTTATCAACTGATTGCAATAATGTAAATTTGTTTTAACTATTAAATGAACCAAAAATATGACTTATTTTATCTTTGTGAAAATATTGGACACAGTGTGTTGTCAAGCTTATGAGATGTGATGCAAGTGTAAGCCACTGTGATACTATTGTTCTTTTTTTTATTTTTATAAATGTCTAATGATAATGTCAATGAGGGATTTTTAATCACTGCTATGTTGAAATTGTAACTAATATTGATACTGTTGTTGATAATATTCATTTTTGTTTCACTGCTTTTGTTTTGTTCTGTGTTGTGTTTGTGTCTCCTCTCAATTGCTCTGTTTATTGCAGTTCTGAGTGTTGCTGGGTCGGGTTTGGTTTTGGAATTGAATTGCATTGTTATGGTATTGCTGTGTATTGTTTTGTTGGATTGATTATTTAAAAAAAATAAAAAAATAAAATAAAAATGAGGTGGCGACTTGTCCAGGGTGTACCCCGCCTTCCGCCCGATTGTAGCTGAGATAGGCTCCAGCGCCCCCCGCGACCCCGAAGGGAATAAGCGGTAGAAAATGGATGGATGGATGGATAAATAAAAAAGTAAAAAAATCGATTTTTAAAAAATGAGAATCGATTCTGAATCGCACAACGTGAGAATCGCGATTTGAATTCGATTCAATTTTTTTCCACATCCCTAATATATATATATATATATATATATATATATATATATATATATATATATAAAAATATATATATGTATATATATATAAAAATATATATATGTATATATGTGCATATATATATATATATATATATATATATATATATATATATATATATATACATATGTATGTGTGGGGGAAAAAAATCACAAGACTATTTCATCTCTACAGGCCTGTTTCATGAGGGGGGTACCCTCAATCTCCTGACGATTGAGGGTACCCCCCTCATGAAACAGGCCTGTAGAGATGAAATAGTCTTGTGATTTTTTTTCCCCACACATACATATATTGCGCTCTACTACGGTATCGAGCACTATTTTTTGGATAACCTTATTAAGACATATATATATATATATATATATATATATATATGTATATATATATATATATATATATATATATATATATATATATATATATATATACATATATATATATATATATATATTTATATATGCACAGCGCGAAGAGGCAACGTGGTTCCCCCCTCCAATGGGCACACCACCGATAGCAGGGGCCATAGAGGTCGGGTGCAATGTGAGCTGGGCGGCAGCCAAAGGCAGGGCACTTGGCGGTCCGATCCTCGGCTACATAAGCTAGCTCTTGGGACGTGGAACGTCACCTCGAGCCTGAGCTAGTGCGCGAGGTGGAGAAGTTCCGGCTAGATATAGTCAGACTCACTTCGACGCACAGCAAGGGCTCTGGAACCAGTTCTCTCGAGAGGGGCTGGACTCTCTTCCACTCTGGCGTTGCCAGCAGTGAGAGCCCCCCAGCTCAGAGCCTGCACGTTGGAGTTCAACCCGGTGGACGAGAGGGGAACTTCCCTCCGCCTTCGGGTGGGGGGACGGGTCCTGACTTTTGTGTGCGCTTACACGCCAAACGGCAGCTCAGAGTACCCACCCTTTTTGGATTCACTCGAGGGAGTACTGGAGAGTGCTCCCCTGGGTGATTCCCTCATTCTACTGGGGGACTTCAATGCTCATATTGGCAACGACAGTGAAACCTGGAGAGGCCTGATTGGGAAGAATGGCCGCCCTGATCTGAACCCGAGTGGTGTTTTGTTATTGGACTTTTGTGCTCGTCACAGATTGTCCATAACGAACACCACGTTCAAACATAAGGTTTGAACATGGTGTACTGTATGTGCACTTGGCACCAGGACACCCCAGGCCGCAGTTCCATGATCGACTTTGTAGTTGTGTCATCGGATTTGCGGTCTCATGGACACTCGGGTGAAGAGAGGGGCGGAGCTTTCTACCGATCACCACCTGGTGGTGAGTTGGCTGCGATGGTGGGGGAGGATGCCGGACAGACCTGGCAGGCCCAAACGCATTGTGAGGGTCTGCTGGGAACGTCTAGCAGAGTCTCCTGTCAGAGAGAGTTTCAATTCCCACCTCCGGAAGAACTTTGAACATG
Organism: Nerophis lumbriciformis; assembly: GCF_033978685.3. Taxonomy (NCBI): domain Eukaryota; kingdom Metazoa; phylum Chordata; class Actinopteri; order Syngnathiformes; family Syngnathidae; genus Nerophis; species Nerophis lumbriciformis. Next base: position 43,140,098 of record NC_084559.2, read on the forward strand.
TCACGAGGGAGGCGCTGGACATTGAGTCCGAGTTGACAATGTTCCGTACCTCTATTGTCGAGGCGGCCGATTCGAGCTGTGGCCGCAAGGTGGTTGGTGCCTGTCGTGGCGGTAATCCTAGAACCCGCTGGTGCACACCAGCGGTGGGGGATGCCGTCAAGCTGAAGAAGGAGTCCTATCGGGTTCTTTTGACCCATAGGACTCCGGAAGCAGCAGACAGGTACCGACAGGCCAAGGGGTGTGCGGTTTCAGCGGTCACGGAGGCAAAAACTCGTACATGGGAGGAGTTCGGGGAAGCCATGGAAAACAACTTACAGACAGTTTCGAAGCGATTCTGGACCACCATCCGCCGCCTCAGGAAGGGGAAGCAGTGCAATGTCAACACCGTGTATGGTGGGTATGGTGTTCTGCTGACCTCGACTGCGGATGTTGTGGATCGGTGGAGGGAATACTTTGAATACCTCCTCAATCCCACCAACACGTCTTCCTATGTGTTGGGCTCTCCTATTTCTGGGGCTGAGGTTGCCGAGGTAGTTAAAAAGCTTCTTGGTGGCAGGGCCCCGGGGGTGGATGAGAACCGCCCGGAGTTCCTTAAGACTCTGGATGCTGTGGGGCTGTCTTGGTTGACAAGACTCTGCAACATCGCGTGGGCATCGGGGCCGTACCTCTGGATTGGCAGACCGGGGTGGTGGTTCCTCTCTTTAAGAAGGGCAACCGGAGGGTGTGTTCCAACTATCGTGGGATCACACTCCTCAGCCTTCCCGGTAAGGTCTATTCAGGTGTACTGGAAAAGAGGCTACGTTGGATAGTCGAACCTCGGATTCAGGAGGAACGGTGTGTTTTTTGTCCTGGTCGTGGAACTGTGGAACAGCTCTATACTCTCGGCAGGGTACTTGAGGGTGCATGGGAGTTTGCCCAACCAGTCTTCATGTGCTTTGTGGACTTGGAGAAGGCATTCGACCGTGGGGAGTGCTCAGAGAGTATGGTGTAACGGACTGTCTGATTGTGGCGGTCCGCTCCCTGTATGATTAGTGTCAGAGCTTGGTCCCCATTACCGGCAGTAAGTCAGACCCGTTTCCAGTGAGGGTTGGACTCCGCCAAGGCTGCCTTTTGTCATCGATTCTGTTCATAACTTTTATGGACAGAATTTCTAGGCGCAGTCAGGGCGTTGAGGGTATCTGGTTTGGTGGCTGCAGGATTAGGTCTCTGCTATTTGCAGATGATGTGGTCCTGATGGTTTCATCTGACCAAGATCTTCAGCTCTCACTGGATCGGTTCGCAGCCAAATGTGAAGCGACTGGGATGGGAATCAGCACCTCCAAGTCCGAGTCCATGGTTCTTGCCCGGAAAAGGGTGGAGTGCCATCTCCGGGTTGGGGGGGAGATCTTGCCCCAAGTGGAGGAGTTCAAGTACCTCGGAGTCTTTTTCACGAGTGAGTGAAGAGTGGATCGTGAGATCGACAGGCGGATCGGTGCGGTGTCTGTATGTAATGCGGACGCTGTATCGACCCGTTGTGGTGAAGAAGGAACTGAGCCGGAAGGCCAAGCTTTCAATTTACCCGTCGATCTACGTTCCCATCCTCACCTATGGTCATGAGCTTTGGGTTATGACCGAAAGGACAAGATCACGGGTACAGCGGCCGAAATGAGTTTCCTCCGCTGAGTGGCGGGGCTCTCCCTTAGAGATAGGGTGAGAAGCTCTGTCATCCGGGGGGAGCCCAAACTAAAGCCGCTGCTCCTCCACATCGAGAGGAGCCAGATGAGGTGGTTCGGGCATCTGGTCACGATGCCACCCGAACGCCTCCCTCGGGAGGTGTTTCGGGCACGTCCGACCGGTAGAAGGCCACGGGGAAGACCCAGGACACGTTGGGAAGACTATCTCTCCCGGCTGGCCTGGGAACGCCTTGGGATCCTTCGGAAGGAGCTGGACGAAGTGGCTGGGGAGCGGGAAGTCTGGGCTTCCCTGCTTAGACTGCTGCCCCCTCTACCCTACCTCGGATAAGCGGAAGAAGATGGATGGATGGATGAATGCATATAGTAAAAAAAAAAATGTGTGATTAAAAAAAAAAAAGTGTTTTATTGACGCACATTTTGATGACACACAAATGACGTGGCGGGCTAGATCTGGCCCCCGGCCTTGAGTTTGACACCTCTGCCATGGACTTACTCAAAATACTATTGCAGTGAATTAGTTTTTTATTTGTTTTATTTTAAATGCTTTAATTACTTTTTATTGTTTCTTTGTATGTGCAGCACTCTGGAAACAGTTATATTGTTATTAGTGCTATATAAATAAAGGGGATTGTATTGTATTGGAATGAACCTCGATTTACACACATAATGCAGTACTGAATATGACAAGAACTAAACAAGGGGGTGATGGATCAATTTTCTATTTAATAACAAAGCCAAAAAAACAACAACTAGCTGAATTTCGACCTAATTTTCAGCCGTCCTGCCGACACGCACAAATTGTCACTGGGAGTCCGGTGCACTCACAGTTTAAAATCAAAAAACATTTTAACTCTAACAATTATAATGATTAGGAATAAAAATTAAATCTACCTTACCTTGTCGGTGTCACGTGGGGGTCGCATCTTACTGCGGGGTCGTTCTTCCCAGATGCAGACGGACAACTCCGGACGAAAGCGTGATGTAGGAGATGATTTATTTCTCATAAATCATAGCATAAACCAAAAACAGGAATCAAGCAAAAGGAAAACGTGCCGATCGCACGGGAAGCTAAGGTAACCACTTAGCACAGGAATCATAAACATAACTGTTGCAAATGCAAACAACGAAGCCAGACTGAGCATGGCGAGAAAGGTGAATAAATAGCTCTCTGATTAGTGCTCGACAGCAGGTGAGCGTGCCGACAACTAACCATAGGCAGGTGAACCCAATTAGTACCGATGGAACTACAAAACAAACCCAGAGGTGCACAAAACAGGAACTAAGGGAGTCCAAAACTAACAGAACATAACTAAACAAAAATATGATCCGGGCCACGGATCATGACAGTCGGTGAATTTTCTTGGCATGCAGCGGAAGGTTTGGGGGAAGACGGGGAAGGCATGCTATTGTACAATGATGTGGATTCTTCCTGTATGTTTCAAACAACACATAACTTACCCATTGCTTGTTTGGAGCAAAAATAGAAAATGTTTTAAAAAACGGAAAAGTAAAACCGAGTACAGTAGCTAACTTTTGCAACACTGAGCTGATAAACAATGAGCTTTGGAGATTGATCAGCTTTCTGCAAAGCACAAAATGACTGCACTGCAAGGTACACAGGAGTGGATGCACCTTTCGTACACCAGTTTGTACACCAAAACATGTATTATTCAATCTGTAGTTCTCATATCAAAAAGTTTGTACAATGAGAGGTTTGTAAATCGAGGGTCCACATAGGTGGTAGGGATGGGAATTGATAAGATTTTTACTATTCCGATTGAACTTTTGATTCTGCTCAACTCTATGATTCTATTCTAAATTATTATTTGGATAAAAGAATGATGATTAGCATCAACGTTGTTTAGTTTGAAAAAACAAACAAACAAAAAAACAAGAGTACACAAACACAACAGTAAGGTCTTAAAAGGCCCACAGCCTAAACAGGGTGCCAGAAAAAACATGTTTTTTTTAAAAACTTATTATGATATAAAGATAAATATTTTACTGTAGTATTATTCTCTGACAAATGAAATCTACACAAAAAGTTCAAATAGAAATGAAAAGTAGTATTTTTTAAAAAGGTATATACAGTATACAGTGAAGGCCAGGGGTGCCCACACTTTTTCTGCAGCTACTTTTCAATTGACCAAGTCGAGGGGCTCTACCTCATTCATATATATAATTTATATTTATTTATTTATGAAAGAGACCTTTTTGTTAACAAGTTAAAGGTGTTTAATGATAATACAAGCATGTTTAACACATATAGACTCCTTTCTTTCATGAAGACAAGAATATAAGTTGGTGTATTACCTGATTCTGATGACTTGCATTGATTGGAATCAGACAATAGTGATGATAGCGTCCACATTTTCAAATGGAGGAGATAAAAAGTCCTCCTTTCTGTCCAATACCACATGAAAGTGGTTGCTTTTTGCCATCTTATTTGTCCAGCTTCCATACTCCTTTTTATGCACTTTACAAGAAATACATTGGCGGCAAACTCTGTAGCTTGCTAGCTTGTGCACGCCAGCTTTCTGAGACTTTTATTTTGTTAGCATAGGCAGGATAAAACAGCGCTTTTATTATGAAGATAGGAAATGTGCAGTCGGTCTTTAGAGTTTTGACAGCAGGTACGGCGCGAGAGTCTGTTGAAATAAAAAGTGTTTCTCGCCTTACTGTCGGTCATTTTTTTCTTAATAATCTGGCAGCAGCCAGCGTCTCTCACAAGACCCTCGGGTGCCGTGAATGTCAATCAAGTGACGAAAGTGACGTCTTGGTGAAGATTGGTGATCGCTAATTTTTTAGGTCTTTTTTTTCAATGCCTGGCTGGCGATTGACTGACACACCCTCCACCATCGACCGGTAGCTCGCGACCGACGTAATGGGTACCCCTGTTGTCAAAAGTACAACTAAAGACAAATACATGCAAGTCAAGTAGAACTGTTCAAAATCCATCCATACATCCATCCATTTTCTACCGCTTATTCCCTTTGGGTCACGGGGGGCGCTGGAGCCTATCTCAGCTACAATCGGGCGGAAGGCGGGCTACACCCTGGACAAGTCGCCACCTCATCGCAGGGCCAACACAGATAGACAGACAACATTCACACTCCCATCCACACACTAGGGCCAATTTAGTGTTGCCAATCAACTTATCCCCAGGTGCATGTCTTTGGAGGTGGGAGTAAGCCGGAGTACCCGGAGGGAACCCACGCAGTCACGGGGAGAACATGCAAACTCCACACAGAAAGATCCCGAGCCCGGGATTGAACTCAAGACTACTCAGGACCTTCGTATTGTGAGGCAGATGGACTAACCCCTTTTCCACCGTGCTGCCCCTGTTCAAAATCAACTATGAAAATTAACTATTATTTTACAAAAAATTAATCATATCTGTTTTTTTAGGAAGCATCTGCGATATTCACTTCTTGTGCCAACTGCCGGTGAGACGCCATCTCGTCACGTAATGCACCAGATACATTCATTTCACGTTTACAGTTAATACTCCCATGATTTAAACATAATAGGCAGTGTCAGTTTGTTAGTTACCTGCAGTAATAACAGCAGGCTTGATGAATTTGCCACTCCTGCAGGCGGTGATTCATTTTCGTCTTGAAGGGGATCAAAAACGCATAATTCATTCAGCGTTATCACCTGCTGTGTCTGCTAATGTTTCTGGTAGTATTTTCTCAGTTTAATGCGATATCCACGTAATTCTAATGTCTGTGGTGACGTCATAGGTGCCCACGTGCACCAATAACAAAACAGTCAAATGATTCCAAGGAATCGAATCCCTGAGAGCTGGTTCTCAACAGAAACCAGTTTTCAATTCCCATCCTTAGTAGCTGGTGATGTGACTTAAATACTGTATGTGACTGATTATCCTCCTGGACTGACATTCTCCATCAGCATATATGTGACATTCAAATGAAGACTTTGATATGCAATATGACTGCTGGTCACAGGAGCGATGCGGAAAATGTACACTTAGCTGGAGAAGCGTCATAAAAACCTGCACGACTCGTTGCCTCGTTGTTGTTTTGGCTGTGACATGATTGCAGACTTCCGATTAAAGACGGGAATAGTAAAGCTATTCTTTCTAAGAATGTCCACTTTTAGTTGTTTTTTTTCAGGCTATGTCTACACTAAGCCGAATAACGCCTTAAACAAATAATTATTTAGCCTAAGCATCGTGTCAGCCACACTAAACCATTGTTTAAGGTAACCCTCCTTGGATCATTTTTTACACGGGTAAGTGCGCCGTGTATTTCTTGAATCTCCGGCTCTTAGATTTGTATGGACTCATTGATCGTTTACAAACTGAGTTCGGAGAGGTAGTGACGCCAGAAAGACCGCGCAACACACAGGAAGTGACGTTGGAAAGAATGCGGCACAGCCAGCTTCATAACAACCTGTTTCCACTCGGAGGTAAACACTAGAAAGATGGAGGCGATTCATCCAGACATGCCCGTGTTTCTCCTTCCTCTACATGTACAGACACTTGTGGAAATCACACATGAATACCTTAAGAGAAAGCGATTGCAGCTATTTCGGATACAACAGTTCTCAGACGGCAAGAGAACTTTCGAATGTCCAGGTCAGCTGTGATTCTACTTACTGAAAAACTTTGTCCATTTGTCGAAGGAGAGACAACAACAATGCGGGCTCCTGTGGATGTGATAAAAAAAAGGTAGCGTGTGCTTTGTATTACCTGGCCACTGAGGGAAGACTACAGAAAACAGCGATTGCTTTTTGGACTGGCAAAGCAGACTGTATCAGTTATTGTCCGCCATGTATGTCCCGGACTCAACGTCTAGGTCCAGAGTATATAAAGTCACCAAAACGAATGGACAATGAAGATGAAGGCAAAAGAGTGAGGAGTGTCCTGACCAGATATCTAGATCCTTAAATGGATTGATGGAAAATGTTCTTTGTCACATTGTTTACTTTCACGTGTTTATTAAAGATTTCCATAATTTATGATGGCTCAGGTGTGATTCACTACAATAGGGCCCCACAGCACACTGGATTGATTGATTGATTGATTGATTGAAACTTTTATTAGTAAATAGCACAGTACAGTACATATTCCGTACAATTGACCACTAAATGGTAACACCCGAATACGTTTTTCAACTTGTTTAAGTCGGGGTCCACGTTAGTCAACTCATGGTAATGAATGAATTGGAATACCACAACACTGGATAAAGTTCAGAGAAGTTAAATTTAATTTAAGAACTTGCACACAAAGCAACACTGGAGGTGACTATGACGTGTGCATTTTCCGCACATGCATACTAAGTCGCGTTGCGCCGGTGGACGGAGGGGGGAGGGGGTCTTAAACGACCATTGTGTGTGTGTGGACAAAGATAACGTTAGGTGGAATTTACCCTGGATAACCTTAGTGTAAAAGGGGTCTTAGAAGTTTGCATTTTCAGGCTCATAAATAAAAGGCCAAAAAGTATATACAGTATTTTAAAAAGGGGTCATGTTATGATTTATTTCTGCACTTAAGACACTTCCTTGTGGTCTACATAACATGTAATGGTGGTTCTTTGGTCAAAATTGTGCATGGATTATGTTTAACAGACCATTTTCAAGCTGCTTTCTGACCGTCTCTTCAGGATTGGTGATCATATTTACCCCGCTTGGACTGCGTTTTCTCTCCGCCATCTTTTGTTGTAGTTTTTAGCATAGGATTCATGTGCATGTACAAGCCAGTCTGCCCCACAACAAGAGGACAGAGAAAAATAAAAAGCTTGTTGACGACAGTGTCGGGCTACAATGGCGGACTCGCGCATAGATCTTCTGTTATATTTCTACCATATATGGAAATCTGCTGACGTCACAAATGGAGCAAATTCGGAGGAAGTATGAAGGAAGGCGAGATTGTTATTTTAAAATTTCCGCCATGCCTTCATGGTTTGATTTCAAATATTTCAGACTTTATGCAGATTCTAAATTACACAAAAAAATACGAAAAGTTGATTTTGCACAAATGGTCATCTTTAAGTTAAATAGCATGTAAACAGCTGCCATACAGTATGTCCAGTATACTGTATACTGGGTCTCCATTAGTAAGTCATGCAGTGTGTTATTGTAGCCTTGGTTTGTCTGGCTAAGCAGACTGGAGTACTTGGCCTGAAGCTCCGTGACCCTGAGACACACTCTAACACGGACATAAACGCACACATCTACACACAAAACCAGTCCCATGTCTGACCTTATCCCCTCGCAGCTCACACATGCACAACATCCCTCCGGTGGATGGACTTTTCCCTCTGTGTGTGTGCGTGTGTGTTTGTGTGTGTGTGTGTGTGTGTGTGTGTGTGTGTGTGTGTGTGTGTGTGTGTGTGTGTGTGTGTGTGTGTGTGTGTGTGTGTGTGTGTGTGTGTGCGTGTGTGTGTGTGACACGACTGCTGCCTTCTCTCAGACAAACAGGGGAAATCCTCCTTGTCTTGCCTTGTCCATCACGGGCCATCTCGCTGTTCCAAGGCACGTGGGCGGCAGAAAAGCCTCCCCCGACCTCCCGGGCCAGTCTCCAAACCTTAGAGACACACACACACACACGTATCTTGCACAGGCTGCTTGGCTCCAGCCAGGTTCCCCTGACGCAGGGACACACGCAGACAGGAAGTTTGGAAAGGAGGTTTGTGTCAATTTGCTTCTCTTCGGAACACTCCGGGTCTGACCCGCTCTCCAGCACGCCGCTTCCTCTCGCTCCATCATTCCATAAACAAGCACTGAAGGCGTGCCGGCCCGCCAACACTAATAATATTACTCATGTTTTGATTTGACGCTTGACATCTACGTAGACGTTTGTGTTACATGACTGAACGAAGTCGGCCAAAACAGAAAATGCGTGCGTTCATGTTTCCCTCTGGGGTTTTCTCTGATAACAAGGGTGGCAGATCTTCGTCACAGAGGAAACCGCGTTAACTTGTCACCTCCTCTCACTATTTATCCTTTGCGTCTCCTTAAGGCTATGTCTACACTAAGCCGGATAAGTCCTTAAATGAATAATTATTTAGCCTAAGCATCGTGTCAGCCACACTAAACCATCGTTTAAAGGCCAACTGAAACCCACTACTACCGACCACGCAGTCTGATAGTTTATATATCAATGATGAAATCTTAACATTGCAACACATGTTGCAATGTTAAACTAAATTGCAATTTTAAATTTCGCGCAAAATATCCTGCTGAAAACGTCTCGGTATGATGACGTCTGCGCGTGACGTCACGGGTTGTAGAGGACATTTTGGGACAGCATGGTGGCCAGCTATTAAGTCGTCTGTTTTCATCGCAAAATTCCACAGTATTCTGGACATCTGTGTTGATGAATCTTTTGCAATTTGTTCAATGATCAATGGAGACAGCAAAGAAGAAAGCTGTAGGTGGGAAGCGGTGTATTGCGGGCGGCTGCAGCAACACAAACACAGCCGGTGTTTCATTGTTTACATTCCCGAAAGATGACAGTCAAGCTTTACCATTGGCCTGTGGAGAACTGGGACAACAGAGACTCTTACCAGGAGGACTTAGAGTTGGATACGCAGACGCGGTACCGTGAGTACGCATGCAGCTGCGGCTTCCAAACATTTGATCGCTTGCCCGTACGTGCGTGCCGCTATGTGTATGTCACGTACGTAACTTTGGGGACTTTGGGGAAATATATGTGCTGTATGAACTTTGGGGAGGTGAACGGTACTTTGGGCTGTGGGATTGAGTGTTTTGTGCAGGTGTTTGAGTTGTATTGGCAGGTTATATGGACGGGATGGGGGAGGGGTTTGTTATGCGGGATTAATTTGTGGCGTATTAAATATTAGCCTGGTTGTGTTGTGGCTAATAGAGTATATATATGTCTTGTGTTTATTTACTATTTTAGTCATTCGCAGCTGAATATCAGGTCCCACCCGCCTCTCACAGCATCTTCCCTATCTGAATCGCTCCCACTGCCCTCTAGTCCTTCAATCTCACTTTCCTCATCCACAAATCTTTCATCCTCGCTCAAATTAATGGGAAAATCGTCGCTTTCTCGGTCCGAATCGCTCTCGCTGCTGGTGGCCATGATTGTAAACAATGTGCGGATGTGAGGAGCTCCACAACCTGTGACGTCACGCTACTTGTCTGCTACTTCCGGTACAGGCAAGGCTTTTTGATCAGCGACCAAAAGTTGCGAACTTTACCCTCGATGTGCTCTACTAAATCCTTTCAGCAAAAATATGGCAATATCGCAAAATGATCAAGTATGACACATAGAATGGACCTGCTATCCCCGTTTAAATAAGAAAATCGCATTTCAGTAGGCCTTTAAGGTAACCCTCCTTGGATAATTTTTTACACGGGTAAGGCAGCCGTGTATTTCTTGAATCTCTGGCTCTTAGCTTTTATGGACTCATTGATCGTTTACGAACTGAGTTCGGAGAGGAAGTGACGTCAGAAAGAACGCGCCACAGCCAGCCTCATAACAACCGAAGCTAAAGACTGGAAAGATGGCGGCGAGTCATCCAGACATGCCCATGTTTCTCATTCTTCTACATGTATAGACGCTTGTGGAAATGACACATGAATACCTTAAGAAAAATTGATTGCAGCTATTTGGGATACAACACATCTCAGACGGCAAAATAACTTTTGAATGTCCAGGTCAGCTGTGATTCTACTTACCGAAAAACTTTGTCCATTTCTCGAAGGAGAGAACGAGAATGCAGGCTTCCAGGGATGTGATAAAAAAGGTAGCGTGTGCTTTGTATTACCCGGCCGTCGAGTGAAGACTACGGAAAACATCGAATGCATTTGGACTGGCAAAGCAGACTGTATCAGTTATTGTCCGCCATGTATGTCACGGACTCGACGTCTCGGTCCAGAGTATATAAAGCCACCAAAAACTAATGGACAATCAAGGTGAAGGCAAAAGAGTGAGGAGTGTCCTGACCAGATATCTAGATCCCTAAATTGACTAATGGAAAATGTTCTTTGTCACATTGTTTACTTTTAACATCTCCATTAAATATTTAATTAATTAATGATGTCTCAGGTGTGATTCACTACAACAGGGCCCCACAGCACACTGGATTCCAGCTAATTGAAATACCACAACACTGGATATTGTTCAGATAAGTTAAATTTAATTTAAGAAGTTGCACACAAAGCAACACTGGAGGTGACTATGACGTGCGCATTTTCCGCGCATGCGTACTAGGTCGCGTTGCACCGGGCGGACGGAGGGGTTGAGGGGGTCTTAAACGACCATTGTGTGTGTGTGGACAAGGATAAGGTTAGGTGGGATTTACCTTGGATAACCTTAGTGTAGAAGGGGCTGGAAGCACACACACACACACACACACACACACACACACACACACACACACACAATAAGTAGGAGCCAGTCCACTGATGTTGTTGAGTGTGTGTCAACTCCATTAGCACATTCCCCGATAGGGCCACAGCCCTCTTATCTATGGCGACCCATTAATTACACTTTGTTCCCTTAAGTGATCTATTTCAGACCTGTCCCGCCCACAACACCCACTCCCTGATATCTCCAGCCCTGCCCTGCTGCTCCCCCACCTGACCTCTCTCCTCTCCTGCCTACTTCATCCTCTCTCTTCTCTTCTACTGCCTTCTTTCTTGCAAATAAACACACACACACACACACACACACAAGAACGTTCCCCCTCTCAGAATTGCGTAGGATCACAAGGTCGTGTGACAAGTAGCTCTATACGTGAATAGCAGGTGTGTGTGTGTGTGTGTGTGTGTGTGTGTGTGTGTGTGTGTGTGTGTGTGTGTGTGCGTGCGCGCCCGTTTGAGACAAAACGGCACTTGAGGCTCACATGGGGCTCTTCTAAGTCGATTTCCACGTTAAATGTCCATGGCGGTGAAAAGTGTGTGAAAATCACACGGTAGTTTGGTAAGCGCACTTCTCATACAATGGTGCCCATTTAGTTTTGCCACATAAGACTTGGAATGTGCATACACAACACTCTCACTGGCTAACTTTTGTGTTTTTAAGAAACAGGCATAATATTTTCGATAAAAAATAGTGCTATGATCATTACCATGTATTTACTACCATTACCATAATGGTAGTGAATAGGATATGTGTTACCACTTTATAATGTACATGCGCTAATGAATAGGTTATGAATAAGTTAAAGTTACTGATCCCTTGTTGTTAAAACTTAAAGGTAACCTTTAAGTTAAAAAAAAAAAAAAAAAAAGCTCATTCTGGTTGCAAATGTATTTGAATAAATGTATTCTTATTTATACAATTTCTATATATATTTTTATTTATTTTTTTATTTTTTTTATTTTTTGTTTGTGTGTTTTAAAAAAAAAAAAAGATTTTGGGATGAAGAAGAATCGCGATTTGGATGTGAATACGTTTTTTTGTGCACCCCTACTAAATATGCCTGTCAGAATGTGTCACCTCTATGAGATATACAGTATGTAACTAAATATTAGCCATTCTACAGTGACAGTGTTATTTGAAATGTATTTGAATAAATGTATTCTTATTTATACAATTTCTATATATATATATATTTTTTGTTTTGTTTTGTTTTGTTTTCTGTTTGTGTGTTTAAAAAAAAAAAAAAAGATTTTGGGAACTATGAATCAATTTAAAATTGGGATGAAGAAGAATCGTGATTTGGATGTGAATACGTTTTTTTGTGCACCCCTACTAAATATATAAATATAAGATATACAGTATGTAACTAAATATTAGCCATTCTACAGTGGCAGTGTTATTTGATATCTAAATGGGCATTTTGAAACTTAAAACTTAGTACCGTATTTTCCGCACTATAAGGCGCACCTAAAAACCACACATTTTCTCAAAAGCTGACAGTGCGCCTTATAACCCGGTGCGCTTTATATATGGATAAATATTAAGATTCATTTTCATAAAGTTTAGGTCTCGCAACTACGGTAAACAGCCGCCATCTTTTTTCCCCGTAGAAGAAGCGCGCGGTGCATGCTGGGATATGTGACGTTTCATTTCCATTTGTGTGTTTATGTAAAGACCCCAAAATGGCTCCTATTAAGTGTGTGTCTGTCTAATTATAAATAATGCAGACGAGGCGTGTTAACTGAGTTCTCAACGTTTTCTCACAGCGAGCTCATAACCACATTCTAACTGCCAGCATACAACGCTTCTCAGGGCTACCGCGCATGCTCGTAACTATCGTTGCATGCTGGGTAGTGTAGTTGTTATTTTTGCTAGCTCATAACAGCACATTGAGAGACACGCTTACGCGCTTAATTCAATACTCGCCGTCATTCCGGGTGGATTGACAAAAGACCTCCAGCCGCTAGATATTGGTGTCAACAGGGCATTCGAAGCTAGACTGCTAACTGCGTGGGAACTTCTCAGGGCTACCGCGCATGCTCGTAACTATCGTTGCATGCTGGGTAGTGTAGTTGTTATATTTGCTAGCTCATAACAGCACATTGAGAGACACGCTTACGCGCTTAATTCAATACTCGCCGTCATTCCGGGTGGATTGACAAAAGACCTCCAGCCGCTAGATATTGGTGTCAACGGGGCATTCGAAGCTAGACTGCTAACTGCGTGGGAACAATGGAGGACAGAAGGCGAACACACCTTCACTAAGACGAGGAGGCAGCGCCAGACGACGCCAACATCTGCCAGTGGATCGTAAATTTGCCCAACTTTTCACTTCGGACACCGAAGACGAAGGATTTACGAATGAAGAATAACTTCAGAAAGTAAGCGCTATGTTTATTTTGTGTGTTGTGACATTAACGTTCGAGCAACATTATGTTGCTATTGCTCTGCACTATTTTGAATTTTACTATGTTTGTGATTGCACATTTGCGTACATTTTGGGAGTGAACAGAGTTGTTAGAACGCTGGTTTTTAATATATTATTAAAGTTTGACTGACCTATCTGACTGTTTTTTTGACATTCCCTTTAGCGCAGCGTAGGCGCGGCTTATAGTCCGGGGCGGCTTATTGGTGGACAAAGTTATGAAATATGCCATTCATTGAAGGTGCGGCTAATAATCCGGTGCGCCTTATAGTGCGGAAAATACGGTAGTCAGCTTTACTTCACGGATTGTTTGTTTTTTTACGTATTGTGTATTTTCTGTTGCGTCAAGTACTTTGTTGAGTTAATAGATAAACACCGCTATTGAATTATACAACTTATAGCTTTTTTCGACAGAACACCGCCACCGCCCACAACATAGTCTCTTTGTTTACACTATGCATCAACATGGCACTTGAGGCTCACATGGGGCTCTTCTAAGTCGATGTCCACGTTAAATGTCCATGCCGGTGAAAAGTGTGTGAAAATCACACGGTAGTTTGGTAAGCGCACTTCTCATACAATGGTGCCTATTTAGTTTTCCTCTTTTGCAAAATACGACTAGTGTGTGAATGTGAGTGTGAATGTTGTCTGTCTATCTGTGTTGGCCCTCTGATGAGGTGGCGACTTGTCCAGGGTGTACGCCGCCTTCCGCCCATGTGCAGCTGAGATAGGCTCCAGCAACCCCCGCGACTCCAAAAGGGACACGCGGTATAAAATGGATGGATGGATGGACTTTGAATGTGCATACAGAACACTCTCATTGGCTAACTTTTGTGTTTGTAAGAAACAGGCATAATATGTTTGATAAAAAAATAGTGCTGTGATTATTACCACTTATTTACTACCATTACCATAATGACAGTGAATAGGATATGTGGTACCACTTTATAATGTACATGCGCTAATGAATAGGTTATAAATACATTTAAGTTACTGATCCCTTGTTGTTAAAAGTTAGAGAGACCCTTTTATGCTAAACCAACTTTGTTGTACCTATTGGTACCTACTGTTGTGTATTTTGGATCTGTATAAGTATCGGAAATGTTAAATCCAACCATGGAGGCATTGCAAAGATATTTATAAAATAGTACTGCCTTCCTTAATTTATACTTCCTTGGAAGGAGGCATTTGGAATTTGCCCCATTGGGGACGTTTTTTCCATTGGTGACGTCAGCGGACATCTCCAAAAATGGTCGAGTTCGCCATTGTAGTCTAACACTGTAGTCAATAAGCTCCTTCTTGTTCGCTATCCTCTTGTTGTGGGGAAGACTGCATGGCTCGTGCATGCACATGCATCCTCCGTTGTTTCCATTGCTAAAACAAAGTAGCATATAGTTGTACTTAATCTGTCAGTAGACTACAACAGTAGTTCTTTTTTCACCAAGTACCACTTCAGAAAACACTTGGCTCTCCAAGTGCCACCTCACTGACCAACATTAAAGAACAGTTGCGTAATAGGCAGAAGTATTCATTAAAAACAAGGCAGAGGTTTTATTTAACAAGTATAATTCATATTTTGGAAAACTGTTACATAACACACTGTTTGAACAGTAAGACTGTGTTTGAATATAGTAAAATAAAACACTGTGTTTAAATAATGAATCAAATATTTTGAATACCACTATATGGAGCCCGCATACCACTAGTGAACTACAACAAAGATAACAGGGTAAGACACTGTCGAAGTGGAGGCACGTAAATAAGACCGCCCACAAAACGGCGCATCCTGAAGTGAAGGTCATAAAGCGGCTTAAAGATGATCTGTAAAACATAATCTGTGCAACATTTTGACCAAAGAACCACCATTACATGTTATGTAGCCCAGAAGGAAGTGTTTTAAATGTAGGGGGAAAAAATCACAGTAGGGCCCTTGTAATAAATTGATTTAAGCCCTATGATAAGATGTAAGTGTGGCATAAACTTAAAATACTCATTTGAGCTGTTTAATATTTAAAATACAGTAGGACCAATTTATGAGGTCAATTGGTTCCATGACCCAGCGCATATGTCAGAACAATATATTTAGCATTTTCAAACAGCACAATTTTGACTCGTAACATGACTTTCAAAAAAAAAAAACTAACTTTAAGATTAGAAATATAAAAAACAATATGATATAGTGTATGACAAACAACTACAGTGGTTTTATGAATGAGTGTCATAAGGGAATGGACTAGTTCGTGTTGTTTTATGTTACACACGTATTTGAGTTACGGAGTTTAAAACAACCGATATGTTTGTCTGGGCGTAAGACCCAGTAAGCATAGGTCATGCTCGGTTGTCCAGATTGTAGAGTCAGGACACAGAACGGACTGAAACACGTTGGGCACACCATCAGCAGCTTCTTCATAGTTTCATGTATAAATGTCCTCCGTTAGAATGTTGGTTTGTTTGGTGTGGTGCTTTGCAAGGACTACCTCACTGGGTAACCTACACGGTTGGTCATATTTTTAATGGTTTCTTTTTCTGTTTTACTTACTGGGTGTCGTCCGCTTCTTCTTCTCGACGCTCTCCTTCGCGCTCACTTTCTCTGTTTCGGTGGTTGCAGGACAGCATTGTGTCGATCTCTGGCTGTGAGCTGTGGATAATCCCCACTTCAGCCAGAGACAAGGAGGCTCTTACTGTAACACAAAGTATAACAAAAGGCTAAGAGACAGCTTGTATCTCAAAATATTCATAAATTGAGGTACCACTGTAATAATGATAAACCCTGTTTTTAATAAATTAATATCATATAGTACATGTCAAGGGAACTATGAGTTTATGACAGAGAAAATGCAGAGACATAGCAAGGACGAAGGTGGTTTGGACGGACCAGGCTGAACTAATCTGAAAGCACGCAGCACCTCAAAACATAACTCCATGCTCCATACTGGATTATATCTGAAGGCTGTTTGTAGTACATGCTTGTATAGATGTTTTTAGTAGCAACTTGCACCTTAAGTAGGGGTCTACAGGTAAAATTATTTTTGAATATTAAAATTGTATATTTTCTATCTTTGTGTTGCCCAATGTGTGTTTGTTGTGCTGTCATTTTTGGGTTTGTACCCTTATTTTGTTTAGGGCTCTTTTCAATGGGATTCAAGTTTGCCATAATATATTTAACTATCGGGGGGCACGGGTTGCAATTACACTGAACTATGAAGTTAAGTAGAGGGGCGCAAAATAGGGGCCTGCAGGCCGCAAATGTCCTGCGGGCCACAATTTTGAGACCCCCCACAAACCCCCATGCATTCACTGCCATCGTGATCACATACATGCACACACACACACACACCTTGCATAAAGGCCTTCTTCAATTACCAGGCTGTCAAAGGTCAGCAGAAAATAGTGTAGCTCACTGGCACAATCATTGTCCAATGCAAGGTAATACCAGGTCAGGCCTTATACACTGGGAACATGCAATATTCCAAATTATTATTGTGTTCTTTAAAAAAAAAAGTAATATCAGTCTTTGGGCTGCAAAACTGTATTTTCAGTGGTTTCATTGGCAAATAGGATATTTATTTATTTTATTTATTTATTTATTTTATTATTATTTTATTTTATTGATTTTTTTTGTCCTGTCCAACTTCTCAGGCAAATCATATTGTTGATGGAGATGCCCATATCGGCTGTACAAATTTACTTTACAAAAGAGAAGTGTGGGATACTTCTCTTGTTGCCTTATTTGTATTTGACTTTATTAAATGTATTCATATTATCATTTGGTGCAGCCGAGCCGGAGCAGGAGGGGATGGAAAGAGAAAAAAAGTAAGACAGAGGGGGAAATTGTGGGGACAAGAGGGGGATAAGACAGAGAGACAAAAACAACAACAGCAAACACAACAATAACAACAACATCAACAATAGAGCAACATCAGCAAATACGATATGTACAAATATGATGGTTAAAGTGATAGCAAAGAAGCAGTTAGTGAAATAAATAATAATACAGAAATGACAATGAACATTATTACACTACAAATGGAGCAATACAAATACCAATAGAAACAGCGCTATTGATAATGAATAATACCAATAATTTACCTCTATTATCAACAATACAGTTGTTCAAATGCAACAATACATATACGTAATGATAACTAGAGATACAAAAGAAAGCAGAAAAATGGAGGGGAAGAAAGAGAAGCAAGCTATATTAACCTTGTAGATTGTTATAGTAACCATAGGTTAAGCTTTGCCAGTGTGCCATGTGTTACCCAGTTTACCCTAGGGTAAAAACTTTAATTTATGTTTGATGAAACGTGATTATGTGCATGTATTTATATGTACTTGTATATGTACAGTATGTGTATATGTATGTTTGCAGTGTTACAAAGTAACGTGTTACTGTAACACCGTTATTTTCGGCGGTAACTAGTAGTCTAACGCGTTATTTTTCATGTTCAGTAACTCAGTTACCGTTACTACATGATGCGTTACTGCGTTATTTTACGTTATTTTTTATATAGTATCGGCTAGAAACTGAGAAGAGAGTGTGATTTATTGGAGAGCTGCAGTGTCGTCCTTTTGATTCTTCCTGTGTCACAAGGAAGAAAAGAGGCGCGGTGTGTGTGGGTGTGTGTGGGGCGGGGGTGTGTGTCTGTGTTTACTAACAAGACATCATGGCAGAGCCGAAGCCGAGTTTCTTAACATGGAGATATTCTCACTGCTTTTCTTTTGTCGAGCAGAAAGAAAATAAGATTTTAGTTAAATGTAAGTTGTGTCTTGGATCAAAGATCCTATCTACTGCCCAAAACAGTAATTAAAATCTGCTGAAACAGCTACAAAAGCAACATGCTTTGACGAAGCTAGTAAAGAGAGAGACAGACTCCGATGCCACATCACCTCCACCTCTACCACCACCTAAGGATTTTAACGGAGGGACTGCTAGCCAGGACAACATTGATAGAGCCATTGCAGCGTATGTGCTAGAAGACATGCAGGCTATTTCTACAGTGGGGTCACCCGCATTCAGGCAGCTAATTAGCATGATAGCGGGCGTCGCAAATGGCACAAAAACTTTTTCCAAGTTCCTGGACACAGTGGACAGTGAGCACATAAAAATGGAAAGCAAGCTATAAATAAGACACTCCAAACTCTGCCTCTGCTCATCATACAGCACTGAAGATACACACACTCTGTCAATTCTCTTATTTACTCTTTCATTCTGGACTTCTAGAGTGTTTGATCATCACATCACTCTAAATGTATCCATCCATCCATTTTCTACCGCTTATTCCCTTCGGGGTCGCGGGGGGCGCTGGAGCCTATCTCAGCTACTATCGGGCGGAAGGCGGGGTACACCCTGGACAAGTCGCCACCTCATCGCAGGGCCACTCTAAATGTATAGACTATAAAGTTCACAAACATAAAGAGGGATCCTAGTGGGCCAGGCCAATCTTTCCTTTTCTCTAAACTAAAACTGGGAAAATGCGTAGAGTGTTCTGGGCTTCAGTACAGTGTTGATCTCCTGAAGACATGATTGTATTTCACAATTCCTTGAGAGAAAAAAAATGCCTGGTTAGGCGTGTGTATAGCAGTATGTGTGCTGTATTTAGTGACATGACATATAATCATGTCATGTGTGCCTTCCTTGGGTGAAGCCAGGTTTACAGCTATGTTGTGACATGTTGTGACATGTTGTTATTTTGCTGTTTGTTACTTATGTATGTTATGTTGCAGCTATTTAAAATAGTTTTGTCAATTTGTTCTGGCCCAAAATAAATTGGCCCTTTGAAACATATCTTTGTTTTTGTGTGTTGTATGTAGACCACATTGCTTAGCAGAGTTCAGTGATGCAAATGCATGTCAAGTTGATCAACAGATTGTATTATTCTCCAGTGCAATAACAGTACTGAAATGAAGGCTAAAAGGGCATTAATGGGAGCCTTAAAAAAAAAATAAGTAACTAAATAGTTACTTTTCACAGTAACGCATAACTTTTTGATGTAAGTAACTGAGTTAGTAACTGAGTTAATTTTGAAATAAAGTAACTAGTAACTGTAACTAGTTACTGATTTTCAGTAATTAACCCAACACTGTATGTTTGTACAGTGAATGTATATGTACAGTATGTGTATGTGTATGTTTGTACAGTGAATGTGCGTGTGGATGTACGAACTTTTGAGTATGTAGGTATGTACTGTATCTGTGTATGTATGTGGGAGCGTAGGTACCTATGTATGTATGAATAACGGTGTATATGTGAGTATATGTGTATTTGTATGTACATTATATTTGACTCCCAGAGGGAGCCAGAGTACGGCCCCAGCCACCCAGAGAGCCCAACCCACAAACAGCAAGTGTGGGGCCTAGGGAAATAGGATCATTCTAATAAACTTATGACAATTTATATTTTTTTATGAAATGTAGTCATGTGTAGTCTTTGTGTTGCTCAATGTGTATTTGTTATGCTGTCATTTTTGGGTTTGTACCCTCATTTTATTTAGGGCTCTTTTCAGTGGGATTCAAGATTGCCATAATAAATTGAATATGAACTGTGCAATTACACTTAACTATGAAGTTAAGTAGAGGGCCACAAAATAGGGGCCTGCAGGCCGCAAATGTCCCGCGGGCCATCATTTTGAGACCCGTGGTGTACAACGTAGTTGCTGAAAATATTGAAGCGTGGGTCATGGCTACATTTCATCCAAAAATATTTTAAATTGCCATACATTTATTAGAATGATCCTAGTTGCCACTGAAACCACTGAAAATACAGTTTTGTAGCCCAAAGACTGATATATATATATATATATATATTTTGTATATATATATTTTGGAATATTGCTAATTTTATGACAAAGTTGAAGAATATAAACCAATCAAATGCATATAAACAGTTTTATACATCACGTTTTCTGTAGATTGTATATTTATAAAACTTAAGGTTTTGTGTTTGCACCACAAATGTAAGTCAAATGTTTTTCTTGTTCTCTGTTGTTTTTTAAGACAACAATAATTTGGAATATTGCATGCTCCCAGGCCTGACCTGGCATTACCTTGCATTGGACAATGATTGTGCGAGTGAGCTGCACTATTTTCAGGCTGACCTTCGACAGCCTGGTTATTGAAGAAGGCCTCGATGCAAAGTGTGTGTGTGTGTGTGTGTGTGTGTGTGTGTGTGTGTGTGTGTGTGTGTGTGTGTGTGTGTGTGTGTGTGTGTGTGATCACGATGGCAGTGAATGCACGGGGGTGTGTGGGGTCTCACTCTCAAGGCCGTCTATTCAGTGAGCACTGTTGCTGAATGCAACCTGTCTGTCTTACAGGTGCAAGGGTGGCCTCTCCTACCCTTCTCCTCCACCACTACCTCTTTTGTCACTCAAAAATGTGTGCATGTCTCATATTGTGGTCGAGTGCATATTTGTGTGCAAGTGTGTGTGTTTCTCTATGCATGGTATTGTCCTAGAGGTGCCAATGAGTGTGTACACCGTGTGTGTTTGAGACCTCATTGTGTGAAAGTGAAGTAGAGGCTGTGTGCTTGTGTAAGTAAGAAGTGTGGTGTGGCGAAGAGGTGCAGCCAGTTAGTTTTGAATGAAGTTGCCTGTGTGTATTTGCATGAGTGCATACCCCACTGCCTCCTTGGCAAAGTAGCCCGCCCTCACCATCATGACAATTTTTTGCGTAGGTGTTAGAGATGCGCGGATAGGCAATTTATCTCATCCGCAACCGCGTCAGAAAGTCGTCAACCATCCGCCATCCACCCGATGTAACGTTTGATCAGAACTGCACCCGCCCGCCATCCGCCCGTTGTTATATATCTAATATTAATTAAAAAAAAAAAAAAGGGTGAAAACTACGCGAATTGCACCTTGTGCAGACAAGATTTTTCGATCGGACACGGAGGAATTAGCGATGTAAAAGACCACGTTGGGACAAAAAAACACAAGTCTAATGCCGTTGCTAGCGATACAAGTGGAAAACTTTCAATGTTTTTCGTCGCCCAAACAGATTCTTTGGATGTGATAAATGCCGAAGTTTTACTTACGGAGGCAATAATTGAGCATGGACTTCCAATCGCACTGGCTGATCACATGGGACAGTTAATAATGTAATGCAACCTTTAAAAATCATTACGCGGTGATCGCGATCCCAAAAATAAACTTTTCTTGCATGATAATGTCCAGAAAAATTCGCTTTACATTACTATAGAGTCCTTTTAACGAATGAGTTTGATGGTTTATCACAAACCTTAAATGAAATTCCATGGCCACTGTCCTGCTCTCTATATCAACCAGGGTGAGCCCCACCCCTTTCGTGAGCGCACTGAGCGTGGAGTGACCCCTTTTACGCGCCCCCGGCAACAGGGGTGGCAAGCAGGTAAGCTGCGCGGGCGGAGCGCGCGGAGTGACCCATGTTACGAGCCCCCGGCCACGGGGGTGGCGGGCAGGTAAGCTGCTTACCTGCTGCGCGTGACGCCGGCCGCGGCGAAAGCGGACGAGGCGGGGTGTCGGTGCGGTGGGCGCGGTAGTGACCCTGGACGTGCGTCAGGCCCTTCTCGCGGATCGCCTCAGCTACGGCTCCCGGTGGGGCCCTCTCGGGGGAAGGGGCCTCGGTCCCGGACCCCGGCGAGGCGTCCCTTCTCCCTCCGTAAAAGTGTCCATCTCTTTTTTTTTTTTTCTTCTGTTGTGGCATATGCAGCAGGTGCCTGCTCGTTTTTCGTATGTGGGTAACAACATTTAACTATGTATATATATTTCCCAATTGGTTTAACTGCCACCCGCAAAAAAAAAAATAAAAAAAATATCTAATTAATCCGCCCGACCCGCGAGCGGATAAAATCTTATTTTTTTTTATTTCATCCGCCCGATCCGCGGATAATCCGCGGACTCCGCGGTTGTGTCCGCAAACCGCGCATCTCTAGTAGGTGTGTCCATGAATGCTGATACATGCAACGTGTCTGCGCTCATAGACAATCTTTGCGGCCGCCTCTCCGTTTGAGACACATATTGTGTGCATGGCCATAGAAAAGAGACATTGCTCCTCATTGGGCCAGAAACAAAAAGGTGTCAGGCGAGCTAGCAGCCTCGGACTGTTTGTAGTTGAAGTCCTGACCAATGGTCCTGCACGTGCTGCAAAGGTTTTGGTGCAGGGGTGTCGACACTTCTTCTGCAGGCGAGCTACTTTTCAATTGACCAAGTCGAGGGGATCTACCTCATTCATATATACAATTCATATTTATTTATTTATGAAAGAGAGATTTTTGTTAACAAGATAAACGTGTTTAATGATAATACAAGCATGTTTAACACATATAGATTCCTTTCTGTCATGCAGACCAGAATATAAGTTGGTGTATTACCTGATTCTGATGACTTGCATTGATTGGAATCAGACAATAGTGATGATAACGTCCGCATTTTCAAATGGAGGAGAAAAAAAGTCTTCCTTTTAAAGGGCAAAACCCAAATTATTTAAATGTGTGCTTTTGTTTAGTTATTGTGCACTAGCTACTTTATTTTGATTTTTAAAAATGTACTGTATGTAGCATTCAATACCACAAATTGTAATACATCATCTGATTTTAGTGAAACATTCTAAATTTAATAAGATAAGCCTTATAAAAATGTCATTGTGTCTACTTAAGTTACTTGCTTTAAAACATGTTTAGTTCAATAATCTGTTGTCAAAGTATCAGATCGGGATTCTTAGAACTAATGCTTGTTTTTTTAATACGGCATAATGTTTTCAATTTCTTTAATTGATCACAATCTAACTATTCAAAATCGTGAATTTCTCTACTTCCTGTGGTATGTGCATTTCATGGTTTCAACTTCCTGTATTTGCCACTGGTAAATCCATATAATTGTGCAACATGCAGTAAATGATGGCTGTGTCTTGGTGGGTTCACTTCTCGCATATTGCATTCTGTTCACACGTGAATGTTGGCAATGACGAGTCATTTGGAGTCTCGGTCTACTCAACTGTTCCAAAGTGGATGTCACAGATTCCACTTCATCTAAAGCAGGGGTGCCCATTACGTCGATCGCCAGCTACCGGTCGATGGCGAAGGATGTGTCGGTCGATCGCCAGCCAGGCATTAAAAAAATAGACCTAAAAATTTGAATTAGTGATCAGCAATCTTCACCAAGACGTCACTTTTGTCACTTGATTGACATTCACGAGGGTCTTGTGAGATGACGCTGACTGCTACCAGATCATTATTAAGAAAAAATGACCGACAGGAAGGCGAAAAACTCTTTTTATTTCAACAGACTCTGTCATAACTCTAAAGACCGACTGCACAGTTCCTGTCTTCACAATAAAAGTGCTGCTCCATCCTGCCAGCGCTAACAAAATAAGAGTCTCAGAAAGCTAGCGTGCACAAGCTTGGAAGTTACGGAGTTTGCCGCCAATGTATTTCTTGTAAAGTGTATAAAAAGGAATATGGAAGCTAAACAAATAAGAAGCCAAAAAGCAACCACTTTCATGTGGTATTGGACAAAAAGCAGGACTTTTTTTCTCCTCCATTTAAAAATGTGCACGTTATCATCACGACTGTCTGATTCCAATCAATGCAAGTCATCAGAATCAGGTAATACACCAACTTATATTCTTGTCTGCATGAAAGAAAGGAATCTATATGTGTTAAACATGCTTGTATTATCATTAAACACCTTTAACTTGTTAACAAAAATGTCTATTTAATAAATAAATAAATATAAATGATATCTATATGAGGTAGATCCCTTCCACTTGGTCAATTGAAAAGTAGCTTGCCTGCAGAAAAAGTGTGGGCACCCCTGATCTAAAGTGTCAAAACTTTGAAAATGGTAGTGCATGAACGTATTCATGTTATTATGAGTCACATTATTAATAATAATTCATCACTAACAAGCTTCCTTCCCTTTTCGTTTTGGAGATTCTCCAATCACATATCCTTAGAGTAGCGACTCAGTCATGGCGAGTGCATGTTTTGGCTTACTTTTTTTTTTTTTTTTTAACCAAGCAGAACAGAGCAGAGTGTGACACCGGTATCAAATAGCTTGCGCCGTCCTTGGACTGTGGTTATCTTGTAAATACTCTGCTCCAAGTCTATAAAAGCGAGGGTCCTTCTGACAGCCAAGGCCACTCATTCACATCAGTATTAAAAAAAAAAAAAAAAAAAAAAAGCACTCAGTGCCTGGGTGGGAGGCTGTAAGAAGGAGGGTGGAGCAAATAAAGTAAACTAGAGTGCCATTCTTTTTTTGTGGATTACCTCCTTTAAGGTTGTGTGTTCACTACCAGGACAGCTTTCATGAAACATGGTTAAACTCTGCATTGTTTTTTCCCCCCTGAAAATAGAATATAAAGTAGCTTCTGATTTCAATGACATTCTGCAAACTTCTCTCTCACTCTATTTGTTTTTATTCTAAGTGAGTCCCCTCAGTGGCCCCTGCAGCTATAGTGATTCAGTTTCCTCATCTCTGGGCGTTTAATGAGTTTTGCCTTGTTTTTGTCTAACAACAGAACACAGTAATAAGTAAAGTAATTAAAAGCAGGACGAGGGGGAAACGCACAGCCCACTTAACTGACTAGCATTAAAAATTGGAGAGGAAGCAGTGCTGTTTTGAGTAGTTGTCTTTTTTTCATGCCTATGTGTCCTTCCCGTTTTGATGCATAGTGTAAACAAAGAAACTATTTTCGAAAAAAGCTATACGTTGCATAATTCGAGAGCGGCATTTATCCGTTAACTCAACAAAGTACTTGACGCAACAGAAAATACACAATACGTTAAAGAAACATCCATGAAGTAAAGCTGACAACTAAGTTTTAAGTTTCAAAACGCCACTTTAGATACCAAATAACACTGCCACTGTAGAATGGCTATTATTTAGTTACATATATCTTATAGAGGTAACACATTCTGACAATTACACAAGGCCAAGTACCAAAAGATTTTAAGATAGCAAGAGTAACTCCCCTCTTTGAAAAAGGGAGCAAATTGGAACCTGGCAACTACCGACCTGTTTCTATTCTCAGTTCCATTTCGAAAGTAATGGAGAAAATAGTTTATGAACAGGTCGATAGTTACCTTGCCACTAATAAACTCATGTACAAATTCCAAT